>NC_141823.1:12618756-12929827 GCF_982586985.1 Callionymus lyra
TGTTTCGTAAAAGCCCAGGACCTTAATTTGACTCCGTCCTGCTGACAAAGTGTGTCTTTAGCTGTTGAATCTCCTCTTCAGGTAAAAACCTTCTTCCTTCTCATTTAATGATCTGCCAGAATTTCGAAAGGTGTTTTACTTTTCGTATCACTGGAGTCTTCTTGCATTTATTTTCCCTCCAGCTTGTTATTAACATTGTGTTTACTACTTACTACTTGGTTTAATCTAAATTAAAGACCTCATTATTATCCGGGACACATTCAGGCATGGATGTAGATAAATACATTAATTGCAATAATAAATTCGCTACGTATTCATTCAGTTTACAAGGCCATTAAACCTGACTCTGTAAAGGGTATTTTACTAGGAAGGATGATTGAGTCTACATTTTATGTTTCTTTCAGGGCTTTTTTTAATTTTATTGTTTATTTCATTTATTCATTCTTACTTTTATACAATGTTTCAAACTCTAGGTGCAGAATTTTAAACTTGATTTAAGTGATACTATGTACGTTCTAACATAATCATTTTGGCTCCCCCTGGTGTTAGAACAGTGTAAATGTAAAGTTGCAATTGTTTATAACATTTTAAAAAAGGGCTCTTCGAGGGACAAACAAACTACTCTCATTACTTTCTTAATCATCTTGGGGAAGCTGTGTTTGTCACTTTGTTGTCTTGGCCTTTTAAAGTTTTTAAACTGGTCAGTATATTTAATTGTGTATTGTTTTGGGATTTAGGCGCTTAACAAATGGAAGTAACTTACTTAAATCAATGGTTTGCTACAGACAGAGGCAAACCTCATTTTCTAGCTTATTAGCTCAAATTAAAAAGATAAATATGTATAGTTGCCTTTTTGTTATTCTCTTAACAATCACCGGCGTGTCCACAACTGATTCGAACATTTAGCAAACATTGCAGTTTAACTACTCAGGCAATAGGAAAACATTTGCTATACATTAGTCCCTCGTCATATGATGGATTTTTTTTCTCACAGTTCTGCATATTGAAATAAATTGTATCAAGCAAAGCAACTTGTCATTGTTCAGATAATAAATAATAAACTTCATCACAACTAGAGAACTTAGTTGGACGCACTAATTACCGCAGCCATCTTACTTATGGTGCCAACAAAAAACTCCCATGATGCCGTTCCATACACTGCTCTATTTAGTGATAGCTCATTGGTTGGAACAATACTTTATTAAAATGAATTGTCTATGTATCCATGTCAAAGGTGATCAACAACCAGGATTGGTTGGCTGGGCGGCAAAGCATTATGGGAGCTGCTCAGGTCACGGTTACTGAGAGTGTTTTTTGGTGGGATGGCATCTCATATGCAATGTTAAGTTTGGAATAAATGATGTTAATCACATGTTAATTTCAACCAATGAAAAATGCAAGTCACTATTTCATTGATGTCTTTTAATGCAGAGGTGTTTTTTTCAGAACGTGAGGGACGACTATAATCCTGAAAGGACGTCCAAGATTCCCAAGAAGTTTATAAGTCCTACAAAAAGAACATAAAGAGTAACAACTTATATTCAATTAATCGAAAATACTTAAGATTGCAGAAGCAAACTGAAGGTGAAGTAAAACCAGGAGGAAAAGTTGACAAAAGCAAGACCACAAAATCCAAATTGAATCAGCAGTATTTCACCAAAACTTTATTTATAATCAGAACAGTTTATTTTATTCAGTGTAACTCAACAGTTATGTGTAAGTTCCTACTTGACTTCACATATTTGCAGCTGCACCCTTCAAGAGCAGGCGGGTATGTGTGGGTAGTCTAGGGTTTCAAGGACAAGGGTTTTAGGTAACAAAGACTAGAGTGTGTGCAGGAGGCCAACGCCACGCCACGAGTCACATGATCGGCGTGAGTCACATGACCAGAGCGACGCAATCTTGCTCCGCAGCAGCCAAAACAACCATCGCCCTGAAATAGACGAGGAGATGTTCTCAACTGGCTCCTGAATCAATCCAATAACATCTTTTCCTCACAGCTCCATCGCAACCATCATCATCGCAAGCGGTCCACGGCCACTTTACCGACGGGTCGTCGGTTCGATTGCCGTCAATTTCACCGGTTGCATCATGTGTTTCAGCCCTTTGTGTTATCGTGTGATTGACGAGGACTGAAGTGGCGACGAAAGGTTCTGTTTGTCTCCCTTCACGGTCTTGTTGGATCAGATTTACGAGGAGATACTTTTGATCAAGATCAAACCGACGTGGAGCACGAATCTGGCATCAATTGACAAGAAACAACGATTGAAAACTTGAATTATTCTCACCAAAATGGATGATTTTTTTAGTGAGACCCGTTAGATTCAACATCTGTCTTTCTAACTGAGTCGTAATAATTCACTTCCACAACCGTCGACTTCCGACACGTGTGTTTTTAAAATCTCGTGATTAATGGCTTCTGGCTGCACCACCTGAGAACTTACAGTGTCGACGTCTTTGTCTCCTCGAGCTCCCGCTGATGATTACAGGATAACCTCCCGCCCGCCGTCATTAATCACCACCGAAGAAGAAGCCTCGGCTCACGCTGAATATCTGATGCGACGCCTGGATCGTTATCGTGGGTCAAACCAACCTCAAAGTGTCTCTTCATTAAAAAAAAAAGAAGAAAAAATGCTAGTTTTACGTCCCGCGGCCGTTTATGGGGCTTCAATTAAAAGTAAACATGATTGTCAGCGTGTTTCCAGTCCGGCGCGTGACTCCTTATCACGCTTCCCTGGGTTTACCCTTCAGAGGCAGAAGAGGGTGCGAGCGAAACCCACAGATGAAAGTGCTCAATAATCATGTCTCACGGAGCAGAAAGACAAGCTAATCTCAACGTGACTATGTCTGCAGATAAGATTCCGCTCATTATATTTTTCAATTTACTTTAATTGTTATCTCGCTTTCTGTTTGCTTTTTTTTCTTCCTGGGGAGCATCTCACGTACGGATGAGTCACGCTTGGAAGCAAACATTTTAATAGTGTTGAAAGATCATCAAAGCTGGAGAGAGAGCGGAAAGTCTAGGCTTCTGCGCTTGAGCTGCTGCCCCCTCGACCCGACTCCGAATATGCAAAAGTAGACGCAACAAATACATCATTAAAATGGAATTCATCTTGTATAGAAAAAAAGGCAGAGTTTGTTATTATAAATCACACAAAACCTATTTAAAAGTCGATTAATTCGAAAATGTGGGTTTTTGGTCTCTCTTTTGTCGCATTTGTGAAGATGTTTTGTCTATTAATATAACATGTAATACAATGGGTTCAATGAGTTTAAAATAAAACACTATACAGTTAAAAGACAATAAGATATTTGCCTTTAAAACAATTAAACAACAATTTCTGTGAAGGATATTTTACAAGGAAGGATGATCCGGTCTCAATTTTCTTTTCTTTCGTATAACGTTGTTCAATTTCATTTTATTCATTCTTACTTTTATGAAATGTTTTTAAACTATTCCTAGAACAGTGTTAATGTAAATTCAGCACATACATTTGTTTAGAAAATGAAAGTATTGTGTTAGTTTGGATTTCCCTTTTCTCTTCCTGAGAAACGACGTAATCAACTCCTCTCTGTATTTCAGCCATTATGGAAATAAAGGCAGAAGCCGTCTCCAAACTCTCTTACACACATGGAATAATACCAAACCTCTTTTGGACCCTATTGACCCTCTTTTGACAGGTTTAATTTCAGCATACACCAACAGTAGATACACGTGTGTGTGTGTGCGTGTGTGTGTGTGTGTGTATGTGTGTGTATGTGATACACATGTATTTATTTATGTAAATTTAAGCTCAGGATAATATCATGTTGGAAGAATACAAATGTTTCATCTATGAAATGAATCTGCTCGACAACTCGCACAAGCTGAGTAAATAAATATACATTTATAGCAAAATAAACAGAATTATAACTTAATACTGTTGGACATTTACATTTTTTTATTTCATAATTTTTAATATCCTTAAGTAATCTTTTGGTCTTCCTCATAGTATACTTAATATGACAAAGATTAGTAAAAAAAACATCAGATAGTAAGTAAGTAAGTAAGTAATTAATTTTTATTTATATAGCGCTTTTCCAGACCAGGGTCACAAAGCGCTTTAACAATCAAAACAAATTTTAAAGATCAAGATAATACTGAGAACAACACAGGAGTTCCAGAAAATCAAAAGATTTATCTTCAAACTAAAGAAATTGTCATAGTTGTGTAGGGCTTAGATTTGTAACACAAATCATCCAAAAAAACCTAAAAAGGTTGCTACTAAAAATGATTTGAGATAAAACATTTCCAAATGATTAATTCAAATGGAAAAAAAAACTGTCAGCAGAGATCAGACTCACACAACTATTATGTTGTGAGTACATTTTAATTTCCCCTGTCATGTCATGTATTCTCTCCGTCGTGTCATGAGGACGGACTTCAGGGACCAAACGAACAAGATTGTGTGCGACTAGTTAGAACCGGAGACGACACCGAGCGAGAGCATCTTGAAGAGCCTCTTCATCCTTCCTATGAGGAGCAGATGATCCTTCAGAGGCTCCATGATCAGTAGTCAATGACCTCTTTGTGTCTGCAGCTCACTGGACAGAACCCTCTGTGCTCCGACCTAAAATACATTTTCTCTACTAGTTTTGTCTTATATTTGTAGGATCATAAGTAAATGTGTTTTGATGGAAAAGGGATTCCTCTTTTTTTGAAGGTTCGAAAATGACTTTTCTCTCCTTACACATTATTGTGTTTATTTTGTGAAAACCTGGCAGGCTTTCCAGGGTGTCCCTTGGTTTTTCACTTGACTAGGTGATTAGGTAAGATCCTGGGTATATATGTAGATAAAAACCAAGACAACATTTCTTGGCTTTTTAAATTCTTTTTTTTTTATAATTAGTTTCCTTGTTTACATCCCCGTCTTCATACATGTTAGCTTGATAGCATGATAGCATGTTAGCGTGATAGCATGATAGCATGTTAGCATTTACTATGGGATAAATAGTTGAAAATTGTTCCTAGGAGCTACTTTTAAATACTGAAAAACTTGTTTGAGATACAATTTTTGAATTATTTCATGGTATTTGAACCTTTCAAGTGCAAATTAAGAACTCGTCCGATGTTTGCGATAATGTGTCAAGCGTTTTTTGATCGCAAAATAAATGTTTTTGCTAAAAAACTTAGTTATGACACCCATTAAGAATATAAATATTTTTGATATGGATAAAATCGTGTCACAGGGACAAACATGCATGAAAACATTGTGTTTTGAGGGCATGCGGAGAGAAAGTGTAGCAGATGCGTGTTTGCAGAGATGAATGAACGCTCACTGCTCCGGTGCTGATAAACTGCCATGAATGGACGCCGTGGAGCAGACATGCCAGGTGAGGTTGTGTGTTTGTAGATTCTGACTCTGGAGCTGAAGGTGAACACACCTGTCCTCTGGCAGAATGAATTAACCGCGGAATCCACGGAAGCGTTTTTTAAAGTGAAGCGATGTGCATCCGAGTCGAAAATAATCACTTTGTAAGTCTTCCCAGTTCAACCAGACCAACATTCCTCACTGTCAATTTATTTTCCCTCCACATTATTCCCACGAGTGGATTTATGTGACGCCGGGTAAGCGGCGGCTCCTGCAATTCAATCACAGCTGGAGAGCAGAAAATATGACTTGGGTTTTATCTCGGCCTGATGTTGTGGCGAGAACGCTTCAGATGATGCTTCTATTTGACTGATCAATGGAGGCAGGATTTGAAACACTATTGAAACGAGTGTAAAGAAATATCTGAGGCAAACAAGAACGCAGTGAAATATCCTTTACTTTGTGTCTTAAATCAAACATAGTTTTCATTATTATGATAGATACCTCACAATTCTATTTGAGTTAAAATATCAGCTGTGAAAAATTGTTTTAACTTGTATTTGTCTTTTTCCATAATTGTTTTCTTTATCTTTATAACTCAGTCATATTATTGTTTTTCTATCAAAACATTATGATTAATAAGTATTTTAAAGTTCATGGTAACATTTTATTAGAAAGTACAGTTTCTACAGTTTTGTTCTTTGTCAATATTTTCCTGCTTTTTCATGATTTTATTCTTCGAATTTTGAGTTTAATGTTAATTTTAATGACATTTCACTTATTACATCTGGATATTTTTAATCATCTCAGAAAGATTTATTTCTTTAACACTTTTTCGCTCGAAAAATCTTAAAATAGGGTTTTTAGTTTCATGAAAATACTTTTGTTTTATGTATTTTATGTCTGTGTTATTTGTTCCTATAATATGCTTTGATATAGTTATTCTTTAAACTAGATTTTTGGTGAATATTTTTGACTGATTTAGTTGTATTTTAGTACTCTTTTTAGGACATTGGACATCAGTTACTTCCATCATATTCACCATCCAGTTCTTCATCTGGCTCTTATTCTGTTTATGTTTCTAAAATAGTCATGTAATCTATTTGAGTTGCCATTCCTGGTGCTGTACAAAAAAGAAAAAATCAGCTTTTAAGATAATGTGAAGAATCTTTTGCAATTAATCTTTATTAAGATCTATGTTTACCGATTCTTTCCCACCGTTTTTTAAAATTCTGCACCAGATTCTGACCTTCAGTCACCATGTTCGGAGCAAAGAAGCGGTGACTTGTCGATGAAATGTTTTGCGCCAAATGTCACCTGGGATTGGACCCAGCAGCCGGTGGCTCTGTCAGGTTCAGTCTCTTCTTCCTGAAAGAGGCTCCTCGCGTCTGATCCTGCATTCATGCTGTCTCTTGTCTGCTCGGCAGGAAAATGTCGCGTGGATGTGAGAGACGACACGCTGATCAAGTGTCACGTGGTGATAAAAGATTTGGTTCCATGTTATTCTCGTGAGTCTGGTGTCATGTTTCCTGCTCATGATGGAAGACAGACTTTAATAAAGTGAAGCTATCGCGCGATGAAGACGTTTAAGTGGGTAAAAGGTTGGAATAATTCACTAATACAGGAAAAACACAGGTATCTGCACCATTTCATGTTTGTGAATCTGGTGGTTAATTGACTTTAAAAATGTACAGTATATGCTCATAAAAGCAGCTGTTATAGAAACCCTTTCATAGCTTGACGTTACGTTTTGTTTTTTTAAAATGCATGTATAAAAGATCAGTTAATTCTTTCAACTTAGGCTAGGTACAGAACGCTTATTTTGAGTAAAGGTTAAAAACAAGTCTAAATAAAACAAAATAAACAGTATTTTAATCAAATGTCATATATCTGGCCCTGTTTTTTCCATTTGTCCATCCATCCTGTATATATAAGTATAATAGTTAAGTTTATTCGTATCAGGGAAAACGTACAATGTGCCTTTCAGGACGAGCAATTTCAAACGACACAATAGAAAAATAACAAACAGGTAAAATTAAACATTCTTTCAAAGATTTTGATCATATGGAGGATCTGTCCATTTTTACAAGATTAATTGTATCAGATTTAGCTTATTTGTGAAGGGAATTCATGTACGTTCCTGTCCACATATTCAATATTGTCATTTATTATCTGTACTTTGGAAGCTGAAAAAGCATTTTCCTCTATAAAATAGGTTTAGTAATTTGCAGTTCTCTATCTTCTGGGCCAGATAAAATGACTTAGTGGGCCAAATTTGAGTCTGACACAATTCTACTGTACGTGTATTTTTTTCAAACAATTTTACTCAAACATCTTCTTTAGAATCAGTTATTTGGTCACTAATGAGTGTTATGCTTCACTCATTTGTATTGTTCTGAGGAAATGACATGTTAAACAACATCATTACTTGAGAAGAGAAATAAAGCATATATAAAACCAAATATACATAACGTTACCTTATAAAATCTTGCACACCAAAGATACTGTAGTAAGTATGGAGGAAGCCAAATTAAAAAGAACAATATATTACACAATAAAGAACAAACATCTATATCATCTCATGAAAAACAATCTGCTCTTAATAAAAACTTAAAATAATGACTGTAACAAAAGATGACATACAAAGAGGTGATAATATTATTTATAATTGAGTTCAAATTAGTTCTATTTAAGTGGATAGTAAAGATAATGACAGCTGAGATTCAAGATTCAAAGATTCAAAGATTCAAGATTCAAAGCTTTTATTGTCATAGGTACTACTACCATGAAATTCTTACTTTTAACCCCCAACAAAAGTGCACAGTATAAACATATATATAAACATATATATAAACATATATATATATATATATACATAAATGTATAAATAACTATGCCCAAATAAATACATGGAAATATATATAACAACAGAAACACAATTTGAACGCAAAAAAACACAATAAAGAACATGTTCAAATAATAATAATGAAAATGGACGCTAAGAAAAAATGGGTTATATATGTTAAAACTGCGCGTCTCGTCAGGTGAGAAGAGCGTCAAGTGTGGCGCTGTTCTCGCAGCCTCGTGCGGTCAGATCCACTTCCACGGCGGATCCGTGCGCATCAGTCCTGCTCCTCCTCTCCTCCCACCGGCAGCAGCACCGGGATGCTCGGCGTCCCTCCGGTTCCTCCAGTTCCTCTCTGCCGCCGGAGCTCACGGGACTTTAGAATGGAGCGCAAGAGGAAACCTTCACCTGTAGATATTTAAATTCTGCGCGTCAGAAACCAAAAAAGTGGATCGTTTGGGAACATTCTGGAGATAACTACGCGAGATCCGGGCGCTTTTTTTTTCTTCTTCTTCTTCCAGCGGGCGTTTGTCGCCCTGTGATCCCGGGCGTGTTGGATCCTGCGGACCTGCATGGAGGGATGTCGGCATGGCTTGCACCAGGAGAACCAAAACTTTGGTGTCGACATGCGTGATCCTCAGCGGCATGACCAACATCGTCTGCCTGCTGTACGTCGGATGGGTCACCAACTACGTGGCCAATATTTACATTAAAGTGCCGATGCCGGTTCCGGACAGAAAGTTGGAGGAGGACAAGAGAGGAGGAGACACGATCCGGATCATGGAGAGGCTGGACCGTCTGGAGAACGTGGTGAACCAACACATCCAAGGTAGACGCTCACGCACTTCTGCACGGATGTCATGAACTTTTAATGTTCTCCAGTAACGTGATGAATACAACTGGAGCTGCTGAATAGAAACACAATATATATATATTTTTTAATTTAATTCTACAGTTTACCTGTAGATCAGTTTAGGATCCAGAGACATAACTCAGCCAGAGTGGAGATGAACATCTACAAAAATAAGATGTGACTCTCAAACATTCATTAAAAGGTTCCTATGAAATATCTTGGTCAACATTGATAAAATGTCTGCTTTATGACAGACACACTTATGTTAGAAGAAGGGAAAGAGATCTGTGAAGATATATAAGTGTTTCTGCAGTCAAGAGATCAACACTGCAATATTTATCATGAAGCTCACATAGGAGCTGCTGAAATAGATCCACTGAAACAAGAGTCGTTTCTAATCTGGAATATATCATTCATTGGACTTGGACTCGAGCAAGGAGACCAGTCGTCAAGTAATATTCAAGCTACAAATCTGAAGTTTCTCAACAGAGGTATTTGGAAAAAAAAAATTAAAAATGGAAAGTGAAATCAAACCAAAAGATAAAGAATGTTTGATAGTGAAATGTTACGCACAACAGATACAACAGTATGTTCAAAGGATGTAAAATTCAATAGTATTTTCCAAGTACATGAAAATCCAAATTAAATTGTTATAAAAAAAAGAAAAGTCAATGATACCGCTCTAAATACAAACTTAAGGTAAATTTAATAATAAGCAGTAAATTCTAATATAAGGTGTATAATAGTGAAAAACAGGTGATTCAATTATAATTTAAATCACTTTTAACTAAATGGATATTTGGTATCATTTTGTGAATAAATAACATAAACTATAGTGTTTCATACATTATACGACTGTTGTGATGACTAAATGAACATATATAAAAAATGAATCATATTATACATCGATGAAGTGAAAACTCGGACTTTGATACTTAATACAAAACAAACCATGACTCCTTCATGGTAAAAAAAAATCAAAATAAACCATTGAAAACGTACTTGATAAAAATGAAAATTTTAAAATGAATAACGTCATCCATTCTTAATTGTAAAAAACAATTTACAAATCAAATACCATCTTTAAATGTTTCTATAATACTTTTTTAAACTTAAAAGCTTATTTTCTCTACTCCACAATGTTGTGTACTTTATATTCCTTTCAATTTGCCTTGAGCTGCTTTTTATTTCATTGTCACTAGATGTTGTTTAACATCAGTTTATCGTAAGAAATCAAAGCGTAACTCGGAGATCTGAAGCTGCGTTGAGCATCAACATGTCGCAGAAGAGCTTCTGGTGATTCCAGATCTGTTCATCTCTCAGTTTAAAGAACATCCACCAGTTCAAACCTCCATCTCCACAAACAGACGTCCACTTAGTCTTGTTCTTTACCTCATGGTATGTCAGGAATCCCTTTTCCCTCCCAAATTCCTTCAAGCCTTCTGCCACTTTGGGTGTACTGTTACTTTACGCTTGATCTCACACGGTTAATTTCTCTCCGCTGAGCGCTGCTGAAAGAGCTATTCCCAGCTTCACGGGGGGGCGTGTCCCAGGTCGTAGTGGCACCGCACAGAATTAAAACTCAGACAGACCTCTCGCTGTTCCCAGTCCCGCCATCTTTTCTTCAGATTGTGACCGACGACGGGCTCTATGGAGGTGCGTGGTTGTGATCACGGTGCATCTTCGAAAGTTTTCTTGATTTAAAAATCTTATTAACTTTTTCAGATTGAAGTTCTCGAGATTAAACTGAAACGGTTTCACTAGATACATTATTTTTTACGTCAAAGTAATTCCTGGTTCAGGAGTCAAAGTAAGTGGATGGTTCAGTGAATCGAATGTTGCCAAAAGACCAACAGTGTTCACTTAGGATTTAATGGTTTAATTGTATATTTAATTATTATCTTAAGTTTTGTTAGTATAACTCAAATACATATCATTGAATGTTTAAGGAAATGTTGATAATGGAAAAGGAACAGATTGTTCCATTGTGGTGGTGTTTTATAATTACCATCTGGATCCACAACTCATTTGAAGATCAGTCTCTCTGTGGTTCAGAAGGAGTCGATAGAGCTCATGGATGCCATGGATATTTGAGATACTATAAAAGAAACATTTTTTATCCAATTGTACTGATTTTTATTTTTTGTATTTGCAGTCCCACTTTAATACTATTTCATCAAACAATTACAAAACAATCAAATTATCATAGTTGGAATTCGAAGTAACAATCCAACTACATTAAAATTCAATTTTTATTGAATTATTATTTCAAGATATTTAAAAATCAAATGAGATCTGAATTGATTGGAAACAGTAAAAATGGACTATTTCACTTTATTGTATAAAGACTTCTTTTTAGAAACAACAAAAAGTTTCTTACCCCCATTGGAATACCTTTAATTTAGATGCTTTTTGCGTATTCATTTTCTGTCATTTTCCGAACTTGTCTGAAGAATCGATCTCATCGTAAAGTGAAGTTAGTCCATATTGGGTGTAATTTATTTGTTTTAATCATAGTTTTCTTCAGTTGTCATGTCTTTCATTAAAGTACATAAAACAAATGGCTAAAAATTAACTTTTCTCTCCAACTCTAATGAAATATTTTAACATGTCTTAAGTTCCATGTTTGTTTTTTTTGACTTCCTTCAAATTCTAATGACTAAACACACATGCATAGTCATGAAAGTGACTAGATTACATCGAGAACGCATCACATGTCGCTACCCAGAAACCATCAGAGCCAATCAGAGAGCGTTAATAAAGTCAGAGCCGTGACAATGTAGTACATAGTAGTAGCTAGACATTGGTATTAATACGTCTCAATTGTACTCCCTGTAAGGCAATAATATTGGGCAAAAATACATTGAAACAGTGGTTTGACGAAGCTCTTCTCTTCTTCGTTTGTTTTTTCAAGTACTTTATCTTGTGTGTGTTACAAACGACAGCTGATGTCGAACAGAAAACCTAATTAAATCACGGCAGGTCTTTGTGTGCGTCCTTAAATGCAACATCGGTCCAAAAGCTCCCAGGTCGCTCGTTCTTCAGAGACGTCTGTGGTGGACGATTAGACGCTCGGGTATCTGACACCGAGTGACAAATCACAACTAATGTGCATTAACCAGGAAGTGAAAGCGAGTGTTTGTTTGCTGCTGCACATTTTTTAAGGCTTGCCTCAGAGATTCAAATGTGTCAAATTCCCGACCCAGTTCCTATGTAATGAAATATTAATATCTCAGGTGTGTGCAACACAGGTGGCAGAAATAAATCTACATAAATAAGTGATATATACTTGTTTATAAACTTGTTTGGCTAGGCAACATATTGAGGAATATTCCTTTTTATGTGTGAAATAACTGTGTTTGCACAGTCAGCCAGTCTCATTATTTGCTGCTATAGATATTTGTTCTTTTATTATCCTGCACAAGTGTTGGTCGACGCCTGATTTAAGCTGTTGGGACATGAAATGGACCAAATTATCTTGGAATATTTTTACCATTTCTGTAAACAGTCTGTGGGGGGGAAGGGGCTGCTGTGTCGACATCCATTTATTAAGAAACAAAATCAACTACGTTGTTTACAGATGCAGTTATCATCTTCATGTATTGACTATTCTCTGCATCAACAAGCATCGTCTCTATAGGTTTGTGAGATGATATTAATAAACTCAAATACTAATACTTTTTTCAAGATACTGTAATGATATTCAACAGCGCTGAACAATATACTGTATTTTTTATCATTAGTTATTTTACGGTTTATATTTCAATAAGCATTTGGCAAGATCCCAGCGACGACTGAGGACGAGAGGATACAGTCGACTCATTTAAAGCTGATGTTTGGACACATTTTGGTTTGAAAACGAATGAAAGCAGTTACGACTTCGTCAAGAGTCATGTGGTCTGTAAATTCTGCAACACCAGAGTCAAGTACTCGACAATACTACAAATATATCCTTGTTACTACAGTATCACAATATATAGTATCGTTTCCATTGTATCGTGTCGCCAAATTCTTTCCAATACACCCCCCTAATTGTTTTTTAGATCCACGATCATTAGCAGGCCTTGCACGCTAGTAATACAACCGTTTCACTTGAATAAATGTACACAATTGTCTAGTTAGATTTCTGTGCCTGCAGGGACCGGTGGCCGCGGTGCACCAATGAACCAGCTGGAAATGCTGCATGCACTTTATTTTCGTGCAGCAACCACCAACATGAGCTCCCACATCATAGGGCATTACTGTATGTGAAAGAAATCCAATATTTACTGCTGCTGAGTCACTCGGACTGCGTCTCTGGTGTCTCGCAGGTTCTCGGGAAAGAGGCAGAAATAGCCGCTACTGTAAATGTGCAGCGGAGTTAAGTGGTCTGTTACCACGACAGCACTGCTCGGTAACGCCACTAAAAAAACCCACTGAACTTGTAGGTAGTTGACGGGCAGAGCAGGTTGATACAAGCCCACCGTCGGGGCTTCTTTCCTCTTAAATCTAAAGCAGCTGTGTGTTAAAAGATTTGCGAGGTTTTCTCAAGAATGTATTTTCAATATTTCTCCAGGTGTGTTAGCATTTATGACTCAACCCATCACAGGATCGTTTTTTATGCTCACGCTGTACCTGTTGGTTTCTTTGTCTTCATATATCGTAGTCATCTGTGAGGGAGTCTGTCGTCTCTGGACCCCCTGCAGTTCTGTCGTAACCTTTCCACGTTGTATCTCTCCTCTCGCCAAATGTCAGGTCGGATCGGATCCAGTGTCCCGTGTCCCTTTCAGGTACCCGAGAAGCAGTGGATGATGAATAGATGAATATTTTACACCTGAGCTCAGTTCGACCACCTGTAGGGCTTCACTTCTTCAAGTCTTGTGTTATGTCAGTTAGAACCCAATGTCTTTAGACTTTTGTCGAACCACAATAAGAAATGATTAACTACATGCACTGTGGACCAATTCAGTGACGGCATTATTTTGAATGGATTAAAATCAGATAAAAAATGGGAAAAATAAATGAGCAAGAAACAAATGTAAAAATACAGGTTAAAAATATTGGTTTAGGCTCCAACAAGATGGTCCCATATTTAAGTTTTTGAACTGTTTACAGGCTTACAGTATACTTTGAGTTAACTTGGCCGAAACAAGTGTCTTGACTTGTGTCTTGACGTCATTGACTTATATTAATTTAGGAAAATAATTGTCATTTTCTACCCAAAGTTCAACACCTTTAAGATAGTTGAAATCAATACATCCATAAATCATGCAGATGTCTTTCTGTGTGGCTGGTATTGAATGTCTCGTGAACTGGAACCAAATTCTTGTGAGCGCTATCAATGGATTCAAAATTCAAGTTAATCATATTTATGGGTTTGTATGATTTACAAATTTAGATTAGATTAGATTTCCTTTACTGGTCCCACAACGGGAAATTTTACAGCAGCATCAGGGGAAAAAAATACAATGAACAAGAGCACACACTTAATAAAAAACAAAAATGTAATAAAATACTTAAATAAGAATACAATAAAAATAGAATACAATTTAAGGTATTAATCTTTGTTGTGTTGAAAGACATAAGAGCATCAACTTGTTGCTGAACTTAAAAATGGTTCATACAGACCAAAGGTTACAGGTCCATGACCAGTGATTACCAGTACGTGCATTTAAAAAAAAATAATTAAAAAATAACTTTGGACGTGAAAGAGTCAAAAGCATCAAAATAAATGACAATTCATTCTGTAACAGATAGCTATTTTATGTTGTTAACTTGAATATTAACTTGTACCAAGAAGACTCACGTCTCTAGAAATGTCTATGAAACCACTGACATAATTCAAACTGTATTTCTCTGCCAGAGATCTCGCCGTCTACACCAGAGAATCCGACCCAACATGAACCCTCATGCCCTCCGAGTATGTATGAAGAATGATAAAAAAAAAAATTTAAAGTCCATGTCGTGTCAGTAGAAATATTCACCGTGGTCACTGCATTATAGGAAAGCTTTTATAAGTACAGATTTTTCTCCTCAACCCTTTTCAGACCTTGGAATGTTTGATTAAACTACCTTCGGGTCATTTTAAAGTTCTTATTAACACAGCCCTGACTCACATTGAAAAGGATTTTTGTCAGCGCCCAAGATGGCTTTTAGCAAAATATATATTGAATTATTCAATGCTCAGAGGGAAGCTAAATCTGTGCAATTAGCAGGTTTTATTTGAGCAGCGTGTGCAGCAGAAAAGAGGGGAGTGAGTCGCAGATTAACAAAGGACAGGAGTGCCGGTGTATCCTACAGTAGGTGCTGCATGCTGGAGCACGCTCCTGTCAGGTATGCAGCTATGAAGGCAACATAACTCACACATATTCTTTTCCTGGAGGGTAGAAAACCCAAATACCTTTTCAGCTCCTATTCCAAGAGAAAATAAATGGAGGGTTAGCACTTATTTGTGTTACTTTTATCATCTTTTTGTTCATTTCTTTCTTATTCGAGTACTTGAATTGTGTTTCTCACATCATTCTAAAGAATTAAACCTTTTTTTTTTCTAATCTTTTTTACCCTGCATTCCTTTACCTATAGTACAAAGTAAAGATGGAAGGACAGAGGCGTCATCCTTGTGACCAGCACTGTCATTTAAAAGGTCATTGACTTCTTTGTTCAGAAAAAATCCAGACATATGTGCTTGACCTGGACTATTTCCCCGGTTATTTAACTAAAACTTTTTTTTTCATACATATCTCAGAAACTGAATGAGAAGTTGGTTAGTAAAGGTTAACGGCTCGATGCTCCACGAATCTGTACATGATCCACGTGGGACATGAACCTTCAACCTTGTAATGCCTCCGGGCATGACTTCCCTGACATACAATTTAAAGGCAATTTAAGTGGCTGTTGTGTGTTAACACTGTCTGGTCTTGCTGTGTGGCGAGAATACATGCATAAAGTACATTTTAAACATTATTATACCAGAAGACGACACAAACTGAGTACCTTGAAATGATTAAGAAGTCATTATCATGACACTATCGTTGCATTGATTCAAAAGTAGGGACTATTTATAGTCCTCACAGCAGCCCCTGTAGTTGTGAGCTGACATATCGCTGAGGGAATTTAGGCAGATGTGATGACAGCTGATGATCAGAAGAAAAAAAAAAAGCAGAAGGAAATGAGCGGCGAGAAAAGTATATCGTCGTATTGGAACGAATTGTCTGCGAGAGGAATGTTCGCTCACGACTTCCCGAAAGTGACAGCTGCTCCATTATCATCTTTATCTTTGGCTTCTGTGTTTATAAAGCGCTCGCTTTCAGACTCTCAAGGTCATTAACGGATATTGGAGCAGGAATTGATTATGTGATCGTGGAGGAGTCATTTAAGCAAGTCGAGAGAAACCGAAAGAATTCAGCTTATTTATAGCGGAGTGGGATCGTCTGTCTGGCTGCCGGCAGCCCGTGAGCGTGGGGACGTGTGATGGGTTGTCAAGAGTAGAACAGAAACAGAAATAATCGTAGAAACTCTCGCGTTCAGAATGGAAAACGGTGACGCCGCGAATTCACCGGAGACTGAATGCTAATGAAAACAATTAATGATGCCAAGTCTTGAGGGAGAAATCTTCATAAGGAGGAGAAATTACTGATATAGCCTGATAAACTTTGGAATTGGAAATGTGTCTCTTGACGTTTAAAAATCAGCCAGTTGGCAAATGTTTGTATATCCCTTATGTTGACTCAACTTTAATAGTGTTTATCATCTTGGATATTATTTTTATATGCCTGGTCTAGGAGATAATAAACTTGCAATATAACATGAAACAGCTATAAAATGAAAATGTTATTAGACAGAAAAAGATGAGACGTATTTTTATTTATTAAAAGCTGAATAGGAGGAAATTATTTGTTGTCTTTTAAAAAAGGATAAGCTGTTAAAACTAGGATTACAAAATAAATATTTGTTTTTAAAAACATGGATATCAAGTATAAAATGGATAAAAAAATAAAAATAAATTTCTTTATGGAGATTAAATAAAAAATGATCTTGTTCATTCATTTTTAAAGAGGGTTACAGGGGGGTGGAGCATATCCCAGCTGGTTAGTTCGAGAAGCAGGGGACACCCTGGACAGTTTCCCAGACACAGACACCAGCTCTCGCTAACACTCACGCTGACAGACAATTTCTCAAAAATCATCTAAATAATTTTCAAACTATGGGTGAAAAGGGGGGAGAAAGCTCAAGGCAAGAACAGAAGGAACACGGCGTGGAATTGAACCTGCAACCTTCTTAATTTGAGGTGGTAACACTAACCTCTCTCTCTATATATATATAGATTAATAGAAGATAATAGTATAAGAGAAGTAACTGTATGTTAAAATAAAAAATAATAATAATATTTTCAAGCATTCCATGAGCGTCTCTAAACGTTAACATCAAGACTATA
Organism: Callionymus lyra; assembly: GCF_982586985.1. NCBI lineage: Eukaryota > Metazoa > Chordata > Actinopteri > Syngnathiformes > Callionymidae > Callionymus > Callionymus lyra. The sequence continues at coordinate 12,636,219 of NC_141823.1, forward strand.
TGACAGGAATGACGATAATATCTCCAGTCGTGCAGGTAAGGGCCACTCAGGTGCCGACAAAAGATCTCAAGTGTCTCGAGGGGCCACACATCACCCAGCGCTCATGGACAACAACGTCTCTCATTGGTCACTGATGCACGATGCGCGATGACTGCTCATCTCTAAACAATCCCACGTTCCACTGATTCAGAATGACTCACAACCAAATGCGAGACCGAACAGAACGCAGTGGGCTCTGAGTCAACTGCGGGGTCGCCATCTCCAGTCCTTCAGTGAAAGTTGTTCATATTGGAAACTGCTGCTTCTGCTCAGACTCTGATGCACTCCAGTTCTCCTGTTAATCATAATGAGCAGCGAGGCTGCGATGTCTGTTTCGGCTCATCTATTGAAAAGCTGCTTCCAATTTGTCTGTTGAAGCCACTGAGGGAAAACACTGGAGAAAACAATCATTAATACGCGGCGTCATTGTTTTGCTCATAATAGAACTTAAACAGCAGCGAGTCTGGAGGAGAAGCCTTGTTTAAGCGAGTCGTCTCTTTATTCCTCCCTCCATCTACACTTTCTACACTGAAAATACACGGCGTGAGGAAGTGCGCGGCAGCTCACGCACTATCTGAACAACTTGTTATCTTCCGTATTAACAAACACACTTTGTCTTTCCTGCCCGGTTTTCCTCCTCGTTAACTGATCCGATCTAATCGCTCGCAACACACTCCGTCAGGGAAGCAGATAAAGTTTTTGTTCAGAGCCTGAAAAGATTTACAATCAGTAAACACGATCGTTCCCACAGCAAAGAAAGAAACACTACAACGTTGGCGCTGATTAACATCATTGTTTATATGGATGTGTCTAGAAGAACGAGAACTCAAACCAACCAAGAAACCTTAGACATTATCTGATCACTATTGAATTGGTTATTTCTTAAGTCAGTAAATGTTGAAGATACAGTAAGTCCCTCATCAAGTTATTACTTTATAAATTTCTCCCCCGTCTGAAATCTTGACAAATGAGAGGTTACGAGAGTGGAGTCAATTATGACGTAATCAAGGCTTCACTCCTCCTCCAGCCAGCTGTATTCACGCCCCGCTTTGTTTATACAATGAGTCCCTTGGAGAGGGAGACTTCCGGGAATGATGACCTACGCTGACGAACCTCGTTGCTTGACCAATCACAGCAGAGTGGGAGTGGTTATGGTAAACAAGATTTCATCTCCAGAAAAAAACAACTGTTTCAAGGGGGCAGGGCTTAAGATCATGTAAATATTTCAATAAAAATATATTCCAGTAATATATAGTCCAAGATCTATTTAAGACGCACTTAAATCGACACATTAGTTTAACTTTACACATAAAGTGGGAAAGCTTTGTAACTACAGGCTTGTAGGAAGTTTAATCTCTATAGTGCTGGAATTTTAACTTCCTCATGTACGGATTAATCTCATTAACTTTTCAGAAAATCAGTTTTGTTTTAGCAAAATCTTGGTTACGTCTTGTGTATTTATGCACTAAAAGAAATTAATGTAAAAGTATTCAAATCTGAATTAATCTCTAATGTGTTTCATTGATGCAATCTAAGGCAATGGATCCAGTTAACCCTAAAATAAGTGTGTGATCAATGGTGTCTAACCTCTGTATGGACGACCTATCACAGTGACTTGCAGTCTGTGGGACTAGTCGTATGATTGGTGACAAAAAAAAGTAAACCTTCTGATGTACGCTGATGATTTCTTTTTTTTTTCCCCTGAGCATCACTAGTCTCCAACGACAGTGGAATATATATCTCTATACGGCACTGAACACAACATCATTCTTTCTGATCTGCCGCACCAAAGAGGACCAAAGAATGACTTTCCTTTTCTTTTAATCTGTCAACTATAATTATATTGATCCCTCTGCTAAAAGGTCAAATACCACAGCCAATTCCTCACAGAGGACATGACCAATGGTTGTGATGATATCAGACGACATTGTTGTTAGTTAATGTGCAGGTAAATACTCGTGCTTGCAGGTTTCATACGTGTTCAGATGTCAAAATATTAGTGATGGGCCGGTGAAGCTTCATGAAACAGTGTCATTATTTTCCACTCCATTAGAGTCCACTAGATGGCGGTCTCTGCACTATTTTCCTTTGTTTTGAACAACTGTTCTAATGAAACATCATTTCTTAAACTGATGGCGCCACCTACTGACCTCTAAACAACATGACACTGTTTCATGAAGCTTCACCAGGGCATCACTACAAAATACCACTTTTCAATACCTACGGTACATCGTTGTACAACACATAGTTGTAAGCCAACTTCCAAAAAGCTTGAAAAAAACGGCAGTTTGCATAAAATGAGGCGATAAGAATTTAGCTTAAAAGACCTAGAGTACGACTAAAATGTTTGTTAATGCACGTTACTTAACACTTTAATCTGATGTATAGATTTATGTGTTGGCGTGATGACTCTGAAAATCATTAATGTTCAGTAGACACTATTTTTTTTAAACTTTATATCAATTTCTTCCCTATTTTGCCAAGTTTTTTAGCCAGTGTTGTGAGTCTGTTGTTGTGTTGGTATTGCCATAGACCCATGGGTTGAAATAAAGATACACATATATATATATATATATATATATATATATAGTTAAGGATGATTCTGACACAAGCATAATAAAAAATAATAAAAATAATAAAAGCGATGATCTGCCTTGATGTGTTAATTAAAATCCTTGTTCATGATTAAGAAAGAAAATAAAATGTTTAAAATGTATTTAAATATCCAAAGTCTGGTTCAATAAAACACACTACAATTATTAGATTCAAGTTTAAATTTAAGAATTACTGGCTTTATTAAATAATAATATAAAATGCTATTTTTTTTTTTAGTCAACTTGGCAACTTTACACTTATTTTCAGACATGGTTGATACACAAACAAGTACCAGGTACTGGTGTTGAAATAAACGGAAGAGAACCCAACATTGAATTGACCCATTTGTCTTTGGTGTCAACGCTTTCCGACTCATACTTCTCTCCTTGAAGCAACGACAGTTTCAATCATTCCTGGATGGTCCCTCCTTCTGATGAATCATATTTATACTTACAGCAATGACACTAATCTCCGCTGGCTGAAAAAAAAGGGCCAGCAAATGTGCCTTGGCAGACCAGAAGACCAGACCAGCATCAGAATCTTATTAATCTCCAAAGAGAAATCGCTTTGTAAGAAGTCTTAAAAAGATTTCCTTTAGATGGAGATGATCATGAAAATACCTTTATTTTTCTTCCATTAATTAAATCTGAGAGGATATAGAATAATAGAACTTCTAGATTCATCATCATTTACCTCCCAACCATCAGTCGTTTCATCCGTCTTTGGATGTGAATAAATGAATAAATAGAGTTTTACAGATGAAGCTACGTAAACATTACTCCTCTATAGGAGTTTGTTACGTTTCCTGTAGCATCAATAAGCGCCGAAGACTTCCAGGAACTCGAAGCCGAGGTCGGGTCGAGGCTAACCAGTGACAATTGTCATTATCAAGCCCCGGCAGCACCGAGGGGTGGAAGGACAAGCTGGAAATGAGTTCTGAACAAGGTCTAATCTGCGGCTGATGTGTGTCGCTGATTGCTTGATGCGCTGCAAATGTGTCGCCAAGTACAATCCTTGACAAATCAGTCCAGACACACAAAAACAGGCGAAGACATACGAGAGAAACTGAGGGGGAAAGTCTCATTATGTATGGGTTAGAGCAGAAACCCAATCTGGTTCTGAAGACGATCCATCTTTAAGTGATAAAATACCCCTTAAAGTGCATGTTCTGTTATTGGGGATGATGAAAAAAGCAACATTTTTCATTCCTAGCCCGGGAAGTAAACGTGGCCTCGTGTCAGCTGCTACTGAAGCGGTGATGGATTACAGGCCGAGACAAGATGAGGCGCGAGTCAATTACAAATGACTTGAAAGCCTTTTTAATCAAAAGCAAACTGTGATTGAGATTTTCAAATTAAACTCATGATTCAATATCTGGGGTTCAAGGCTCCGATGGTTTTCCTGGGAGCCTCGCTCACGCTGACACCGATAATAACCGGAGCGGTAGTTTGAAGATGAAGACATGGTTGTTATATTGAGATAATAACCAGGTCGTACTTCTTCTTTTCTAATGGTTCACACATAAAACTGCACCTTTAATTGAAAAAAAAAAGGAGTTTTTCTCTCTTTGAGCTGAGCTAAGATAACTCACGTCTGATAGAGCTAAGATTTTAATTTAGGCACCAGTGGTTCCATGTTCGTTCATTCTTATCTCTTAATTAAAGGCCCACTGACCCACTTTCTTCTCCGCCGTCAACAAGGTTGCCGAGACGGTTCGTGGTTAATTGGACAGATGTTAGAAGCCGATTAAAATGCAGAGAGATGTTTGTAGGATGAAGGAGTGATTGAAGAACGCGAAGCTTGCTAACAGGAAGTAAATCTAGTAACAACATTGTGTCTGGATGAAAACAAAACCACTTCCATCGCACAATTTTTTACTTTGAGTATTTCGCCAGCGTCGTGCGATCGTAATGAAAACAGTTTTTATAAGATAAAACATCTGTGATTATCAGTGTCTCTCACATCAAAGCTGGAATGTGTTACATCCAAAACAATGAATTTCCAAATGAAGCCAGAAGCTGAAGTTCTGCATCAATAATAAGTTTTAATGACATCTTTACTAGAAACAAACAATTAAATGTTGATTTATCAGTGTATTCCAAGTTAAACACTTTTTTTCTATGAACGTAAAAGCTCTTTAGCTCATTCATAGTTAAATATATACATATAATTGAATATTTATATACACATTTTTAATTGTTTCTGCTAATTTTTAAATAAAAATTCAAATAATAAAGTAAATTAAAAAAAAACAACAACACGTTAATGGGTATCAAATGAGACGACTCCTGAATATTCTGGAAAATTTTAACATTTTTATTTTTTCGTTTATAGTTTATTTTAATTCAAAAGACAGCCAGAGGCTCCCGTTTTCATACTGTGTTTCTATTATCCCCCGCTGGAGCCGTGCTGAACTGAACTGATGGCTAGAGATGCACCTGTTACACAGTCAGTGGTTAGAATAGACGTGTGTTAGTTTCTTTAAACTTTTCCCATAACCACTTAAACTCATCAAATGAATATTTATTTGAATTCACTTCACTATGTTTTTCCTCTGAAAACCACAAAGATCATATATTTGAATGTCCAAATGATTGCAAACAGAACTTTTATCCTGCTATTCCCTGGAAACATGTCAGCAGGTGCATTTATTTCCTCTCTTGGATCCATCAGACGCAGAAACAGCTTTTACACGTTCTTCAGTCGTGAGTCGACACAAAAGTTACCTCTATTCATAGAGAATCTGCTCTCCAGCGATAAGAAGTGGTTACTCAACTCTCCACAACTAGGTTTTTAAAGCCATTTTCATCATTTTAGGAACTAAAAAGGTATTCTAACCCCTGGATTCACACCATTAGTGGTTGCATTGATAGTTTTGTCAAATAAAAAATTGAACTATTGCAAATTGAACTATAACAACTATAACTAACCATAACAACATAGAACTTTGGTAAATAGGACTAACAGCTATAACTAACTTTAACAAAATATAACTTTTGCAAATCGAAACTAAAAAAAATACGACTATAACTAACTATAAAAAATACAACATTTGCAAATCGAACGAAAACAAAATAAAAACTATAACAAAATATAACTTTTGCAGATCGAACTACAACAAATTAACAGCTATAACTATAACAAAATAAAACTTTTGGAAATCAAAATAATACAAAAACAACAGCTATAATTAACTATAACAAAATAGAACCTTTTTTTTAAATCAAACAAAAAAAATAACAACTATAACCAACTATAACAAAATACAACTTTTGCAAATTGAACTAAAACAAAACAACAACTATAACTAAATATAACTAAATAGATCTTTTGAAAATCGAACGATAAAAAAATACTATAACTAACTATAACAAAATAGAGCTTTTGAAAATGTAACTAAAATAAAAAACTATAACTAACTTTAACGAAAACAAAAGTATTGCAAATCGAACTATATTCTGCGAGCTTTGTATTATATGTTAAAATAGGATTTATGTTCCAACATTGATAGGATAATTTAGGCTGTAAATTAGAGATGAAAGTGTTCCCCAAGAATAAATGCGCAATAAAACCTGTTTTCCGACATTTAATCGCCAAATTTTTATCACATTCTTTCGCAGCACAAACACATTGAGAGACTCGCTCTACTTCTTCTCAACACCTCGCAATTTTATCATCATCAGCCAACATCTTAAAACCAAACCAGCTGTTTTAATTGGCAGCTGGCGGATCCAATGGAATCTTTTCGTGCTTTGTAAAATAGCATTTTGTTAATGCATACAAAAAAAAAGGTTATATATAACAGGAAAAATGCTACTGTAGTGAACGGATTAGGTGCGGCATTAAGTATATTTCAGTTCACTAGTGTATAAAGTGGGTTTTTCTGTGTTGCTCTAAAGAGTCGTAGAACATACATTAGATTGTGAAACAGCTCATTTAGAGACTTTCTTAAAAGACTCGTTCTTAGATGACGGGCTTCCCCTGCATGTGGGCTTCATGGTGTCATGTGGTCTGAGCGGCGACGAGCTGCATGGGGTGCTGGACAGATGTCTGATGTGGACCAGCTCTGACATGAAAGTGGCCTGCAGTCCACAGACGACACAGGGAAAGCAGTGTTGGGATTCCAGAGAAGAAATTTGATGGGCGTATGATGGGCTGATGAGTTATGCTGCATACGAATCAATGGTGTTTATTTCATTGATGATGTAGATTTAGTTCATTTTCACTTCACTTACATGAGGTTAACAAAGGTATCGTCTTCTCATGGACCACCTTCTGTCCTCCCGAGTAACATTAGCTACGACCAAAACATGAAGCGTTTAGAAAAATATAGGAGGAAATAATGAAAGAAATGTATAGTAGCTCATGAATACATGTTTCTACTGTAACATATTGCTATATATATATATATATATATATATATATATATATATGTAATCATGTGACCACTTCTGTACAGTCGGAGCTGGAAAACTGCTGAACTCTCTGAAACGGTGTTAATATTAATAATCAATGTAAGACTTTACTTTCAATTTTCACTTTGTCATAGTCAGCATATTTCTCAGCGGGTCATCGTAGCCTCCGCCCTTTAGATTAATGCCTCCACATTATCGCTGGAAAAAAAAAGAAAAAAAGAAGGTCCAAGTCATTTAAACAAATTGGGAACATCTTGAGGTCGTTTCATCCATTATCTCCTGGAAAGACACTGCTGTTTTTTCTCTCTCCAGGAAATTATATAGGAATTAAACATTTTTAACGCTAAATACACTTGAATATCCCATTTCGTCTCAGAGCCGTTAAGATTGTGTGAAATTCATTTTTACTGAAGGATTTCCTGTCGCGATTTACTCCAATTTGACGGCATTAGTCGTTTCTACAGAAAACCAGGATTTACATTTATTGAATTTTCTAAAACCGATCATGTGTAATCAGAAGAGATTTGAAGCTTCATGACATTAGCTGTAAGAAGAGCGTGAAGGAATCGCAGAGAGGGAGATAGAGCTGCTTTTCACTGACAGGCTGGGAATAATAAAGACATTATTTGATGAAACAAATTCCATTTTCCCTTTTCCATTATGTTTTGTTTTTTCATTAAAGTGACCACAATTTCATATTAGAGAGTCCAAGGTTTGTAACTTGTTTAGATCAAATCTGCAAAACATTTGTCAGATGGTGTTCAATTTCCCTCAACAGTCCTTTGTAGCTAACTGTTATTAACAAGCTAAGTTAAGGTAAGGTAAAACCAAGCTAGCAAGTATGCCAATCCGGTTAAAGAGAATTACTCGAGTAGTTACTCTACCTAGTAGTTGTTATGGGGTGTTGAGGTTAAACTTAACAAACTCATTTAACTCAAAAAAAAGTTAGTTTATTGTTAAGTTGAACGATAAGTCATGGAACTATCCTGCTTGAGAACCTCGGCTCCAGCAAAGGTTTGACATCTGCGGTCAGTGATTTCACTTAAAAAAAACAGTGTGTTTGTAATAGCTGTCATGTCACAGTGTTATGGGATGGTATGTTAACTTTGGGATTTAAAAAAAAAAGAAAAAGATTTTTAGTTTTGTATCATAAATTGTACTTTATATGGGAAAAAAATTGAAAAGAAAATTAAAGAAAACATTGATAGCATCAGGGGCAGAATTTGTATGAAATTAAATTAAAAAAAAGTTTGAAGTGAAATTTATATGAATCAGGCCTCGCCTTTACACTGAATGGTTTTGAATTTCTGAGCTGGTTCTGAATTAGATATAAGAACTAATATAGCTATGAATAAAAAGTGTAAAAAGCTTGATAATTACATTAAATCCATGTTTCATAACCGGTCTCTGTAGTGAAAGCATTTTACTAATAAATGACTTCCTTCAGAAAATGAATTTCACCCTCAAATGACCCATTCAGCTGCAGATATTGAGTATTGTTGGAGATTCAGGTTTGGTCTACCTGGACAGCTTCAGTCGTTTCTTTCTTCTTCCTTCTTTCTGGGCATCGTCCCCACTTAAGCCATCATTTCATTGAGATCTTCTTAAAGGCCTTGAAGGATGGACTGGATGTTCTTTTCATTACTGTTGAGTAGTCCATTCAAAACCCAATCTGTACATAATCAGGTGTTCAACAGAATTTCTTAAGAGTCTTATTTTGTGGAGCTAAAAGCTAGGATAAGGTGTAAGAATGTATTTCAATTTAAAAAGTAATTCTGTAAAACTCTTTAAAATGACATCAAATTTAATTTATTTAGCATTTATTTAGACTATGTAGAACTCTATGTAGAAATGTTCTGATGTTTAGGTTATTTTCTGTTTCTATTAACTTTAAGTATTTATTTCTAATGTTAATTATCAAAGCATTTTTAATGAATAAAAAAAATGCCAATGCTTACAAATATTCTTTGGCATCCATATCGAGTTTGCAACTTAAGTTTCGTGTCAATCTTGGAACAGAAAACATGCATCAAAATCAAATCAAATCTGAGCTACATTCATTTTTTTTTATATATATAAATATATCACAGTCAAACTGTATTTTCCAATTTAACAGTAAAATCCTCTCAACAAAATGTATCCTCAGCTTCCCCTTCGTTCTCTTCTCCAACAATCATCTCTAACAGACTCGTCTCTCTCTCGCGAGTCACAGACGTCTTCACTTCACCAGCTGAAGACTTTCTTCTGTCACTGCGCTCCGACACCCTCAGTGTGTTCCAGGTGCCACCAGGGTTTCATGGACGTGCTTGACTTCTACAGAATATCTGACAGAACGCTTCACGCCGCTTCTTCAGTGTTTCTTCACCCAACAGTGTTTTCTCTCACTCAACGGGAAAGGAATCAAGAAATGGAATTCAGGTCAACTATTTCCGTGGCACAGATGTCTCGGTTCGTTAGGACGGGTGTCTGCATCTCATGTAGGTTTTCGTACGCGAGGAGAAAAACCTTAGTCTTGAGTTACTTTCAGAAAATTAAAAATAAAATATTAAAAAGTTCCCGTGCGCAGCAATTGCAGGTGTGATCCTGACTTTTAATCAGAATCCTTTATTGTCCCGCGAGGGGAAATTCGTTTTAACAACAGCAAGAGCAATATACCAAAAAAAAATAAAACACCCAGAAATAAAATATTAAAAAGAAAAGAAAAAATCTAAATAGAATAGAAAATAAATCTGCACTGTATTATATACACAATCATATTTACAAAAATAACAAGAAAGGTGCAGTTAAATAATTATCTTGGTGTGTTCTTATTGTGGAGTCACTGTTGAAAAATAAATTAAACTTATATTACAAAAAAAACATATAAAAATGTTGAATGATAAGCGGTTTACAGTTCTACACTTGAATGATTCAAGAACAAATCATTTTCTCACGGCGAGCAGGAAATGAAAGTGTCGTTCACAAATCATTAAATACGCACAACTGAATTCTTCCGCTTAAAGAAAAGACAAACCTAGCAGTGTTTTTAAGATCCTCTCGCTACTTGGTCATAAAATATTAAGCAGTATCTGTCTGAATTTTTCAAATGTCCTCAGATGTTTTGCATTTCATAAAAAGAGAGTCTTATCCGTGGAGGAGTCAACTCGTGCTTTTATCCATGGTGCTGCTCCAGAGCCATGTCTTAACACACACACAAATAATAAATTACACGGTGAATTAACCCAGTATAAAATACTTATTCTAAAATATTGTGGTTGAAAAAAGTTAAATTAAAAGTATTTTAATTGCAATAATCTATAAAAAAAAAAAACAAGTTGAAATGCATGAAGCAAACTGTCTTAGTATATTCATGTTATACAATAATATATAAAAAAAACAAAATTCAAGAGTCAGAGTCATGAAATGTTTATTGATCTTCCATGAAAATAAACTTCCTCTGCCGTCAAACATGTTGTGGGTTCAGTACGAAGTGAGGCAAGAACTAGGACACTCATCTAAGACCTTATTATTTGAATTTTAAATGAATTCATAGACGTACATTTCCAAACTGAAATGCTGCAGTAAAAAAGCATCACACATGACTCATCACAGTTTGACTCACTGAACACAGTTGTCACTTTCAGGATCAGCGCCTTTAAAAAGCTGCTCTCAAAACCACATTTGTGAAACACCAAGCAGATTTTGTGTTTACGTGACAGAAGAGCTTTTTGGTAGTTTTATTTTGATCAGATTTAAACAATACCACTTATTTGACACATTTAAATGTGTACCATGATGTCGAGACTCACAGTTGCATCAGATATGCTTATATTTGCCACTAGTTAAGTGTTAATAAAGTGATTTATATAGCATTTTTGAGCAGTGATAGATAATTCTTTCATCAAGATTAGATGTGAATTTACCTGTTCTATGCTTAAAAAAAACCTTTTTAAATTACTTGTATATGACACCTTCAAGAAAATACAATCTTTAAAAAACAAGATTTAAAGCATTTTAATTGGTAATAATACAAATATAAATCCCCAGTAACTTAAAAAAAACATCTTACTCAGTTAAAAAGCACAAATGCATTTCAGTCCGTGACACAGTGAGGACAAAAAAGTGATTTCAAATTTGGCAAAGGATACGTAAAAAAAACTAAACTCACAGAACTAAACCATATTACTAGCATATCACCCAAAGAATATGATTCATACAAATTAACTGGATTGAAATATGAAGCTGGTGAATCTAGAAGATTAAACACGACGAGGAAAAGTCATGTGTCGTGGGTTGAAACCTGCATGAGTACAATCACGGAGCTACAAGACGATGACACCCTGAGATGACAGGTACGATCACAGGTTAAACAATTTCAATCAATCATCAATCAATCAATCAATAAAGTTCTACCTAACCTAAGTTAATAGAAATGATTTATGTGTTGTATAAGTTTATTCATAAAAAAAGATGTTTGCGTTTACAGGATGTGAGGTCATCACGTAGGAAGTGCCCAGACCAAAATGGTTCTTGGTGAGAAAACTGAAAATATTATGAATTATATTATTATAAATAATATTATATTATAATATATTATTAATAATTACCTCTTATATCATCATTGCCAGTGTTTTAAACACAACATGGAAGTTGTTGTGGTGTCAGTTATACAGTTATATATCAGAATAAAAGAATGAAATAAGCAAAAAGAAAAAACAGAACTAAGCACCAACCATTTTGAGGATATTTTGAATGACTTCCCTACTAAAGTCCATTTCTTCATACTTCAGAGAAAGTATTGACAGGGATTATGGTCTGAATACATTGAGGCTGGGGTGTAAGAAAATGTCGATATAACGTTACCTTGTGATATTTTTATTCCTGATCGATAGTCTATACACACAGTTCTATAGACCATCGTCTATATATATATATATATATAGATATATATATAGACATATATATATATGTCTATATATGTCTATATCTATCTATCTATATCTATCTATATCTATATCTATATATCTATATATCATAATATATATATTATGAGACGCTCTTTCACGTTTTATTAAAGTAAGAATTTGCTCAATTCTTTATTGTAAAAGCCAGAAAAAAGTTTTGAAACAATACATCATTCCTACAGTATCATAATATATCACAATATATCGCATTACATCGTGTCGTCACACATGCATCTTGATCAGATTATTCCTCATCGAGACTCGCACTGTAAATTAACGCCTCTTCACCACAAACTTTCCCAAGTATTCCGCCCTCAAAACGAGTGAATAGATGATTTATGCCAAATATTTGCTCTCTGAAATAAACAAAACCCTCAACAGACCAAGGGTGTGAAATTAAGGGCGATGATGTGACCCGCAAGTTAAATGTTTTGACTCAAACAGCCGACAAAAGAGCAGATAAATCCTGCTTTTTGAAAATGAGACTCGGGATCCTCAACTCTCGATGAAAACAACTCCTGCAGTGGCAGCAGCTCAAGGAAATAAAGGAACATGACACACTGCTGATCACTATGGACCACGTTAATAAGCAGCAAAACCAACAAAGACCCCCTTCATGCTCTTCTGAAGGTCGCTCATGAATTGCGGGATCAACGAGGGAGACTCAAAAGGGGTACAGATGACAAACAAACATGAGCCTTTTTTTGTTCTGGCACCACACTTGGTTGCTCGGGAAGAAAGGAAGAGGAAACAAAGCTGCACGGTCAGTTTGCTCTGAACGCCGTGTTGACGTGTCGGCGTCTGATGAGACCTAATGAGAGAACTTCCCTTCTTCCCGAGCAGGTCACAGACGCTGCATTGTCTTTTGTTCCATTATTACTTTCTGAAATTGTCAGAAATGTGTGGATGGTTGGCTCATGGGGTTACCACAAAATGACTAGAGTTGTGAGTTTAAATCTCATCCTACATCGATCCCATAATGCACTTCAACTTTGACAGGATTTGTTTTTTGTTTCAGATTTTTTAAGGATCAAAATAAAAGTTAATTGTGAAATTAGGATATTGGTTTAAGAAGTTATTTAAATATGAAGCTACTGTTTCTGAGGGCCAACTAACCCATTTATCATTTTTCTTTTATATTATTTTTTTAACTCTAAATATAACTCTTCAAAGAGACTTTTTATTTTCATTCTCTACATTTGTGAATGAAAATATATTCTGGATAACATTAAAATATACATTTTTATTTAAAGGTATATTACTACATGTATATAGAACGAAATAATGTGCAATAAAATAACAATTGTACCCAATATTGCTTATTTTACACAGTCATGATCACTTGTTATCTTATATTCTATTTTTTTCATCAAATATCCTTGTTGCCAAACATTCTGCCATTATTTCAGGGTCATATTTTCCTTGTCTTCTTTCCTTTGACTTGAAAAATTCACACATCATAAGAAGAAATTCTGTCCATTTGAGAAACCTTAAGTATAATCCCTTTTATTAATCCTTGTGTATTATTGTTTGCTAAAAGATTTGTAAACCAGTACAACTACAATTTTTTACTTGATTATAGCTTAAGTCTTTCTGTACTAATGTGGGTATTTTGAAGTTTTACTTCACTAAATATGGTTCTAATGATATGTACCTATATTCTGCTACATGACTACAGAATGTCCTGTTACTAAAACCATTTCAATAGTCAATAATAACCCCCAGCTAAGCTATTTAGACGCGTCATTGACACAAACATAAATCAATAAATGCATCCTTGTTTAGTATTTATTTTAAATTCCAACACACTTCGTTTAAAACGGAAATGGATTGACTCAAACTAAAAAAATTAGGTTTGTAGATAGGTTTTTTTATTGTTGCTTTTTTCTATTAGTGTGAATGAAATACATTTTATTTCCTTAACATCTGCAACACGGGCTGAAATAGGTGTTATTTATCACAATTTTAATCAAAGAGGTCTTTAGTTTTTCCTTCCAGAGCCCCTGGAGACTGTCTGAGTAGAATTAAATTGTCTTATTTGATTTTTAATTAAAGTTTCTGACTATAATGCAACAATATGCCAGCGGTAACTGTAGCAAAAAGGCACAAGAATCACTTTTAATTTTACCCAATTATAATTAACACGTGATAGTACATATTCCACATCTGATTTTCATGAACCAGTAACCATGGCGGCAAATTAAAGAACTTAAATCGATGATCCGAGTCTGTAGTTTCATCCACACACTACTTCTATATATAACATTTATAGTTACTTTCATGAAGAACTATAAAACGAACGCATTAAATACAAAAGCAAAGGTGCTGTTTAAATTATTTTCATATGCAGCAGCAGCTATAGGTTTCTATAATAAAGCAGGATATGTAAAGCGTGAAAATAAAATCACTCTCACGACCATATAACTGTTGATTTATGAAAAAGGCTGTGCTATAAAAACACAGCTCCCTTCAGACTCCGGTCCAGAAGGAAGCCGTTTCTGGCAGATCTTAGACTCTTCTCGACGGCCTCTTTGGGGACCTGCGATGTGATTTGGAGCCATGATCAATCTTTAAAGTGATTCCAACTCTCGGAGGAGGCGAGTGCCGGCTGATAAAACAGCTCTAATACGATTGTGTCTCTTTGCTTCTGTTATGAGCCCACCAGCAATAGTTTGAACCGCGAGGCCGAGCCGTGAAACACGAGCTCCGTCTGAACCATGAAAGGACGACTGGTCTTCTCTGTTTCGCTGTGGGATGAGAACCCGTTATCCTTCTTTCAAATCTTCAGTTCAGTGTGTCAAAGTGTTACGTGAGTATATACAGCACTCGTTAGTTTTTCTAACGCTTTACTCGACTTGGACCAAAAAAAGATCCACTATTGATCTTATAAACGAGAAGAGATGAAACTAAAATAAAAATAGCTTAGTTTCTTCATGTTAGTCAAAGAAAAAGTAAGTAAGTAAGTAAGTAATATTTATTTATATAGCGCTTTTCCAGACCAGGGTCACAAAGCGCTTTAACAATCAAAACAATACTCAAAAAAGTATATACCTTAAAGATCAAGATAATACTGAGAACAACACAGGAGTTCCAGAAAATCAAGGAAAAGCCTGAACAAATAGAAACGTCTTAAGATGTTTCTTAAAGGAGTCAGTAGATCATCAAGCGCAAAGAGAGAGAAGATCGTTCCAAAGCTTAGGAGCAACAGTCTGGAAGGATTTCTCTCCTCTGGTCCTGAACCGTGTGCGTGGAACCATAAGTAGATTCTGATCCACAGACCTCAGAGCCCGAGCTGGGGTGTAAGGCTGGATCAGATCACTGATGTAAGGAGGAGCCTGACCATGAATAGATCTGAAAGTAAGAACCAGAATTTTAAAGTTGATCCTGAAAGAAACTGGAAGCCAGTGAAGAGTTTTAAGGATCGGAGAAATGTGAGTTCTTCTACTAGAGCAGGTCAGAATTCTCGCTGCAGAGTTTTGTATTAACTGCAGACGAGACAGCTCCTTCTTGTTAAGACATGAAAACAAACTGTTACAATAGTCCAGACGAGAAGAAACAAACGCATGGATTACAAGCTCCAGATCATGTTCCGACAACATTTTCCTAAGTTTAGAGATTTTTCTCAGTTGAAGGAAACAGTTTCTGGTCAGTTTTCTGCAGTTAAAAAGGATGATGTGAGCTGTCAAATGTTGCACCTCATCAGTCTGTCGTTGCTGGTGTCGTGTTCTTTTGGGTTGTGCGTTCAGGCGGCATGATCTCGAGAGACAGTGAACCACTGGACAGGCTGATCAGGAAATACACATCTGTGGTGGGGAAAGTGTGGACTCTGTTGGTGGAAGTGCTGGAGAAATGGATGAAGGTTCTTATGCAGGACATCCGGAGTAACACTAGACTCCTTCTGCATGGCGGCTCAGAAGAGTAACCGCAGCAACAGGCTCCTCTCCCTGCACTGCAAAACGCTTTAATCCTTCTGTCATAAGCTGCCCTTTTTACTTGTTTTTTGGCAACTTTTAAATTATTTATTTATGTCTTTATATGTTTTGTATGCATTTATTTGATTGTTTTTACATGCATTTATGGATGTTTGTTTGGATGGATGTACGTATTTTTTATTGCTGGAGAAAATAATTTTGTCCTCCTTGGGATCAATTAAGTATCCATCCATACATCCAACCATTATATTTTTAAATCCTTTTCCTGACTAGTGCTTTGGAACCTAATGTCCTTTCGGAGAAAAAGCTATTAAATATAAATGTTTAAAAAATGTGCCACTTAAGACGTGTATATAACTCAATATAAAAGACGTATTAAAGTTTTATAAATAAAAGCAGATTATTTTTGGGGAAAAATGTCCACAACCCTGTCACTTTTTGTTCCTGAACCACTAGTTTAGATTTGCTTTAGGAGTTTCTATAAAGTTGAATGTCTTTATTCCTTTTTTTAACCCATTTCAATGTATTGTCAAAGTTAAAAGTGAAAAAATAAAGAAACCAAAATGGGAGCACGAAGATTATTCGCAAATCTTTGACGTGAGGAAAAAATTTGATCTTGAAATGATTGATGAAAAGGTAACTTTTTTTGTGTTTCCACCTGAAGGCTGGACTCTCAAGGTGGATGCAGGTGCACCCGATCTTTTCGATTCCAAAATCTTTAGTACGGAGTTTCATCTCCGTTAGCTTAATCAATCACCGGCACAAGTCAGTCAATGGGCCTCGAGGCTCGCTCGCCAAGATTGAAAGTCTTTCACAACTTTTTATCTGTCCTTCGTGTAATCCTTGTACTATCTTGTCAAACAACAGAGGAAATTTATTTACTTGGTAATATCAAGTTGTCACTCCCCTCAGGCCTGGATTCCTTATTATGTTGTCAATATACATGTAGGGAAGATCAGTTACTCACCATGTGGTCCAGAGGCAAAAGGTTGAAGGACAGTTTAGTTCCTGCTTTTAACACCTGTCATAGGTGATGTCATTGGGCGCTACCAACTCTGGATGGTGGGGGGTGTCTAATTTGATATTATTTCTTTTATTTTCAACTGCAGAAGTGTGCAATGAAGACGGTTTAATTTCCAATATTTTGATTAAACATGAGAGGAATAGTATTCTGATATATTGAAGAAAGAAATTGGAGTTCCCCTGCGGGTTGGTGCGGTCCAGGTGGATGCTGGTTCAATGATCATCATTATGGGTTCGCTTTTTTATTGAGTTTTGGTTGTTCAAGTTTACTAACTCGACCAGATTTAAGTTTTACAAAATACTTTATTACGAGATTAAAGTCGTAGGAATATTATTTATTACGAGATTAAAGTTGTAAAAAGTACTTTGTATATAAAAAAGAAAAATATACAAATATTTTACTGCGAGATTTAAGTCATACAAAATACAATACTACAAAATTTAAATTGAAGGAAAATTATTTATGAAGAGATAACAATTGAAGCAAAATACTTTACTATGAGATTATGATGATTTTCCTACAACTTTAATTTCGTAATAGAGTATTTTGTACAACTTTAATCTCATAATAAAGTTTTTTGTACGAGTTTAATGTCGTAGTAAAACAAAAATGCATTTGTGAGTGGCCCTAATACTCAACATTTCAATGATATTTTCAGAAAGGAACAAAATACATGTGGTAACATCTTTCTGGTGGTCTAGTGTTTGTTGGCAAGGTGTCGTTACTCTCCTCTCCACACCTTTTGGTGTGTTGTGTAAGTGAGTTTTTTTTTTTATTTTTATTTTTTTTAGGATTCCCTTATTAGTCCCGCGAGGGGAAATTCGGTAGTGCTTTTTACAGCCAATATGTCGTAGCAAACTCATTGTTATCAATAACAACGTTTCAAAGTTGATCTGATTCTGACTCATATTTCAATGTTTTCTTTTAATGTCACAGAATCTGTAGGCAGACTTTTCATTTTAACATGCTACACTTGCATGGAGAAAAAACAAGTTATGATAACAAACACAAACATCAATTATTTCTATGTTTTTACTGGAGATTTTTGTACTTAAGTTTGACTCATTAGAAAGGTTTAAATAGTTTGCTTGATTACTACGTCCACAGTTTCAATTTTAGTTTCTTACAACAAGTTTATATATATATATATATTTATATATAGTGAATCTTTTTTTATTTCTTAATTGTATTTATATTGAACAGTCATTGTGAAGGGATTTTCAAGAAGCTTTTAAAATGTTCATTTACTAGAATATATTCTGTCAAAACTGTCAGTATTTAATGATTAAAAAACAAATTCTAATGCACACTCTAACTCAAAAGCGCCCCCTTGCTGCACAGTATATAGGTAATCGTAATGCCATAGCTTACTGTTCATCACATCTTTGGAATTAAACAGGAAGTGAGGATGATTCGAAACAGATTTGTAATCATTCCGACGCTCATACTTGTTGTGACATTTTCACCTGTTTGGCCTCAGGTTGACTCTCTGACTGTTAAACACCCGCGAGGAGCATCATGAGCTGCAGGAGGCAGCGCTGAATTTCAACAGTTATTTGAACATGAAGGCAAGCGATCAACAAGCAGGTGTACAATGTTTGTGGGCTTCTGGTGCAATTGTAGACATCTCTTCAGTCGGAACAGCCACTGTTGAGACTTCAGCTCAGAACCAGCAGCTTCGTTCTTACAAAAACAGGATTTATACAAATGTATGATTATATATAAATGTATGATTAGCGATAGAACAAATGGTTCCATGTTGAGACATGAACGTGACGTTTCTCTCCACGAAATCTTGCAGAAGCACCAGGGAAGGACGAAGACAACCAGATGGAATCCTCATTCTCGGAGTCGTCCCTCTTCGCTCACTGGGGCCGGGACTTGAGTCCGGACAATCGACGGGTGGCTCTGAAGATGTTCCAGTACTACGGCTATAATGGCTATCTCAGCGATCGTCTTTCTTTGGACAGACCAATACCAGACCTCAGGCCTTATGGGTAAGCTTCTTATTCCACACTTCAATCTTAAGATAAAGGATACCTGAAGAAGATCTGTTTGTAAAAAGAGTTCTTGTTTTTATTAAGCAGTACTCAGTGGGACGCAAAGGTTTGGTCACCTTGCATAGTTAATGCTTGTAGAATCTCCTATAATGTAAGTAAGTAAGTAAGTAATTTTTATTTATATAGCGCTTTTCCAGACCAGGGTCACAAAGCGCTTAAACAATCAAAACAATATTCAATAAAGTATATATTTTAAAGATCAAGATAAAACTGATAACACAACAGGAGTTCCAGAAAATCAATAATGCTTGTTCACATTGTTTCAAAACAAATGAAAGCAGTTATGACTTTGTCAAGAGTCATGTGGTCTGTAAATACTACAACACCAGAGTCAAGTACTCAACAATATTACACATATATCCTTGTTACTACAGTATCAAGATATATTGCAATTTATTGTATCGTTTTCCCTGTATGTGAGACGTATCGGCTGATTTGTGAAATATAGATACACAGGTGTGTGTGTTAGAATCAAGGTGTGTCGAGAACTTTGTCCTGAATCAGCAGTTGGTTTCAAGGAAGTTCGATAACATGTGAGTGAGCAGGTTGGACCAGATTGTGGCAGAGACATGTGACTGCGACTATAAAAGAGTTGACCTGTGAAGGGAGTGTTTCAGTCACAGAGACATGGAGCAGACTAGAGTTGATTTGTTGTCTTGTTGCATCTGTCTGGATCTACTGAAGGATCCAGTCACTCTTCCATGTGGACACAACTACTGTAAGGTCTGTGTTGAAGGACACTGGCAGGACAAGAACATCTACGACTGTCCTCAGTGCAGACAGAGCTTCAGCGAGAGACCTCTCCTGCAGAAGAACACCGTGTTAGCAGAGTTAGTGGAGGAGCTGAAGAAGACTGGAGCAGCTGGACCTGAAGATGTGACCTGTGAAGTCTGCACTGGGAGGAAGATGAAAGCCCTCAAGTCCTGTCTGGTGTGTCTGGTTTCCTACTGTCAGGAACATCTTCAGCATCATCGAGAAGCTCCGGCCTTCAGGAGACACAAGCTGGTCCAGCCGTCCAAGCAGCTCCGGGAGATGATCTGCTCTGAACACGAGGAGGAGAAGAAGATGTTCTGTCGTTCTGATCAGCAGCTCATCTGTCATCTCTGTGTGGACCAACACAAAGATCATGACATCGTCTCGGCTAATGCAGAGAGGAGGGAGCGAGAGAAAGACGTGGATCAGAGTCAAGGAAGGATCCAGCAGAAGATCCAGAAGAGAGAGAAGGAAGTGGAGCTGCTCCAGCAGGAGGATAAGAACATAACAGTCTCTGCTGATAAAGCAGTGAAGGACAGTCAGAAGACCCTCGTCCAGATGATCCAGATCCTCCAGAGCAGTATGTCTGATGTGGAGCAGCAGATCAGATCTCAGCAGGAGACTGAAGCCGCTCGAGTCAGAGGACTTCAGGAGCAGCTGATGCAGGAGATCTCTGAGCTGAAGAAGAAAGAGGCTGAGCTGCAGCAGCTGTCCCTCACCGACATTCACACCATCTTCCTGCAGAACTGGACCTCACTCTCAGAGGTCAGTGAAGACACGACCTCCTCCATGACCCTTAAGCAAACTCACCATCGCTTTAAGGAAGTAACGGCAGCCGTGTCAGCCTGCAGAGACCAAGTCCTGGACCTTCTGAGAGACATGTGCACTGACATCTCAATGATGTTCCTTCCAGAGACCAGAGAGCAGTTCCTCACATACTCACAGGACATCACTCAGGATCCAAACACCGCAGACTCATGGTTGATGTTGTCTGAAGGAAACAAGAAAATGACAAACACGAGAAAACATCAGTGTCGTCCTGATCATCCAGACAGATTCAATGAACATCCTCAGGTGTTGAGTCAAGAGTCAGGAAAATCAGGAAAAGAAGATGATGATGATGATGATGATGGTGATGGTGATGGTGATCATGATGATGATGATGATGATGATGATGATGGTGATGGTGATCATGATGATGATGATGGTAGTGATGGTGATGATGATGATGATGATGATAATGATGATGATGATGAGGATGTTTTTGTCGTTGTTATTGATGATGATGATGATGATCATGATGATGGTGATGATGATGATGATGATGGTGAAGATGATGATGATGATGGTGAAGATGATAATGATGGTGATGGTGATGGTGATGGTGATGGTGATGGTGATGATGGTGATGAGGATGATGATGATGGTGAAGATGATGATGATGATGGTGAAGATGATAATGATGGTGATGGTGATGGTGATGGTGATGATGGTGATGAGGATGATGATGTTGTTGTGGTTGTTATTTATGGTGATGATGATGATGATGGTGATGATGATGACGATGATGAGGATAATTATGATGATGGATGGTGATGATGGATGGTGATGGTGCTGGTGATGGTGATGATGATGATGATGATGGTGATGGTGATGATGGTGATGATGGTGATGATGATGATGGTGATGATGGTGATGATGGATGGTGATGATGGATGGTGATGGTGCTGGTGATGGTGCTGGTGATGGTGATGATGATGATGATGATGATGATGATGATGACGATGATGATGAGGATGGTGATGATGGTGATGATGGTGATGATGGTGATGATGATGATGGTGATGATGGTGATGATGGTGATGATGATGATGATGATGATGATGAGGATGGTGATGATGGTGATGATGGTGATGATGGTGATGATGATGATGATGATGATGATGAGGATGGTGATGATGGTGATGATGGTGATGATGGTGATGATGGTGATGATGATGATGATGATGATGACGATGATGATGATGATGACGATGATGATGACGATGATGATGACGATGATGATGATGATGATGATGGTGATGGTGAAGATGATGGTGAAGATGATGAGGATAATGAGGATGATGATGATGATGATGATGATGATGATCATTGATGTTGATGATGATGATGATAAAAATGTATAAACTTTGACTTAAATTACATAAAACACACTTTTATTCTCTTTTAACACAGCATAAAACTCTGAGCTGTTTTTAGTGTTTTTTACTTGTTTCATTTGATATTGTTTTATCTTTGTGTGTTTTAACTGAGCTTTCTTAGCACTTTCATGTATCGACTGTTGTTGTTTTTAAAGTGCTTTATGAATAAAGTTGATTGATTGATTGATTATCTTTTATTATTAAAATGAAAATCTAAAGCATTGAATTATCTTTTTGAATTATTTAATTAAAATAAATAAATATATATTCTTTGAGTTCAATATTCTAATTCCAATAATTCAAAAACACAATTTCTAAATGCAATATTTTTTCATTCATTCAATATAAATGATTTTGGTATAATTGTGCCAACATCTTTATATTTACTTTTTTTACACCTTTCTTTATAAGATCAGAATATTAAAAAAAAAAACGTTTATTGTTATAAACACAACAGTGGATATTATGTGGTGGCAACATAAAATGACATATTAATAATGAATAACACACAATTAGTTCAACGGTCCATACTTTCCATTCCGCAAATTTTCTGCATTATATACATAGTTATTTTTTTATTTATATTTAAAGTTGTTTTTCTACTGTTGGTGGAACACTTCACTAGCAATTGCAATAATAATTATTCTGGTTCTGATATATAAACATGTTTTTATATAGAATATAAGTCTTAATTAAGAAGGATAAATATATTACATTATTTTGTCCATTATTATATATATATATATTATATATGTCACTCCGGTTAGGGGATCACACGAGGGAAACCGGCTTTAGCTGCTTTCATTCTGAAGCTTCACTTTGAAAAAAACATGATGTTGTTTAACAAGAACGTCTGTGACTCTCGTAGAGAAAGACTTGAAGCATCAGACGCTGATCATTTTGTTCGCTATAATATAAAAAACAAGCTTATATCCTTTAATTTTTTCTGAATTGCGTGGAATAGTCGATTAAAAATATTCAGTATAAAACGATCAATGTTGTCTTAATAAATACAGATCACCAGTTAGGAGAATGAGAACATATTTATACGTTTGGAAATAATTCAATATCCACTCATCACTTGTGTGTTTATTTTTGATCAATATTGATGGTTAATGAAGTGAACATCTCAACATGACTAGTGAGGATGACTTATCTATGAGCAGTAAAAAAAAAGGACGTACGCCACCTTCAAATGTTTCTGGAAGTGCGACCTTTTGAACGCTCTTTTCCTTATTGGTACACATGTACTTTGAGGTGGAAAAGTATATGCCCGCAGGTTTTTTGTGCGTACAACCCCTTAGTACATGAGGCCTCTGCTGATGCTATATGAGCCATGAGTTCTCAGAGGTCTGAGCTGTTTCTTAATACTGAAACTACAAAGGATTGTAACTATAAAGCAGAAGAAGTCTTTGAGAAGATAGTAAAGCGTTCTTCAGGTACCAATTTCCTCATTTGGGAATGCCATTAAGAAATAAGGAGGGAAACAGTGAAGGACAAACCAAGAAAGATCCCTAAAGATTTCATAAAGATATGCTACAAAAGAACCCTGTTTGATTTCAGAAAACCTACAACCTTGAAATTGTGGTACAATGTATAACTGTTCTGTATATGTATATGTACTGTATATCTTCTGAATTTATAAAATAAATTGTGTCGAAATATGTACAATACAAAGACAATTAAACGCATTCCTTTTAAAAAAAAAATGAAATATTAAACAATGGTACATTTCACAATATCACTGAAAAAAGAAAAGAAAAAAAAAGTGTTTTGAGAAAAATCATGCATTCATTGCGTTTAAACGAAAAGAGCAGAAATATATGGCTACACAGGTAAACACAGACACACACATTTAACTGTATATATATATATATATATATATATATATATATATATATATAAATCTATACATTCACGTATAAATACTGGCCTCAGTGATACAAACTATGGCAACTAATGCAGATGTGACTCCCTTTAATGAAAACAAAAATTGATTTCCACATCTTATCAAAGTTTGCAGATTGGCCACGAATAGACAATGAGTTTCAAATACTGCAGAAGATCCTTAAACCACTGTGTAGTTTTGGGAAGTAGATTTGATGGTACTTTTGGCCGGAATGAGCAAAGGTGTGTTTGGAGAAAAAAAAACCTGAGAATTTAAAGAAAATAACTTGACAACATATGGGTGGATGGACCGTGCTCTGGAGATGAATTGCAGCCGAATATTTCACAGGTGGAGCGAAGAATGGATTTATTTAAATTCTAATGAATTCCGGAGGTGAATGTAAAACCATCTGCAAAAAAAAACTGAATCTAAAAAGAGTGCTTCTTCAATGGATAGACCTCAGAAGAGCTGCACGTACTGACCAGGAATCTCACAGAGCTGGAATATTCTGTGAGGAAAGATGGAAGGATGGAAATCCCTCTAACAAGATATATAAGACGGGCTTCCTTCAAAAAGCCTTTATAAGCTGTGATACTTAATGGGGCCCTACATCCAACAAGTTTTAACGATGCAGGGTGTTTCAACTTTGGCTGTGGCCCCTTTTTCCTTTTTATTTTATCTTACTTAAAACATGTTTAAAATGTTAAATGGAATTTAACATCTATAATGTATCATCTATAACACCTTTTGGAAATAATTTCATCTGCGTTCTTGTTATTTATTTAATTTATTGTTTACGTTAAACACGTTTTACAAACTGTAAAAGTTGACCAAATGTACCAAACTTTTTCATGCAACTGTATTCTAGACCAACCAATAGAAAAATAAGATAGGTTATGCATTGTAAAAATAAAATGCTTATTTAACTCAAAAGTAAGCAAGGATTTAAGACAATTTTTCAAATTTATTTTTGTTTTATATTCTTTCATTCAACGTACCACATTTGGTAATGGACAAAACATGTAGAGTTTATCATTTTATTTATTTTATTTTGCATGTAAATAACAGAAACATTATAAACAATCAGTTTTGAAAATTTGATTTGGGCCTCATGAGGGCCACATAAATAAATATAGTAACAGGTAATAAGGAACTTTTCTATAAACCTGACTCTGTATTTGTTCATTGCACAAATGTCTTATAACAGACTTTTAACATGATCCCTTTTTCTTCTTAGGTGTTCGAACATCTCGTATCCTCTCAACCTCCCTCAAGTGAGCATCGTGTTCATCTTCGTGAACGAAGCCTTGTCCGTCATTCTTCGCTCCATCCACTCCGCCATGAACCGAACGCCGTCGCACCTCCTGAAAGAGATCGTACTGGTGGACGACAACAGCAATAACAGTAAGAAACTACACTGTTCACTGATGTCACTGGGCTGAGGGCTCCGCTCGGAAGCCTTTTTTTTTAAAAGTAGAAAGTCAGGCCCTGGTTATTATGGGATGCTGATATTCTATTCCTGTGTTAAACATTGCAGGTCTCTTGACGGAAGGATGCACGAAAATGAATACACTCGCTGTCCCGAGAGTAAAAAAAAACATTCTCTGATGAGCCACGTTTTGTTGGAAACCCGAGCCTTAAGACTCACGAGCAGCTGAGATAAGTCTTCAGTAAATCATGTTTTTGGGTAAAGATGCCAACGGAGCTGGAGTGAGGATTAAAAGATTATCATGACACATGTTTCGATGGCTAAAATATGTACGCTCGCGCTAACTGATTTAAAAATGAATATCAGTGACCTTGAGTGTCCGTCAAGACGCCTTTATATAAAATGTGATATTATTATATATTTATACTCTGAGGAAATATATATCTTTGAATTCCCAGTCAAATAACCTCGAGGCAAAGTCAGAGGGTTTTCTCCGCTGGTGTATAAGCGCATCGGCACTGCTAATGCTTACATCGACATGCACTGGATGAAGTGTCAACAAAGGCAGGCGGAAAAGATTCAATATTTGCTGACACTGTGTATTTGCTGCTTATTACAGCAGTGAGATCACGAGTTGAGTCCGACATGTCGAGCGGACAACACAACACGAGTGAACGCTGACCCAACATCTAAAGTTATTGATCGGCCACTTCTTAGGAAAATGGCCGTTTGGGAAATTAAGCATGAGTGGTATTGGGGAGCTTGATGAAATCAATACTAAAATGTATCATGGTCTGTCGGCTACCTCGCTTTGAATGTCGCTCAGTGGTTTGTCGTCTCAACATTGATCAGAAATATGTGTTGTCACACCTCAGGATGTTTTCCTTCACTTGGCATGACCAGCATTTCATCTCTTAATTGAGGGCGATTCTGGCCCCGAGCTTCCTTCCAGTCACACGCTGACATTTTGGTAATGGCGTGTAACCCCGACAGTCCGTGCCCCCGGTCACACGACTGCTGATGTGTTGTCATTATCGGTGTAATCGGAGCTAACTGTCATTAGCCCGCTGACCCGCGATGTAAAGAAGTCCTCATCAGCGAGTAGCACTTAGTAGCATTATCGGCTTTGCATCGGTCATGGAACCGCTCGCGTAGCTTGGCATGAAATGTAACCGTGAAAGGAAAAAGTGACGAGTACTTTCTTTAATAAATCGACCTCCAGCTACTATATTCAGTATGAAAATGTTAGGAATCTCAGGACCCAACTTGGGATTTGATTTATCCATCCATCCATCCATCCAAAGGTTTAAAGATATAAAGTATTTCTTCCGACAAACCGGCTTTGATTCTCTGAAATAAAAACATATTTTTATTGTGTGGGTTCTTCTTCCCTATGAAAGTTGCCTTTTTGGCCTTAAGATCGACTTTTCTTTGCTTTTCTGATTTAATGGTCAGATCTGGCCCAAAGGTCTTTCTTTCCTGGTTTAAAAAAATATTCGGATCAATTATTCATTTGGACTGAAGCTACTTTATGATTTGAACTTGTGGTTATGAGACATGTGTCTTTGAGTTTAATACATTGATGTTATGACCCCCAAACCTTTACCCATGACCCCCTGATTTTCTCTAATTCAAGATAACCTGCTAACTTTAAAAATCCCAGATGAAACTATTCCAGTGACATTTGGTAGCTGGATCAAGAAAGGGATGAAAGTAGTAAATAAATGCCATTTTATATACACAGTGTTGCATGAAAATGTACTGTAGACACACTTTAGCAGGTGATTAATTAGAAAACTAGACCTTTTTTATGGGAATACCTAAAAGAAAAAGTGTACAACTACTTGTCAGTGATTTAAAGTACTTTTTTTTTTACTTGTAATCCAAACAACCAAAAGATTTAAAGTGTATAAACCTGATATTGGTTCACTTACAGTATATTTGATGAAGCAGACAAAGACCTCAAGGTCATTTGAAGCCATTTATATTTCCTGTAACTACACACTGCGAGCATCTGAAGTCTGTTTGAAATCCGACTGTCAGTCGCTGCAGGTTTCTGGAATAAAAGCTGCGGGGCTAAAAGGCACATATAAATGAAGCAGGTAAAGATTGAACACTATGAATTTTAAATAGTCCACATTCATTAGCGGCAGGGAAACGTTGGACTCTCTGCGGACGAGGATTTGAATATCAACTGTTGAAACTTGGGAGGAGATGTTAGTCGGATATTTTTAACATTTCACACAGATTTGTTTTTCTCAAACAGTGAAGTGTAAACACGGTTGCGAACCCGAGTCTGGTTTCATGCCTGTTTACCATCTGCTGTGCAAATGATCTGTCTGGAGATGAGCAGATATGAAGAGTCTTGGAGGGAATACGTTGAACCTGAAGAAGAAAAGTTGGGCTTTGGGATGTTATTTATGTTTATACATTGATGACCTAAACATGCAGCGGAATACAGTTTGAAGAATCATCAGGATTTGTTGAAAAAGTATTTTGCTTTGAGGCATCTGAGGCAAAACAACAAGTGGCAAAGTTAGATCAATAATATCAGAGCAAAGTCAATATCAGGTTATTTTTCCTGTTCTGCTTCTCTGACTCTGAAGGTAAATAACTTAAAGAAGTAGAGATGGTTAATAGTTGGGATGGAAAAGTCGTTTATAATGTTGTCAACAGGATTAAAATATGTTTGTAAGATTAAGAATTATGTTGAAAAACCTGGGAAGACTTTTTACCTTTAAACTTCCCCTTAGGAGAAGCTAAGCTAAGCTTGTCAAGCATATTTGCGTGTCCAAAAAAGTGCTGTATAAATATGATGTTTATTATTATTATTTACAATTGTTTGAAAATGTGACCTCTTAACTGACTAGTACTGGCATCATTAGATCCTAGTTTAATTGCACTAGTCACACTCATGGCCCGGGGGCCAAATCCTGCCCAACAAGTGATTTAATGTGGCCGACCACAGCTTGTAAGAGTAAGATTAATTCATATTTTTACAAATAATTTCCCCCCTTAATTGATTTTGGGTACATGGTGTCTGTTGCAGGTTTGGTTGATAGAGGAAACATGAATCCTTTCTGAGTTTGCTCGGGTTTACTCCAGTTTACTCTAGTTTCCTCCTTTAAATTGTCCATTGGTTTGAGTGTGTTGTTGTCTATGAGAGCCCTGGGATTTGCCCGAGGCCCTTAGAAACTGGCTTTAATCTATTGTGACGCCAGAATTATGGGTCGAAAATGAATAATAATAACTGAATGAATTTTCGATAAGTGGAGTTTTGATTCTAGATGACACAAACATTAATACTAAACCAATCATCACAGGTTAAGTGGCAAAGGGCCCAAAAGCAGAAACAGTTTCAAACACGATAGAGAATCCAAAGTCCAGAACCAAGGTGGTGGGGGCACACTTGGAATCGTACTTATACACAGCTAGGGTTAACGCTTAAACGCTGAGAACGTCAGTCTAAGGAAAATCAGAAAGTTCTCGGAGCAATCAGAGTCGAGCCAAAGCTGGTCAGGAGATGCAATCAACTGAAAGAAAGCAAAAAAAACAACGGAATAGGAAACTTGAAAATGATGCAAAATGTACAGGTATCATGATAATAATGATTACAATCTGAATTTACAAGCGCCTCAACTGCTTTTAAACCTTGAATAAACTTGAGAAAAACAAACTTAAAAAAAACCCCTTATTGACTTCATTTCATTTGATGATACATCGTCTGGTTCTGACCTCTCCATAAAGGCAGCTGAGGTGACATTAAACTCCTCTTTTCTTATGTATAATAACATTTCAAAATTTCTTTCTTGTGACCTCTCAGTCCTGCAGGCTTCGCCTCTTCATATGGTATATCTCTCTGCTAATAAAGGAGTTGAATCTTGAAGGCAAACAATATCATCTTTTTTTATCCCTGAGAGATCAAAAAGCTTTGCAATCTGACAATATTGCGCTATTTTCTTATGAGTGTTTCTCAAAGTGCCTCCTCTCTGGATGATCCCAATGCTTTTGGCGTTTCACCAATGAAATCTTCCACGCTGAAGGAGCACAGTGTCGTGTGGGAGGAAAACACCATCATAAGCCGCTCAATTACCTCGGCGCTTTTAATGGCTGATCTCTTTAAAATATCTGGCTAATTCTCGCGGCTGGTTCTCTTGTGTTTTGCAGTCGAGCTGAAGGAGAAGCTGCAGGTCTCTGTGTCGGAGATCAACGGCAAACGTCCGGGGTTCATCAAAGTGGTTCGGCACAACAAGCAGGAGGGACTGATCCGCTCCAGAGTGAGCGGCTGGAGGGCCGCCACTGCCCCAGTTGTTGCCTTGTTCGATGCCCACGTCGAGTTCAACGTCGGCTGGTGAGTCACGCCCGAACCAGAGCCTGCACAGGGTTAGAACGGATCATAGCTGTGTGGGTTTTGCTGAAGGAAATTACAGTTGGAAACAAAATCATCTGGTGTCGAGGACTTTGTTGACGCATTGGTGAACTCATTATTTCACATGTAAGTGTCATAACAGAACCATCCGGAAGTTACGACTCCCTCGGTGACTGGTCGCGTCCCACATCATCAACAACATCCAGATTTAAATAGTGAGCCTGAAGTTTA
Source organism: Callionymus lyra (assembly GCF_982586985.1). Lineage (NCBI taxonomy): Eukaryota > Metazoa > Chordata > Actinopteri > Syngnathiformes > Callionymidae > Callionymus > Callionymus lyra. The sequence continues at coordinate 12,666,098 of NC_141823.1, forward strand.
GTCTCCCTCAAGCCATATTTTGACATATATTATGTGTTATTTCCCGTTTAACTGCTGCGAAGTACTCACCCTGGACACATTCTCTTCATTGTAGCTTCATTTTAGAAACAGCAGTGAAGATGTGGAGAGAAATATAACCATAATTCAAATAGTGTTTAGCACATAAATGAATAAACTGCTTCATAACAATTAACACAGTAGTGCTGATGTTTATATCATCTCAATAAAATCACTATTCGGACTTGAGACGATCATTGTCTTCATTTCAGATGGTACATATGAAGGAATGAAACAAACAACAACATTTCTTTCTAAATTTAATATCCCATAATAATCCTAACTCATATTAGAAAGGTAGTTGTTTATTTATTTTACTGATTAAGGTTGTTAATAATGAGGAATGTAAAGACAAGTAAATAATAATAATAGTAATACAATTTATTTAAAAGCACCTTTAGCGAGACTCAAGATCACTTCACAATGAAAATCACATGATACAATCAAATCACAAGGTACAGTAAAAGAAAACAATAGTAAATAAGATAAAATTAGTAAAATTTACTTTCTAAATTTGAGCAGGCAAATTCAACAAACAAACATTTGTTAATAATAAAATAATGCAACAAGTGATACCTTCTAAGTATTATTTGAAACAGGATTTTATGGCTTTATGTTTTGAAATTTCAGGAAGACCATCACATATCTAAACCTGTGATGCTGATGGGTCTATCGATCCGACAGATGTTTTTATGGTGTTTTCGTGAGCAGAACTACTGTGAATTCAATAACATGAACACGGGTTATTTCAGGCAGCACATAGTACTTGTTCTCCACGATTCTTTCAATGTGATTATTATTGATTGTTTTCTTATGAAAAGGCAAAATAAAGAAGAAATACAAGTGCTCTCACTCTAATTATTTCACGAAATGAAAACTGTGTATGCGTATAGTAAACATTTGCTGATATAATTTTCAGTAAGAAATACAAAAGAAGCAAGTTTTTTCAGGCCTGGTTTACGAAAATAAATGAATTGATGAGCATGAGTGAAAAAAGGGTATCGCAGTGAATAAGAAGAAAACATTATAATACAAGAAATGTACTTCCCTGTACTTCTGGCAAGAGTCAGTTCACGATATGTGTGTAGTATTGTTGAGTACTTGACTCTGGTGTTGCAGTATTTACAGACCACATGACTCTTGTATTTGTTTTGAAACCTAAATATGTAAATGTATAAGCTTTATAAATGTATCCTCTTGACCTCAGTCATTTCTGGGAACTTGCTGGATTTTATTATTCCTTTAGCTGCGCAAAAGGTAATGACTGCTTCCCTCTAGAGGCCGGAAGGTTAATTGCAACACAAAAATGAACAAACACCATTAATATTTGCATTTAATTGTAAATAAATAAATAATCAAATTAGTTTTTGTTTAAACTCACATTTTAAAACTGTAAACCATAAAAAATAGGATCATGTTAGTTGGTCAAAATAAAATTTTCAGAACCTCAAATGGTGCATCTTATCTTTTCAAACCTTAGGTTAAAAACCACATCCTGTACCTAATGTAGAGTTGTTCTCCATGATTCATTATCTTGCTCCAAAACTCACAGAAGTTTCAGTCTACTTCACTTACTGAATCTAGGGGACGGGTCTACAGACAGTTTTTTAACAAGTGAAAGTAAGTGTCCTCACATGATGCTAACTTGCCCATATCCATGCTTCCTTCAGGGCTGAACCCATTCTTCAGAGAATTCAAGAAGACAGAACCCGAATCATCTCCCCGTCCTTCGACAACATCAACTACGACACGTTCGAGATCGAGGAGTATCCGCTCTCTGCACAGGGTTTCGACTGGGAACTGTGGTGTCGTTACCTCAACCCACCCAAGACCTGGTGGCACAGAAACAATAAGACCGCCCCGATACAGTAAGTGGATTTCCAACATTAAGCTCTTTCGTGCATGAATGCAGATTACAGATTCCAAAATGTTGTGTTACGCTCTAGGCGAGAAAATATTTTTTTTTTTTTATCATATTTCATCAAACAAACTACTCTCCGAAAAGAACCCAATATTTTCAATTGTTAGCCAAGGTTTTGCACCTAAGCTAAATGGTTCAATGTTGTCTGGACCTCTTCAATCTCTCAGGAGTCCCGCCTTGATTGGCTGCTTCGTGGTGGACAGGCTGTACTTCGAAGAGATTGGACTGTTGGACGAGGGGATGGAGGTGTACGGGGGAGAGAACGTGGAGCTGGGCATCAGGGTGAGTAATCACACCATTCCCTGCGGCCACAGGCCATCGTTCATCCAGGTAATATGTAGCAAATTAACTATGCAAATGACTCTTTATGCTAGTTGGAGGCAAGGTCACTGAGGGATTTCACTCCCCGCTTATGAAACGCAAGACTCTGTGAAAATGTGTAATTTGGCTTCGAGCAATTTGGGTTGTGCGTCTGAAGCTTGGCTGAAAGAAGATTTTCCGTTTAAGGGATTTAGGTTGTGGACTTTTATCTCGCTTTTTGTGGATTCCTGATTGTGAGAATATTCATTTGAAATATAAAATGATCTTCGTGTTGCTGCTTTTATTTCACCCGCTATGATGTCGAACCATGGAAACTGTTAAGCGCACAAAACATCATCATGAAGTCCATTTCAAGGTCCAGGTTAGTCCCTTAGCCATCGCGGGAATGAAAGTAAGTAAGTAATGGTTATTTGTAAAGTGCCTTTCTAGACCACTGGTGACAAAGCGCTTTAATAATAAAAAACAATACACAGTTAAAATATATACTTTTTAAGGCCAAAACACATAAGACAAACACAGGAGTCCCAGAAAATCAGAGAAAAGCACAAATAAAAGTGTCTTCAGATGTTTCTTTCCAAAGCTTAGGAGCAACATCTTGGAAGGATTTCTCTCCTCTGGTCTGGAAGCGTGTTCAGGAACCATCAGTAGATTCTGATGCACAGACCTCAGAGCCCGAGCTGGGGTGTAAGGCTGGATCAGATCACTGATGTAATGAGGAGCCTGGCCATGAATAGATCTGAAAGTAAGAACCTGAATTTTAAAATGGATCCTGAAAGAAACTGGCAGTCAGTAAAGAGTTTTAAGGATCGGAGAAATGTGAGTTCTTCTACTAGAGCGGGTCAGAATTCTCACTTCAGAGTTTTATATTAATTGCAGGCAAGACAGCTCCTTCTTGTTTAGACACGGAAATAAACTGTAACAATAGTCCAAACGAGACACAAACACATGGATTATAAGCTCCAGATCGCGTTGTGACATAATTTTCCTAAATTTAGGAATTTTTCTTAGAAACAGTTCCTGGTCATTTCTGCAGTGTTTTACTAGAAATGTACTGAAAGTACTAACAGTGGTTACTGAGGGGAAGGAAACAGGAAACGTGGATGTCTTTCAGCTGATACTTCCTAATGATAATGTCTCTCCAGATGCAGACATTTACCTTATGAAGAAGGTTTAAAACATGCACCATCCCATCATTACATGAGTGACCAGATCTCATTATTCATATTCACCTCAAACATCAGCTCATTGTGATGTGAACGTCTATACCTCCACAAGTTGTTGCTGCTCGCCGAGCAAACACACTAGACTGAATAATTGATACGATTTGGATGATGTTTACCCGGATAGAAAAATATATTGAATTTTAAACCTTGACAGGAACATTGATATCCGTAAACAACATTTAAAGTGCTCGCTAAGATCAACATTGAAACAATGTTGGAATTTAAATGAATTATACAGTGAATCAACATTTTTTTCAAATATATATATGCATTATAGATGAATACGTTGATACCCAGCTCTGTCCTAACTGGCCAAAAGTGTCCAAATTCAACAACAGTTTCTCAACTTTAAATTGGTTACAATGAATCATTAATCATTAAATAAACATCGACTTCTCAACACCAACCCCAACTATTCAATCTGACTAATAATCAACATTGAATCAATCACATTTGTTATCTGGGTAGTGTGACCAATGAAAAATATTTGAAGACCTGTTCAGTTAATCTTCATAGATACATAAGTGTTTTTATACATTTATTATACTGTATATCAATATTTGCATAGATTATGTCCACAAGGCCATGTTGTCTAGACGAAGTTCTTATAGCTCGTTTTGATAGAAAATTCAGTTTTATATTTTTAAATACATTTCAATGTAACCACTTATATAAAGTAATATACATGTACTATATCTATGTTGAAGTTATTAAATACATCTATGGACTGGTTCTGCTGGAGAAAAAAACCCAAGTAAAGCTACAGCAAGAACATAGAATGCATCAAGACTCGGACAAAAACAAACCCTTAAGGATTTCATTTTAATCTATATTTTACATATCACTATCATGTCACTGTTGACAAACACTCTATATATTATATTTAGTTTGTTTTTTAACGTTGTCTTATACATATATACAGTATAAATATATATAAATATGATTTATTTATTTTTTACTGGCTTTTATTTTGGCCAGAAATTCTACTCTAGACATGACAATAAACTTCTTGAATCTTTACAGGAAGACATTTCCCTATTTTGATTCTATTCCGATTAATTCGTTTTGGTGATAATAAGTGATTGACTGACAAGTGACCTTAGCTTTTTAGTTGGTGGGGACGGTTTCATCCCAAATTCAAAATCCCTGAACTCTAAACCTGAAGACGGCATTTCCAAGATGGCTGCTCCATCAGTTAGCTTCAAAACTTGTTTGAAAGATTGATTAAAAAAACAGTATATCACATTATTTCATTCCTGAATTCACATTGTTTCTTTGATATTTACACAGCGTACAGATTAGCGTTTCTTTCAAGGCCGTCGCTCTAACGTGAAATAAAGAAAGCGTGACAGGAACAAGAAAACACAATTATCCGACTGCATGTGTAACCAGAACACGTTGTGACACTTCTCCTTGGAAGAAAAAATAATCACTAATTCATTCTGAAGTTCGCCCGTTTGCTTCTGTCCTCCGCGGAGATTGGAAGTTAGATGGCGCGCCCGTGTTTGATGAAAATGTTGACACTGATTGAGGAAGATGGCGGCGGCGGCGTAACCTACTGTGCGTGTTTACGTTGCGGGAACTGGTGTGTCAAGAATCTGCTTCTGAAGAGTTCAGAACTGTCAGTTGTTTCTATTCAGCACTCACCAGGAGATTTACAGAAGATAAAAAAAAAGGGTTAGTTCTGTTTTAACGAGGGATTTGACGTCATGGTTTCGGAGATGAAGCCGGATGTGGTCGTTATGGCAACATAGTGGTCGAGATGTACATGGACTACTTGACTTTGTTCCCGCATCATGGTCCGTTGCTTGTGAAAGGTACTTTAATCGTTTGAAAATAATTACATGAATCCATCTGGATCAAACGTGATGTGATGAAAAATGTATGACGCTCTGAAATCGCTTTGATATCAAAGGCAGTGATGGTTAAAACTACGATCATCGTTATTAAGTTGTAAAAGAAAAATGTTCACATCATCAGTCCGTTTAGCTTGTGGTCAGAAGTTCTGAACTTAAAATTCTGGTATTCAAACCCTGACTCGGTATTGTCATTGTTTGTGATTTAAAAAAAAAAATCTTATTATGCAGGTATTTATATATAATAGCCACAATAAGAGACATTAGTTTGAGGGATAACTAAACCTTAAAAAAAAGGCTTTTTTTCTTTTTGTTTAGATATTATTTATATTCCCATATAATTGATGGCAGTGAGTTAAGAATGGACTACCTTCATATTTGTTAGACTAGAAGAGATATAACATTGTATTTTGTCACAAATCTGAATATTTATACACAATTGGTACAGACAGGGTGTACGGTGGCGCAGTGGTTAGTGCAACGCCTCACAGCAAGAAGGTTGCTGGTTTGCTTCCAGGTCGGGAGGGAGCCAACTTTTGACCTTTCTGTGTGGAGTGTAGCGTGGGTTTGCTCCAAGCACTCCGGTCCAAAAACATACAGAGCTTTATTGGAAACTTTGGCGAATTGTCCATAGGTATAAATGGTTGTATGTCTTGGTGTGTTCTGCGACAGACTGGTGCCCTGTCCAGGGTGTCCCCCACCTCTCACCTGATGAAGCTGGGATACAACCCCCATAAGGGAATAGATGGAAAAGAAAATGAATGAATGAACTGTTACAGACCATAGTGTTGTTAAGGCCTGGTTAAGGGTCTTTTTTAGGAATTTTGAATATGAATTTAACTGAATTAAAAGTGCGTAGAAAGCACTCAACAGTTAATACACACACACAGTTGTACCACAACTTTATTAAACATATATATTGCCCCTTTTTGGGGGATTAAGAATAAGGTAGCCCTAAACGTATTTACTGTAGAATACCTTTCCTGGACGGCTGGGTTAGCAAAACAAGTGCACCTTTAATAGAACCTGCAACCAAAACCCTGTATAAATTATAAACAATGCATCTATCTGAAGAATTTCGCAACAAAATGATCCTCTGTAGTTTTGTCTTTTTAAGTGGATTTAAGTCTGAAGAAACAAGAATCATTGGCCTGTTAGTGATTTTTCAATTAAAGAAGGAGACAAGAAATTCTTCTCACTCTTTCACCAGCTTGTTCATCCTTCAACTTTCATTCATCAGACGTCGGCTAATGTGTGGTCACAGTGGAAAGAACAGCAGGGCTAAGCTGATCTGACAAGGGCTGTGGATTTTTCGGGTGAGAACTGCTGGGAGGCCCTTTATCCTCCCTCCCCCTTTCTAAACTCCAGAGGAGACCAGGGCAAAGTGCCGCCCCAAGGGGCGAATATGGCCTTTTGATCCATCTGTTAATGTGAAAATTTAGATTATTTTATTTATTTCTGGTTTAAAGTCTTAATATAACTTGCAAGATTTTTGATAGTGGAATTTTTCTTCTCTTTTAAAATAAGTTCTGAAGAAAAAAAACACCTTGCACAATCCTTCACAGCAGTCCGAGTATATAAAGTAGTCGCTGAGAAAATTTAAATTTATAACTAATGTAGTCGCTGAGAAAATTTAAATTTACAGCTAATGCTATAAGGGAATCTCAGAGGACCATCAATCTGTTAGAAAAACGATTCAGTCTTCGAAGATGTAGTTCTGTTCTGCAGTAGGATTAACAACCATTACCATATTGAATGCAGAGGTAGCTATATACCTCAAAATATATTTTATGCTGTGGATAATCAGATCAGATTTTCTCTCATGGTTACACACACCCTGCCACCTCTGAAATAAATCTTTTTACTCCACTGATCTAGCAAGTGTGGATATGTACTAGCATAAATTCCCACCTTCGATTCTCTTGGTCTTTTTAAGCCCATATTGGATGCTGAAATAACACAGCTGCAATGCTTCAAGGCACAACAATGTCTATTTATCTGACTTGGACCCAAAAATGTCTCGCTTCAAGCAACTGTCTGATACCCAGCCAGTCTGTTGTACGATGGATCAAACTGGAGGAGGAGGAAAGTCTCTCCTACTTGGAATCTGATGCTGCTTTTTGGCTTATTTTTGATGTAAATTTCAACAACTTTTTAAAAAGTATCATTTCATTTTGCAACACAAAATTCTTCTTTTACTCTTCAAAGTATTTTGAAATGATTGAAACCTTCTTCAGAGCTTACTCTGTTTTGAGGGCATTATGGGAGTTTAAGAAATGCATTAACTAGAAGTTTGTTCACAATAGAATAGGAAATTAAAGACTTAATTGTGACTATGGATAAGAGAAACAAACAAGCAACAGGCAAAGTATAGATTTTATTTTATTTTTTTGGAACAATTCCTTTCTTCAAGGCTTCAATGCAAGATGGTCGTTATAAACGAGCATCAAGGAGGTGTTTTTTTTTTACGGTGTCTTTTTGGGATGAAGATGAAGCTAGCCTGCAACGTCCGCTAAAACAAGTTTAAGATATAGGCAACTGAGCTCAAGTCTCTTCATTAAAATGAATAAACATTTTTGTCTGTAACACTAAAAAGGAACAAATTACTCAAAAATAATCCCAACTCTTAGTCGACATGAGGGTGAGTTGAAAATTAGTTTTTAATTTTGGGTGAACTATCACTTAATCTCTGCAACTGATGTAATAGTTAGTTGAGGAGCCTTGAGGCACAGCAACAGGCGCTGTGGTCCTGAACAAACTCAGGAAACAAAGCGAAATTTGAACAAACAAACAAGTGTCACAATAAATGACACGAGATAAGACATGCAATGTTTATAGAGCTTTAACTTTACTATTATTAAAATAATATGTACTTCATTTTAAATTTCTCAACTAAGGTCTGTCACATTATTTTATTTTTTTTACTTTATGATGCACTTTTTTACTTTCACTCAAGCAAAGCTTAATGGACAATTTTAATATTATCAGAGTAGTTTTGTACATTTTTATTCAAGTCGTTCCTCTACCTCTCAGTAAAATGGATAAATAATAATAATAATGTTAATTTCAACTTTAGTGTTGTTGCTCTATTATCATGAGCTGAGAAAAGGTTCATCTTTTTTTTTATAATGATTGCAAAGTTGAAAATGGTATAATTTTGTATTTCAGAAATGCCAAAAACTTAGAAACGGAGGGAAACACAACGGATCCTTAAATCCCTGCTTGCTAATGACGGAGATGCGATCATGACGACTAGATGGAGCCATAAGTCATTTCCCTGCAGGAATGCTATAGCTTTTTCCCGGGTTTCTGCCTCTTATCACTGGGCACAGAGAAGATTTTATCTCATAAATTATGAATATGTCCTTGTTGACTGCGTTAATGAAGCACATTGGCTCAGTGTTCAGATCAGGCTCTGAATTCACAATGGATGTTGTTTACTTGCCGGTGTTTGTGTTGGCCTCAAGGAATGTGCCCTTGCTGACTGAGTGATGTTGTTTAGAGTTCAGTCATGGCTCTGAAACACTGGTGACAGCGTGAGCTCAGATCCCAACGCGCCGCATGACTCACGCTTCGCTCCAGACTTGCTCGCTCGGTCCTGGCAATGATGTTCGGTGGCGTATTGGTCATGCCTGCGGGCCTCGCTGCCAGCACGTCGCCGTACGCTGGCGGATCCTCGCATACCTTCAAGCCCCTGCCAGACCGAGGGTGGTACAAGAAAGTGTCACTTCTGAAGCAAATGTTTTCTCTTTAGAAAGTGTTGACTTGTCAAGGGATGTCAGGAGCCACAGTCACAGAAACCTGTACCACGAAACACAACTACATCTAAACCTCATCATTAAAAGTTTTAGAGAAACAAAAATCTTTACTGGTCCAGCAGATAAAGACCTCATTATTTAGAAAGTTTGTTTAGAATTTGGTCATTGGTTGTTAAGAGTGGGTCAGCTCCATCTTACGTTTTGTTCTTGGTGAAAGATCATCTTAAGCTAAGACATTTCCTTTTTCCCCCGTGTTCATAACCCTTGTGTTATCTCAGGGTCAAGGTGACCAAAAGGCCTGAAAACAAATGTGTTTAAGGTATCCTTTGTGTTATTTCAGGGTCTAGGTGACACAGGAAGGTTGTTCACGAACCCTAAACCTGAAATTCCAAGAGGGTAAAGAGCTCTTGAAAAAAGTAAAAACAATAAATATAAACTCTTATCTTATCTTATTCTATACATTCTTTAAACATTTGCAAAATGATCTCAGCTCTTAAAGTTCAACTAATGTGTTGATTTAAGTGTATCTTAAATAAATGTTGGACTCTATTGTATCATCAGTGTCTGTTTGTACAAAACTCTCTTTTCATTGAAATATTTACACCAGAAAAAGGGCTTAAGACCCGCCCACTGAAAATACTTGGTTTTAATGGAGATTAAATCTTGTTTACCATAACCACACCCACTCTGCTATGATTGGTCAAGCATAAAGGTTTGTCACCGCACATCATCAATCCTGGACGTCTCCACCTCCAAGGGACTTGTTGTATAAACAATACGGGGTATGATTACAGCTGGCTGGAGGAGGAGTGAAGCCATTATTGCATCATAATAGCCTTCACTCTCGTAACCTCTCATTCGCCCAGATTTCAGACGGGGGAGAACTTTATAAAGAATTAAGTTCAAAACATGGTCATGATGAGGAACTTTCTGCATTTTGGAGAGGAAGACTTCAACATTTGAAAGATGTCAGTCAGGAGAGTTGGGTTTTCATATTAGTTGCCCTTTAAGAAAAAGACAAAAACAAAACTCAAATCATACTTAAGTGAAATTAAGTGAAAAACACAAGTTTAAATAAGGATGCACTGGTTGAGTTGTTAATCCGGGGCAGCACATAATCTATCCCATGATGCTTTGCTTGAGGTACATGGTCTACTTTAGTTCTGTTGTCTGTAGTACATTTGGCAAACATTTTTTTTAGTGGAAATATTTTTACAACTTTAATAACCACTAAATACACAAACTTTACATTTCCAATACAGTGTTTGTAAAAGTGACTTGTGAACGCTGTAGATAATTGTAGGAAAGCACAATATGTGCCAAAAAATATCAGAGATATGACTTGAAACTTTATTTAACTACAAGCGCGAAAGCGTTTTCTTCCAATATTGAAACAAGTCACTCGTGAATGTTTGTGGCTCACTCCTGGAAAATACTTTTTTATAGCAGCCTTGAGAAATCACAGTTTCATAACACGGGTTCAAGGTCTTGTCCTGTTCCTGTAATAAACTACACGGTCTGAAAGTAACTGCACAGCAAGTGTTTGAGATTCACTGCACCGAGCGCCGCTGTTCACGCCGGAAATCAAACCGTGACTCGTGGCATTTTTAAATTCGGGCTGTAGTCGGCTAAAGCTGCTGAGATCACACGGAGCCGTGTCATAAAGAGCGTCCCCTCCTTGAATTACTCTTCAGAAATATAGCAAGACATCACTTCAGAGATCGGAATCTGAGATAAGCTCCGAGCCGTGGAAGGAAATGTCCTTTCTATGATGGAAGGGAAAGTGTGTCTGGACACATGAAGGGTCGGCTCGCGCTCTACTACTGAAATACAATTGTTTGGTGTCACATCTTGTTGATGCTTTCATTGGAACACTGTCGTAATAATATACTGTGTATGAAGGCTTCTGAAACTGTTTCTACAGCACACTTGGGCCCCATATGGCCCTTTTACTGCATTGTTATGGCCCACTCAAGGTTGTGTAGAAACTAACCATTTTATTATTTATTCATTTATTCTATTCATAACTAGACTTTAGATTCATCCAAAGAGGTTTTTCGCTTTTGGACTTTTGCTATTTTTTACTGCTCCATAATAATATATAATTGGATAGTTAACTGAAAAATTCAAAAGTTAATTTTCAAGTTCAATTTAAAAAATCATTTCCTACTCACCATCATGTCGACCAAGGTTGGGATTGGATACTTACGAAGACTAGAGTAGAAAGATGACAAAAGAAGGCTCTTAATAAAGCTTAAAATGATTCTTACGTTCTTAAAAAGATCCAGTCTTGGCGTATCCTGATGAAACGATTAAAAAAATGTAACCCAACTTTCTTCAGTTCTCTCCTCCTTTAAAAGCAGAAGATTAGAAAACGACAAAAATGTTGTGTTGACGTCCTCCAGAAACGAAGATAAACGTATAATTATTTATAAATGTTTCATTATTGATATTCCAAGATTTGAAGGGTCTTCTCTTTTGGAGATTGGTCTGTGACATAATCAGTTAAGTTCTAGTAATCAGTCAGTAATCTGAGGAAAAAAACATCACAGATTTCACTTCTGTTTCTTCATAAAATGTTATGATGTTATCCTGGTATATTCTGGGATGTGAGAAAAAATATTTATTTATAGGTGTAATTTTTCAAGAGGTTTTCTAAAGTCTGAGTTACATAATTATTTAATTATTGCGTTTGTTCTTATTTTTATATTTATAAATCAAAGTTATGTTACGGCTCTTTTTCTGCTTCTGCTGAAGGTTTGGTGCTCGCAGTAGTTTTTCCCGCAGCATTGGCTGGTTTGTTGACAAATCTTCTTCAGGTCAATCACCTTTAAAGCAATCATCCACGGACAGATGTAGCCTCCCGTCCTCCAGTCACTCTCGGCCAATCTTTCGACTCCTGCATTTGTGTTTTCTCTCCAAAAAAGAAAGGCTTTCACCCATTATTTCACGCCATTGTGGACTTGAACACGCGTGCACTGCTACATACGTATGCTACACAAAATGAACTCCCTGTAGATGTGAAGCTTCTGTTTTTAAAAGAACTCGTCCACTTATAACAACAAAAACACACAACTCTTCTATTGATTTATGGCAACAAAAGCTCCAGAATGAATGCACAATATCTACCCCAGATTTAGCCACATTGTGTTGTCCATGTTTAAATAGGTTCAATATTGACTTTCAAATGTTTCCTGCTTTAAATATGTCCAAAATTTTTTGGCCCATAACTTTGTTATTGAAATGAGGTTTTACAGTTCAAAAAACAAAGAGATACAAAGTGTTACGTTGTGGAAAAAGTAGCCTTCAAATGACAACAACAAAAAATGTAATTAAATTAAATGATTTCTCCCTTAAATCATGTCATTAACTTACCTGCTAAGACCTTGGCTCCTGCTAGGCTTTAAGTGATCACTTAAAGAAACAGTGTCTTTGTATCATCTTTGTATTTGTATTTGTATTTCTTTACATTAGGTAGGTAGGTAGAACTGTATTGGTCCCTCAGGAGGTCTCCTTTGGGAAATGTTTTAGTATGTTCATTAGCAGAACTGTTGCTCTTTGTTGGAATGAAGCAGAAATATTGATTGAAATCATCTTGTTGAGGAGGAGACTCCACTCATCGATCTAAAATGATTAAAGTCCAACGTCTAACACCCTGATGTCCGAGAAGAACAACGTCTCTGAATTCTCCGAACAACGATCCGTCTTCCACCGCGGCAGTGTTGTTCACAGACAGAAGGACGGATGAACGTTTCAGGACACCAAATCTGTATGGAATGAAATGCATTGCAGTCACTCAGTTGTCACTCTCTGAATGGGTTTTGCGCTCACAGTGAATACTAAATCCTGGACATGGATCCCCGTGGACAGCAACAATCTGATTCCTCTGTATAGACGTCACTTGCTGTGTGAGTCTGAGGGTTTGTGGAATTCACATGCAGTTGTTGTTCAGCCTAAAGTGTTAGCATGTGATGTTGATAGTGCCATTGATGTTCAAATGAAACTCTTTTAATTTCATCTTGTTTATATTTACTCTAGATATAATTATGTTAACAAAATGTCCCGAAATTCTTAGATTGAAATTGCGAGTACAAAGGATACTCTTGGATACTTTTAAACATAGATATAATAAAAAAAAATTAGTAAAAAGAGGATCTGCTGTCACTGAAGTCAACAACTGGAGATTGTCATAATATCCCAACGGAACAATCAATCCCCATGTACATTATAGATAAAAATAAATAATAAATTCAATTTAATCATATCTTTTGAACTTAAGCCATTTGATTTATCGGGTTTTCTTTAATGTATTCAGTCAAAGAAGGGCTTTTGTCGGAGTCAAGATTTTCACTTATTTGTCCTCTTTCCCTGGAAATAAACCAGAGAAAAATGAATGAGTTCTGCTCACTTTAGTCAGGAAGTATTCACACCACGCTCCATTGTGCCTATAGAGAATCCCAATTAATTATTTTACTTTTCTGTGTTTTATACATCGAGGAAATAGAAAGCCCTGAGTCGCATAAGTAACATCCAACAGTAAATGGACTACAAAAGCAAGATTTATCATATACAAACCACAAAAGGAAAACTTTGCGAATGTCGTACTTGAGCTCGACACAACCTTTGTTTTATTAGCAGAGAAATGAAAGACTCACAGAGTCCAGGCGAAGGAAGCGTCGAGGTATCATCACCACTCAAGACGACTCGTTTTGTGGACAGGATGTGATGGAAAGTGCTACATAAATAATTCAAGGCGCCAGGGCTTCAAATGGTTGTCGGTACACATTACTGCTGCTCTGTTTGCCGCAAATCACATTTACATGCATTTATATTTCGTTTGTGTTTCATGTTCAAGGGCAACGTCTAAAGTTTCCGAGGGTCAGCGAAACCTAAAAGCAATCGTGATGAACACGGATTTAATAAAGCGGCGAAATACAGCAGACAGAATTTTTAAGGGTCGTTTTTTGTAACTTGTGTGGATCTTGGTGGTGTGTTACCAGAGTTGAAAATATTGCACTCGTAAAATGTTAGATTTGTGATTATGTATTATTAGCTAGCACAAATGGCAGCCATTAGGCTATTGGTGGTGTTTAAATAGAGAGGTGGACATTTAAATCTGTTATGCTTCAAGAGTTTTATTTTGCTTTGATGTCTTCGACTCGACTCTTCGATCACAATTCTGCAGCAAGCTTTTAAGTCCACGAGCAGTACGCCCACTTCTATCTTTTTTTATGTATATAAAAGGACTTTCTGACCTGAATTGACAGCCTAAAACCATGTAAGTGAAGTTTCTCTCCAGAGTAGATATACTTATTATTGTTATTCGAACCATTTTTTGAATAATCATCAGGTTTATTCATCATGAGATTGAATAAATATGTTCAGATTTCTTTCAACCTTTTTAAGCCTTTATTCCTCTGCGGCTCAAATTGCATATGACGATGTGTTTTATAAATTATAAACTGATTGTTTTGAGGGTCCAATAAATCGTTTGAGAACTAAAGAAGTTTTTGAAATATGTATCATATACTCGAATCCATAGGCCAAGGTAAGTAAGCAAGTAATAGTTTTTTGTAAAGCGCCTTTTTTAGACCAGTGTCACAAAGCGCTTGAACAATCAAAAGCAATACACAGTAAAACAAATACATGCAAATTACATCAAACACTTCAATAAAGAGCCTACACGGAAGGACGTCGGACGAGCAAGAGGAGGGCTAAATCTTGCTCACCAGTGCCGATATATCAGCCAGAGTCACAGTGTTAAAGGAGTACCACAAGCTGGAGACAGGCTCAGTGACAGCAGGGGTTCTACACAAAGGGGAGGGATATTTTCTTTGGTCTCCTTAATTTTCTCAATAAAAAATCTCAACAATGCATTGCTGTGAGCTTCACAGAAGACAGCGTTGATTGGAGAAGCGAGACACACAAGATAATTTATCGTATCAAACAACACTTTGAGGTTAATATATACAGTATATATATATATATATATATATATATATATATATATATAATGCTTCATCTTATTCTCACAATCAGAACGAGGCAAATCCCACTCCTGTGCTCGGATCTGGTGGCTGAAGAAAAAAAAACAGCTTGGCCATAATAGTCGCTCTCTGCTTTGATGTGAAGGGCTTTATTATTGCTGAGTCGCGAGCAGAAGTGAAATGAATTCAATTGCAAATATTGCAGGTTACTTTAAATCCTGCAAGAGTCTAGAGGATAGAAAGTGGAATTGGTGGTGAAGATGAAAAGAGATAGTTTCAGCCAGATCGACAAGTACGAAATGAAAATAGAAAAACTCCTAGAAGAGTAAAAAGAAAAAAAGCTTCCTTGAGCTCTGCCTGTCAATTTTTTTTACTCAGATTTCTCTCATGTTTGACAGATATCACTTAGTATTGGACAATTTGCTCGGATTTTAAAGACTTCTTGTCAGACTGTAACTTAATTCACTGCTCCTGTGCAACTGAGGTTTTTTATTTAGTCTTTTGAAGGAAGTCATTTTACTGCATATGAATAAAAAAAAGCTTTGTCACAGACATTAGAATCTATCTCCGAATAATTTACACTTTTTCCGAATTAAATGCTGAAGCCAACATCCCACTGTGAAATAAATCTCGCTCTTTTATCATTTAAATCAAGATAAATGTCATAGATTATGGTTTCTTTATGTGTAAGAGTCACTTTAAATCACTGTGTGGATAATACATTGATGTGAAGGATCATTAGTTGAAAAATAGCTTCATTAATACGACTATTCACAAGGATCAAAGATTCCACTTGAGTTTCAAAACCTCCTGTTGTTTGTTCCACGAGGTATTGCGGTGGTATCACCCAGGGAGCGACGCTTCTGTTTTATCAACACTTCCTCTGATCTTCTGCTGCTCCAGCTTTTTATGAAAGGAGCTCATGTTTATGAGGACGACGCTCCTCCTCCTGCTCACCTCCAGTTTCAAGCGACGACGAGCGACATGACAGTCGGATGAACCTCATGTCTGATGTGTTCACAACAACTTGTAAATGAGTCTGCGTCATTATATCACTCCTTTTTTAAATGTCACTTTGATTTACTCACCCTCACACATCAGAACACGTCAAGTATAAAAATGGAAAAAGTATAAACAAGTATTTTTTTGCTTGAGCCTTAAACAGTCCATCTGTGACTTTAAAGTTGTTTATACTTGTACATTTGAATGTTTTTATATAATTTTTTTTTTTTTTCCCATCAGCTATTGTAAGAAACATTTCTGAATCACTTTTCCTCACATTTATTCATCTATTTCAATTTGCAATTATTCATTAAAGAATAAGATTGAATATATTTGTTTCTGGCTCCCTCTAATGTTAAAGCAGTGTTATTATCTGTCATAATAACTCAAGGGTCTCCCATCCTTTGCCCACAGTCTGCACTTACAGTTGGTTAGAAGAGAAAAGGCTAGTTTTCTCTTCCTCAAGGCTTCATGACGTACTCTCAATACTGTAGGCGTAATTGAAATGAAAGTTTGAAGGTGACATGGACCTCGGCTTCAAATATGTGTATAAACATTTTCGGAACAATACTGTGCACGTCATGACCGCTTGGAAATAAACCTCACAGAAAAATAGGTTGTATGTGAAAATCTTATTAGTGCGCCTTTATTTTTATACTGAAAACGTTCTTTCTTTCTGATTTCATCTCAATATTTAAGCCTGATACATTCACTTGAGAAAAAAAAAACTATTCCGAGGTAATATAATGTTATTATTTGTGGTAATTCAGGCTTTTTGTCCGACTAGTGTTTTTTCCTTAATTATTGAGATACTTCCAAATCCTATGACAACTTCAAACATGTCCACTGGAGTCGTCTGTGGAAGAAACACCCACAAAATGAGAGGTTTGGGAATAAGACAACAACAACTTAAACAACTTGGTGTCGATAAGTGGTGACTCCCGTCTCCTGAGGAAAGAGCTCTGAGGTTAAAAGAGAAAACAATAAACGGTATAAGAAAAATAACGTGAAAAACAGAAACGAATGCTCAATAAATGACACTGTAAAAACAGTTTATTTTCTAAGTCAATATGCTTCTGTATTCTGTATGTTTCTATACATATTTTAAGTAATAAAAGCTAACATTTGGTTATTGTGAAGATAGGAAGTCTGTGAATTGAGTTTATGAACCAAACAAGAATTATTTTATGTGTCGGTGCAGCTGGAACTAATAGTTTGGATGTTATTGTTGCTAGTTTAAAGAAGTTATGAATCATTTTAGCTTTCTTCCAGTATTTTCCATCATGATTTTCAACATCAAGTGAGCCTCCATTGCTGTAGCATATCTTTAGATCGTCTGTTTTCATGTCCTTGCTTACTTATCCCTGGAAACTGTGAGTTGACTTCCAACACATACTTCAATAGGTTTGAATAAATAAAGGATTGTGTATTTAAAATGTTCAAAATCCTGAAGTCGGAACAAAAGACAAAAAACAAACCTACTGCGGCATATGCTCACAAATATTAAAGGAAAATCATAGATACAAATTCAAGACCAAAAAAGACCAAACAAAGTCTTGTAAATTCCACTGTGAGTTTTTTCTTTCTTTTTATTCTGTGGATCTGAAAAAGAGATATAAAATCTTCTGGGTGAGATATAATGATGCTTCTGCTTAACAAGAGGAAAGGGAAACTTTAAGCAGAGCAGGGTCAGAGAAAATGGAAAAAAACGACAAGGCTCATTTTATGACTAGAAATAATTTGAATTCTATTCTTTTTCTAGCGGCTGAAGGCTCTTTTCTGCAGATCACAGGTTTATCAGAGCGGGAGAACGAAGCGAGAGACGACCACACATATAGTCGAATTAAAGGCTATAATCTCCAAACATTGGATGCAAACTACGATAAACTGTTTGATAATTCAATGGAGAAAGAGGAGAAAGTGAGGCCCTGAATTATTCAAGGACATGTGTGTTTGCTGCTGGCAAGTGATTGAGACACACAGTTCTAGTTTTGGGGTGATGAGTCTGAGACAGAAGGTTCTCCCCATCTGCTGTGGTTCATCATGGTACTGGAGGGAGGAATCATTTCCTTCCCCTCGTCCTCGTTCCACTTTGCTTGAACTCAGAGTCACGTTCCGAGAGCAGGACTCCTTCGACAAGGTCGTTCGCGCTTTCTTGTAGAACCTTGAGCTTAATTGCCTTTTTTTTTACGAAGAGCCTCGGATTATTGTGGCCTGATGTGTGTGAAGGTAAAGTGTGGTTTCGAGTGCACTTCTCACCAAGAATGAGTTTTTTGTCACTGTTCGTCACATCAACACTGGATTTTTGTTTCTTCTGGAGTTTAGTTAAGTGACTTATTGAAGGCAAAACTTAACTCTAATTACCTTTACTGTTAATTTATTAAGAAATAACATAAATGAATAAAGGAAAGTAAGTAAGTAATAGTTATTTGTGAAGCGTCTTTCGAGACCAAAACACAGGAGTCTCAGAAAATCAGGGAAAAGCACAAATAAAAATGTTTTAAGATGTTTCTTGAAGGAGTCAGTAGATCCATCAAACGAAGAGGGAGAGGAAGATCGTTCCAAAGCTTAGGAGCAACAGCCTGAGCTGCAGGTTCTGATCCACAGACCTCAGAGCCCGAGCTGGGGTGTAATTCTGGATCAGATCACTGATGTAAAGAGGAGTCTGACCATGAATAGATCTGAAAGTAAGAACCAGAATTTTAAAATTGATCCTGAAAGAAACTGGCAGCCAGTGAAGAGTTTTAAGGATCGGAGAAATGTGAGTTCTTCTACTAGAGCAGCTCAGAATTCTTGCTGCAGAGTTTTATATTAACTGCAGTCGAGACAACTCCTTCTTGTTTAGACACGAAAATAAACTGTTACAATAGTTTAAACGAGAAGACACAAATGCATGGATTATAAGATCAAGATCGTGTTGTTTAGATTAAGAGCTAAACAATAAATAAAGCTAATTATTTTTCTAATGATAAGTACTGTATAATAATGTGTTTACCATCATTGTGTTTACCTCAACAATGTCGCACTCAAGGCCTGTGGACCAGATATCTCCTGCCATGACAGTTTCAAATGGCTGATTACATCATCATGCACTCCCACCACTCTAATCTACCTCTCTTTAATAGAAGCCTGTTTTTAGATATATTTGGCAGTGACTTCAATTGTGTGACACAAGAGCAAATTTTGGATGGAGAACCATGTTTCCCTTCATTCAGGCTCAGCTAGAGACTCTTTAACTTCTTCTTGTTCCTAGGGAAACGACCAGATTCCGTCCCTGTTTTGTCAATCAAATAAAATATAATAAAGGAGCTGGAGTTCAGTCAAAACCCATTAAGTCATATTCTTCGCAATTATTATTCTTTTTTTTTTCAAAGCGTATTTCAAACCCAGTTTGAAGGAACAGGGTTTATACTTGTGTATTGGTGGATACCATTGTGTATTATTTTATGTTTGTATCGTGTTAGCCAACTTGTGATTTGATTCTGTTTATCCCTCTAAAAAACCGAAAATAGGTTTAAATACTTTAATATTCATTGTTTAAGAAACATTAAGAGACAGTTGGATTTTGAATGGTTTTAAAGATTATTTTATTCACTTGAACGTCTTCTAACTGATGCTAGTTTGTTGAGAATTGGCAAAAAAGCAAAGGTTAAAAAAATATTACAAAGTACAACGAACGATCAAATAACTAATATAATGAAAGTTTGTTTAAATATTACAAACGTTAATCTCTCAACATCATTTTTAGGACTGGCAGATAAGATCGCCATAGTTTTGTTAACATGCTAAGCTAAGCTAACGAGGAGGCCTAGAGTTTAAAATAAAATATTGATAAAATATCAATTTAATATTTGGTACACTGAAAAATGAGTCTGATCAATGTTTAAAATTATCGCAAAAAAGAGAAGAAAAAAATTGTGTATGATAGAAACTGCTTTGATAGTTTTAATGAAGGCTCCTTGGCAGAGGTATGTGCTGTCAGAGTGCTTTTGCATTTCCTGAATTGCTTCCTCTTTAACCAAGATGTGTTTCTCAAAATCCTTTGTATCTGCTTCTAAGAAACAAATGAAACAGAAAAATTGTGACGGAATGAATGTCCAACTCACTGACTGGTGTGTTCAGGCTGTGTGTCCTCAGCAGACATGCTCCTGATTTCCATCATGGAGAGAGAAGTTAGTTTTCTCGGCGCTGAATTCCCCAAAACACAATTTTTATTCTGCTGTTGGCAAAAGACAACAACATGTTTTGAAGCTTTGAAAAGCTTTTTCTTTGTTGTGCAGTCCAACAGATTTGGCAAAAATGACTTCATTTAGCTTTTAGTTGTGAATGTGTCCATCTGCCCATCAGCACTTCCTGCCCCTCACTTCACTTCAACCGTTTGGCAGATTCTTCTTCACTATTAGCTCTGATTCATTTGTAAAAAGCTCATTAGTGCCTCCTCTCTGACTCCACTTTCATCCACAAGATGCTGCGATTAGGAACTGGCACGGAACGAGATGGACACTTCCTCTCACATTACATTTGCATTACAGATGTTTAAAGAGTGCTGCTCTCCAAAGCAAATTATGATGATGGCGGCAATAAAAAAAGTCTTCCCAGGTCGAAGCCTCCGTAATAGATCTGACTTTGCAGGAAAAAGTTAGACGGACATGAAAAAGGTTTGGATGCGGATGAACTAACAAGAATAGGTTGAGGTCATTTGCAAATATAAGGGAGGATTTATTTGTCCAAAATATAATCCTTAAACTGTTTCAAGATTTAATCATTTCATCTTTTTAGTTTTGTTTGTTTTTGTTTGTTTTATTTTTTAATTCCTCACTCAAAGTCGTCAACGTTCATTATTTTTGGATAAAAAAAAGTTTAATCTCCTCGCTCAATCCATCCACTGAAACTTTAAAACCATCCTCAAAAGTATCTTGCTTTTGATCGGCACTTGTTTTTTCTCTCTTCTTTCAAGACTTGCTTTCAATCGTCACCTTTTGCTCCTTCATTTTGCTCCGTCGCTCTGAGCCCACGCAGAACCGTTAACGTTGAAAACTGTCAGAAAGTCTTCGTTGCTGAGGCTCATCGGGTTTACTTCATAAATATGAGTTTGTTGTTTTAACCTTCAACAAATACACGATTATTCTTTCATTAACTACAGAACAGGTTGCACTGGGGCTGGGCACACACACACACACACACACACACACACACACACACACACCCACACACACCTAGACAATTGAGAGAACTCAATAAACCTCTGTCTGTTTTTGGACTGTGGGAGGAAACCGGAGTAAACCCACACAAACACAGAGATATTGTCAATATAGATACATCTCATCCAAAAGTACAACATGACAATCAGACTCACACTTCCTGTTATAGTTTGCTAAATACACATTTTGCAAAAGTCTGACTCTCACTGACACAGACTTGGTTCAATGAAAAGGTAAAGTGATGATTGACGGGTAAAGAAAAGGAAGTGAGTGGCTGTAAACAACACCGTAGAAACATGGAAAATAAATCGTAGCTTCGAAACCTTCCTGGACAAATACATTTGCTTCCTTGTTAAACTTCAGAATTTGCACGCTGGCGGTTCGCTGATCCAATAAAAAACACACTTTCATTAGTCGATGAAATCTTCCTAAATCATCTGAAGTGGCCGTGGTGACTTCAGGAAGTGGGAGTGAACAGGCTTCGTAGTGAAAAATGATGCAAAGAACTAAAATCCATAGATTCTCAACTAAATATTCTTTTTTTTTTTTTTCTTTTATCCAGGCCGATCCGGTCGATTGAAGAAACAAATCTGTCATTAGTGTGTGTTAAGTTTGAAGGAGAGTATTTGAGTAGATGTTTTTGTCTTCTATTTAGCAGCAGGTTTGTTGAAATAAATGATCTGCTTCATTTAGACGCAGGAAGTCTGCCGCGGTGCTGAGATCACATGCAACAGCCCAGTGTGACAGCTCCTTTCCTTTTCCCGCTAAAACAGCATGAGTTCCGGAAATTTTTCTAAAAACAGATTTAAGTGGTTGTCGACGCGGCGTCTGCGTGAATCGTGGTTGAATATAATCATTTCATCTTTGTGCGACTAGAGTTCACACCTTAATCATAGAATGAAAACACCCATATAAATTACTCTTTTCTCGATGTTCTTGCATCTGGTCTTTCAGAGGCTTATTAAGGGAACCAGATTTCATCAGAAATCATCCATTTAGATTCATCATTTCCTGCTGCAGGAAGATGAGCAGTGGAGGAACTAAACACTCAGACGCTGTTACCGTGTCATTATATTGACATTTTAACCCACTGGCGCAAACATTGATGTGACAGAGTAGAGACTCACGGTGTTAGTACTGCTGACCCCACCAAGGTCTCAAACTTGCAGTCCGTGGGATGATATTAAAAGTTTAGTGTGGCCCCGAGCAAGGGACTTCATCTTTACACTGATGGTCAATGAATAAAGATGATTAATGCATCAAATGTTAGCATTTTTTCATAGCTTAGTACAGTATACTTCAAGCAAATGTATGGCTTTGATAATATACTTAAAGCAACAGTATGTAACATTTTGACAGTTTTTTAATGTTCTGTTTTTATTTCTGTAATGATCTCTAACTTTTTTTTAGGATTCTCTTCTTCTTTTTTGAATTAACATCAAGAGCCCTTATCTTGTTATTTAATCCTACATTTGCAAACAAAGACAAAATTAAGTAATGTGGCCGTGACATTGCAGTTACACTGTTCTGACACAAGGTAGAGACGGATTTACTTTTTTCCGCTTTAAAATTTCACCATTTTTTTAACTTACCATCTTGCCAAATGGTTATTTTCAAATCGGTGTCTTTTCGGAGTTATAGGCAAAAATGTAAGTCCATTCCAAGACACGTGACTGGCATTTACTTTTCTTCGTCCAAAAATACAAACTTAAAACATCCAAATACTTTCATACTGCTCGTATGTAATGTCCCTCTTGTATTGAGAACTCAACAAGAGAGACACTGGGATCTCTCACAATATTTACATTGTTTGTTGTCTGTGTAGCATGTTAGCGTATTAGCCTCCGCTACAAACATGTTTAGAATATAAACTTTATTTTTTAGAAATGGTTTGATTATTATCTTGTGTACATCATTTGTAAAGTTAAAGTCACAAATATAATCAACATTGCAAAATAAAACGTCATTCGACAAAAAAAACATTTTATGTAATCTTCTGTTGTAGCATAACTTTTGCACCAAAAGTGTACACAAACAAAAAAGAACGTATTGCTTACTAGAAAAAAACAAAGTCATTAGAACATACAGTAATTGTCATTTTAAAAGGTTGAATAATGTTAACTTTAAACATATGAATATGGAAATATCAATGGTTAATATTCTGATCTATTTCTTTAATTAATGCTCAACATTTCACTTCCATCTGTTCATTAAAAAACATCCAAACGTTAGATACTATGAAAATGAATTTCTCTACAAGGATCCACCTAAACTTGAGCGACGCTCCGGAGCCTCCCAGTGGTCTTAATTATACTTTGGACTTCAACTACGTTTGATGTTTGAATCTTGGAGGACTTGGATTTCTCCTCAGAGACACATTTGTCCGTCATGGAAGGAGCTTCCATCTGGTCAAGGATACCGATTCAGGCAGAGGTGATAAAGAGCTCTGGTCCTTGACACGCTTCTACAAATGATGCTATAATGGCTCTCTAGCGAGCGGAGCCGGAGACAGTACCCGGGTGGATCTTCTGCAGTAACAATACGAGTGTGTGATGTGGGCTTTGTTGTGATTTTTGAATACTTTAATTGATCTTTTGCTTCTTAAAGGAAATCCTTTTTAATCAATGAGATATGTCAGGTTAAGTGCAGTGACATGACAAAAAAGAAACTCAATTTCGACCTTGAGTTCGAGGTCAAAAACATCCGTTATTCATAACAATAACTGGATTACAATGGGAAGGAAGAAGCTGAGGAAGTACACAAACCTTGAACCCTCACTGAACTATGTTTTTCTCCCCCGTCCTAGGCGTGGCAGTGTGGGGGCAGCGTGGAGGTGCTGCCGTGTGCTCGCATCGCCCACATCGAGCGAGCCCACAAACCCTACACGGAAGACCTGACCTCGCACGTGCGGCGAAACGCCCTCAGGGTGGCCGAGGTGTGGATGGACGAGTTCAAGAACCACGTGTACATGGCCTGGAACATCCCTCCTGAGGTGCGTGATCGCTGATGTCGCTTGGGAACTGGAGGAACCGGCCATAAGAAACGATAATAGAATAAAAACATAATCTCAAGAAGCTTTGGAAAACGATAACTATCAGGGTCGCAGAGAGGTTTTAATTTATGTGTATTTCAAGCAGGATTTATTATTAAACATGAACAAAATACAAGAAATGTTTAATAGAATTTTGCTTCCGGTGATTTTTTTAAAATAAATAAATTCATCCTTAACCAAATTTATAAAACATAATTAACAGTGATTATGTATTTGAGCAACATAACAGAGAGAAGCTTCATTTAAAATGATAGTATTTTAAGTCTATTTTCATATGAAGATATCAGATACCTTATCTGACATTTTTGTTTTACTTTTACTGCCAAATGCTGAAAATACGATGAAAACTTTTCATTTTTTTTGTTGGATGATTGTCTTGGAGCTTCCAAAAAAAGGAAAATAGTGTAATTGAACATTGCAAAAGGATGTTACCCTACACTTGCTTCAGTTAGATGGGACTGTTATTGCAATGAAAGTTCACTGGAAAACCGATGCAACATCTTCCAGTCCAGACCGAACGTAATCCTCTGAAATTACACTTGGAGGTCTTTTGAAAGCACGTGCAGGGACACTTTTAGCAAAGCACATGAATTATTAACGAATGATGGAGTTCAAATGTCTCAGACTCAGAGTCAACTTAATTGCAGAGGAGAAGAAAGTCACATCAGTTCAGAATCAGATTTTTTTTTTTTTTTTTGGAGAGTAAAAAGCAACGTGAGCTTGAAGGTGAAAGTCTCCATTTAGCTTTCAATTTATGTTGGAATGCTCACCCCTGGTCGCACGCCAAGGACAGTGATGGTGAGAGGTGAGGAGGAAGGTTAAATAACAGGTCCAGTATAATTGCTGAGACAGAATAACCTTGTGACCTCGAGAGGCACGGATTCACATCTACTCAAGATCAGAAAATATTTGATATTTTTAAAGTCAAAGACCGGTGTTAGATGGATAGATAGATGGATAGATGATAGATGGATAGAAGGATAAATAGATAGATAAACTCAGCTAAACTAAAGTTGGCTAAACTGAATTCAGCTAAACCCGACGTCCGGCTAAGCTTAAATTTGGCTAAACCGAAGTACGGCTAAGCTTGAATTTTAATAAATCGAAGTCCAGCTAAACCAAAGTGAAGCTAAACCAGAATCGTGCTTAACCAAAGTCCGGCTAAACTGAAGTCAATCTAAACCGAAGTCTGGCTAAACTAAAATTGGCTAAACTGAAGTCTGGCTAATCCGAATTCAGCTAAACCCGACGTCCGGCTAAGATTAAATTTGGCTAAACCGAAGTCCGGCTAAACTTGAATTTGAATAAACGGAAGTCCGGCTAAGCTTGAATTTTAATAAACCGAAGTCCAGCTAAACCAAAGTGAAGCTAAACCAGAATCGTGCTTAACCAAAGTCCGGCTAAACTTAAGTCAATCTAAACCGAAGTCTGGCTAAACTAAAATTGGCTAAACTGAAGTCTGGCTAATCCCAAATTAGACTAAACTGAAATCAAGCTACACCAAAGTCCGGCTAATCTTAAATTTGGCTAAACCGAAGTCTGGTTCAACTGAAGTCCGGTTAAACCGAAGTGAAGCTAAGCCGGAATCTGGCGAAAATGAAGTCCGGCTAAACTGAAGTCTGGCAAAACTACAGTCGGCTAAACCGAAGTCCGGTTAAACTGAAATCCGGTTAAACCGACGTCTGGCAAAGCTTAAATTTAGCTAAACCGAAGTGTGGCTAAACTAAAATACGATTTAACCGAAGTGAAGCTTAACCGGAATCTGGCTAAAACGAAGTCCAGCTAAACCGAAGGACAGCTAAACTAAAGTCCGGCTAAATCGAAGTCCAGCTAAACTGAAGTCGGGATACACTAAAGTTGGCTAAACCACAGTCTGGCTAAACCGAAGTCCGGATAAGCTTAAATTTGGCTAAACCGAAGTCTGGCTAAACTGAAGTCCGGTTAAACCGAAGTCCGGATAAACTCAACTTGGCTAAACCGAAGTCTTACTAAACCGAAGTCTTGCTAAACTGAAGTCCGGCTAAAATAAAATCTGGCTAATCTCCAAGACCTAATTTCCAAGATGGCTGCAGCTTGGCTTCAAAACCGAGTTTGCCCCACGGTATCTGGGCCTACTTAACAAGCTGTATGTTTGCATGCGCTCATTTATTCTCCTGTGAAAAACTAATCATATTGTCAAGTGACGTTAAGTGAAGCATCCCTCGGAGGCGAAGTCAAATGTTTGTTTACCGACTCTATTTTTCCCTGCGCTTAATCGTCTTGAATGTATAAATCCGCTTCATGAATAGATGAGCGTCTGCAGGCCATTCGTTCAATCACTGATGAGACGTTTTTGGTATTTGTGGCCGTGAAGCGTGAAAATTCAGCCCGGGGAGGTGGCTTCGCTGCTGAATTAGTCGGTGTTAATTTACTTTAAAAAAAATCATTATCAGGTCAACATTGCATGTGATCGCACAGGTCTTTTTAAACCTGGAACTTCTGTTGAGACTCTGTTAGAAAAATGGATTGGAGTGCGGTTGAAATAAAAGCGGATTGATCGAGCTGGTAGAAGAAAATCAAAACTTTATCGAGGCTATTAAAGTAGCAAACAGTTGACTGCACCGCTTCTGCTCCCTCAATGATCCATTATCTGATCCGGCTCTTCATAAACCCCGGCTAATCGATCCTTGTGTGATGCAGGATTCCGGCATCGACATCGGCGACATCTCGGAAAGAAAAGCCCTGAGGAAGCGGCTGCAGTGTAAAACCTTCCGATGGTATCTGGTCAACATCTACCCGGAGATGAGGATGTACAGCGAGACCGTGGCGTACGGAGTGGTGAGCCTCAAACATCTTCTTCCCGCTCTGATGAACACAAAGCTAGACTTTTTCTCAGAAGAAATGCTTTTAATCTCCGGTGACGCCTGCTGTCACGGACACAAACGTGTGGTGTGTTTCCGCCAACTTTCCTCCTCTGAAGGTTTGCGAGTAGAACAAGGCGTCTGGATGAGACGAGGTTTACCTCAAATATAGATACAACATCCTGCCGGGGAGGCTTTGAAGTCATTCAGAGGAACCCTCGGTTGCTGACAGACGTGCTGCCAGTGTTTCACCAGTTGTTCTCCAGATGCTTTATATCTACAATCCTCCCACCTCTCGTCGCTCTGATGCCTCTGACACAACGTTGTCCTCTTTGACGCTCGATGATGAACTGTGTCACATTCACTGTGTAGACCTCATTATCCCGTCGAGCTACTGATCATGTCGGGTTGAAATAGGCCTTTCTTGAACAGAAAAACACTTAGAACTTTATTTCCATTGCACTGGTTGAATGTATGGCAGTGTGTGTGTCTGTTAATGCATGTGTTTGTTTAACTGTGAGCAACCAAATCACTTCAAAACATCCGGACAAAGTGTAAAATGAGTCACTCGGATGATCACGCCCTGACTTTGTCATTAGCTTTCGACGGCACCATGAGCTTAAACTCACTCAAGTGAAGTCGATTCCTGCCTCATAATCTTGGCAACGATCCGCCGATTTGTCAATTGAAAGAGTGAGATTGAAAGGGTCCAATAGTGCCACCTGTTGGTTGTTTTTCATCCTGTCGTGTCTTTGGATTGTGTTTGGATCACAATTGAAGTGATTAAAACTTCAATTATTTTCTACCCACCCTTATGTTAATTTAGGATTATTTGAGTAATATGTGTGTTTTTAGAGTTATAAATAAAAATGCATGTTTATTTCAATGTAGTGACTAGAGCTCAGTTGTAGCCTAGTGCAGACAGTAGGCACTGTGTAGCATGCTAGCCTTTAAGCTTCTGCTACAATGGATCTTTAAAAAATGACGAATTCAGGTTTATTAAAAAAATCCTCTTGTCAAGGTGTCACAACAAGATACAGACGAACAGTATGGAGGTATTTTGATGTTTTTAAGTTTGTCTTTTCGACCCTTAGTCATGAGGGTGTGTAGAAAATGTGTCAAATTTAATAGAAACATCTCTCATCAAATGATTTTCCACTTTCTAATGTTTCCTTTAAGTCCAGTTCTCGAGTTTGCAGCCGGAAAGATTTAATTCCCAGTTTGTCGAGGGAAAAAATACACTTTCAAGCTAATGGCAACTCAACTCTCCCAGTGTTTTACCGCTGTTAGCTTCTGCTCTCTAAAGATGACAAAGTTTAACTAAAAAAAAAGGAAACTTTACAACTACAAGTTTACTTTCTGAATTTTAGCTTTTGGTGATTTCAAACCAATTAAAACCTATTAAACCCAGTATTTTAAGTTCATTAACCCTTTCATTAAAATGGTCAAATGTTGATGAGAGAGAGAGGATATTTCTACATGAATCTAGAACATTAATTTAAGGCTGATTACTAAAAACACAACTGACCCACCTGTCACCCTGTACAAAAACATACATTTTCAAAAACAAATAACCAAAATAACCCTCAAGATAGAGGGAGGAGAGAGAAGCCAGTAAGTTACGGTTGGTTGTGGACCTTAAAACAACAACAAATATTTGTATGTTTTAATTTAATTTATTTTAAGTATTTAACACATACAGTGCGGCTTAAATTACGTTAAAAAATGACATATGTGAACTATCGGGGGGTCTTCTGCCCCCCCTTCTTGCACCCTTACTATAATTGAATCTCCCTGACTTAGTATGTAATAAATAGGGTTTAAATGTTATTAAAATGTTTGAATTATCATGATAATAATATCCGGATCAATTGACTGTCACTCTTTAAAACCTTGACTGAGAGGTCAATAGTCTACATGCTTATTTTCAGTTTTGTCAAGTGGTTTGGGAGTATATCAGGTTTAAGCCGACACACACACACACACACACACACACACACAGATTTAAAGTTTGCAGAACAAACACAGTTAATCTTCTGGTGATTCTGGGTTGATGACTTTCAGGTCCGAGCGACCAAGACGGTTAAATATTCACGTGACTTTTGTTCTCCAGAAACAATTAAGCGGACGCAGCCTCGTAGAACCACGCGCTGCCTGTGGATTCACTGATTAGCAGATGGAATTCTCTGGAGCTGTTGCAGAGCCGGAGCACGAGTAACTCTGCTCCTTTGATCTCTGTACCTAATTCACACACAACAAAAAAAAAAAGCCCAGAATTCCAGCAGCTCCCAACGGCACTCTTCATATCTGGCAATCAGGCAGACCTTTGTCATGGTGCACATGAATAACCATCAGAACCATGTTCATCAGCCGTTATGCTTCAATTTGCATTTTTATGAAGCAAAAATACATTCCTGGCTCTGAGTCTTTAAACTTTCTGGACTGGAAGTAATACAGAAGCTTATCTTAATGTGATGATAATCTTTCGCTTATTATCGGTTTGTGATAACGACTTAATAAAATGAAAATAGATATTTCCAGTTGCAAATATTTCAGCTCGTTCTCCATCATTTACTATATTTTTAAGCTTTTGATTCTCATGTAAGTCTTAGACTGTTTGTTTGCTGTAAAATTCACATGTGTCTGGAGAACTCTGTCATGCTATGTGGCTCATATGTTTTGACACGAGCAGCCAACATGTGTTGTATGCACATCTTGGCTCACATGAATGTTTGAATCATTTAAGCTGCACATGATTTAAACGTATCCCCTCATGACAGTGAATACACGGAAAAAATGGCTTCACTTTGGTTTGTTGGACCTTCCGTATTAACCTCAACCACTCTAGCCTTTTCTCAGCGTTCAGATCATATAGGCCTGGATTTAAAAAATGAGTGACATATGTACAGATTCATTATTTTCTTACACTAAATGCATCCAAATATAAACTATTATTGTGGCAGTGCATTGTGGGAGTGGTAGATATACACAAGCAGTGAAAAGTCAAAAGTTAATAATGTCACAAGTCATATTTAATGAACACGATTTTGCCTGCGGGCCTGAATGCAGTTGACATGAGAGGATCAAATCGCCAAGGTCCTCGTCTTAGGGGGCTGCCCCGGGTCACATTTCACTGCACCCCTTTAGCTCCATTCACAGGTGGAGAGCCCATGGGAGTCCCAGGTTACATGTCTCACAGCAGGGCAAGAAACTGGACTCCGTTTTCCTCTGCTATCATAAGGGATTTTTGAGCTACTTCGGCTGTGTATTGGCAAGAATCTGGCGATATAAAAACGTATTACGATACCAGTGTGACGATACAATGTATTGCACTATACTGCGATTCAGTAGGAACAAGAATATATTGTTTATCGAACAGTTTTACAACAAAGAAATGAGCAAATACTTTCTTTAACCAAATGTGAAAGTGCTTTTAGGAAAGTGCTTCTCAAACAAATGTAAATTTATATTAACAAGCTTAAAATAAAGACTTATTTTACTTTTTGTTGGAACAATTTCTCATGTTGAGGCATCAATAGAAGAAGGAGAGACGAGTAGTATAATTTTTATTTTCTTTTTAGACAAAGAAAAGTGAGCCCCGGTCGCTACCTTTATACGGACATACGTTTCTGCCAATAACTCCGAAAATACACAGATTACTCTGAAAAAAATAATCCTGACCCTTTGTCAACATAGTAGAAAAAGGTTGAAATCTGGAAATGTACGTGAAGTATTACTTCAAGTCCCTCACAGGTTCAGGAATATCTATGAGCAGCAGACGTTATCATGAAAAGCAAAACCTGTAAAGGAGAACATAGATATATATTTGAGGTGTCGGCAACAGTATAATAGAGTCGCGCCCTGATGTGGAATCTATTTCAACAACACTGACTTGGTTCTCCTGATGGAATAAATCACAGCATGAGTGTCATCCAGGAACAGTAGGAAAACATTTTTAAAAAACACATATTGGAGAAAATAAGATGATTCAGGAAAGCCCACGAATATCCGTATATACTACTAAACTCTTGGCGCGTGTGAAGAATTTCCACAAAGCAAACTGGTTGTTGGTTGAGGAACTTCTTGTCAATAGTGAGCAGCAGTCAGTGAAGAGCCGCGATCAATACATCCAAGAAAAGAAGAAGGATGCGGAGAAGAAAGATAATGACAACTGCTCATGACAGCATGGTTAGATTCCTGCAGAAGAAAGAAGGAAAAGCACATATACATATACGTTCGTTCTCGCTTCAAGCTTATGTACGGATTGACAGTCTGACAAACAGCATCGTGACAAAGAATTTATGAGCATTTGTGAGCTTGAAGCTCTGACACTTTATCTGCAGCTTAGTTTTGTCACTACTGAGTCTTTTTGATGCTTGAGAAGCAGACGTTTGTAACGTTTAGAATATCTGCCAGATGTGAGATAGACGACAGAAAGAATGACACGTTCTTTTAAAACCCTGACAAGTCAAATATCATCATTAGCTTCTAACTGGCTCCGGCTAAACTTTTGATTGACAGTAATAAACTTCATTCCTATCATGAAGTTGATTGAATGTTCTGATGCAGTGTTTGTTTGTTGGCTCTCACCTGCCGTAACTGCATCAGCCAACAACCTGGTGCCAACAACACGTCCTTCATGCAGCTAAAACAAAATGAAAGTAGGAAACACTTCACTGTTGTCACAAACTATTTAGTCCCTACGGATACATTTAGTGTTATTTACTTTGAAATTGTTACAATAATGAGGATTGAATTCACTATAAATTCAATTATATTTTTTTTATTGAATCATTTTTAATCCAGTTTTTATCTCTTTACTTTGTTTTTTATATTTCAAGGTCAGTTTAGGACTAGAGTTTGGAGAGTCACAAGCACATGCTGCCACCCAAACAGTGAATAAATTAAATTTCACACGTTCTACTTAGCCTCATGTCGACCAGATTATTTTCAGAATAATCTGTTCCTTTTTATAGAGTTATAGACAAAATGCTTTTTCATTTTAATGTAGGGACTGGAGCTCAGTTGTCTTTGTCTTCATCTTTGTCCAAAAAGACACTTAAAAACATCAAAATACCTCCAAACTGCACATCTGTAACGTCCCTCCTGTATTGTAGCCTGGAAATAAGAAATTGTTATAAAAAATAATTAAACAAGTTTGTATATTTTAAGTAGCTGAATTTCACGGTCGCTCGGCTCCACCTCCAAGTCTACACGTTGCAAGTCTGCAAGATTTAGCCTGATGGCTTGGGATCTTCCATTACAATTAAAAATTGTTTAAAATAATATCGTAACAATTTCTAATGTTGAGGTGTCCATAGAAACAGATGAGCAGTATGGAGGTATTTGGAACTTTTTTAAATGGGTAATTTTGGACGAAGATGAAGACAACTGAGCTCCAGTCGCTACATTAAAATGAACATACATTTGTGTCTATAACTCTAAAAAGGAACAGATTACTCTGAAAATAATCCCAATCGTCAACACAAAAATCAGGATTTCATAATACTGATACTAGATCTGTGTCATCTTAAGGCTGAGGATCTCGGTTTATAAAATAAATATGAATGAGGATGTCTCCATCTAACTACTGATGCTCAACCTTCAGAGTGTGTGCGCTAAATTAAAATAGCATTTTCTTCGGCAAAACCTTATGGTCTGTGGTAAATGAGATCAGTTTGTGAATGTAAACTCCCCCAAATCCTTTAAACTGCAACAAAGTGTAATCTGGGGCACATCTTTGCATCTTTTGAATCAATGCTGTGTTGATAACTCATACTGACTGTGGGACCCTCGAATAACCATCAAAATAAATAGATTTAAAAAGGTTATAATATTTAATGAACGTCGTTAAAGTTCTAAAATGTTTGTCTTTTGTTCTCTTCTCAGCTGAAAAACACCCTGAAGAACGACCTGTGTCTGGACCAGGGACCGGAAAACGATAACGTCCCGATCCTGTATCTCTGTCACGGGATGACCCCTCAGGTCAGCTGCTGTTACATGTAATATATCACCTCCTGATTTAATACGCCTCCCTCTTCCGCCTCTTCCATCTTGAGAGTCACTTCACATTTGGACATTTTAATGATCGTATTCTTTCCTTTTCTTCGCTGCTTTACTTTGCCCGTGTGATCCTCATGTGTTCTGAAGCGTTGTATGTATCTTTAAACATGTGCGTCGATGCAGCAGGGAGAAGGGAGGATTTAAAATATTCAAACTGTTAAAAGAACATTATACAAGCCTCGCTCACTGGGCTCCACTTTTATTTGGCAGCAGACAAACAGCTCCTGGTTTGTTTCTGGGACCAAATCAAATATTGTAAGAACCCAAACGACGGCTTTCTTTTCATCACTGGAGCATTTGAAGAGAAAATGTCTTGCGTCATTTTTAAGAAATGGGTTAAAAGAGAAACATGAAAGAAAGGGAAATACAAAGCTGACTCCGTGACACGACAAGGCTTTTACAAGTGTGAAGCACAAACACGTTTGAACTCATTAAACACAACCTTGTCATGACGCACAAATAAAGAAGTCATGTGACAGCAGTCGTTAGACAGGATGGAACGTATGCATTATATGATTATTATCGTCTTTGGCTGCTTTATAGTTAATGTGGATTTCAAGTTACACAACCTCTGAGAAAAACTATGGAGTCGAAATAGCAGCTTTTTAAGTCAATTTGATTCACTCATATCTACTATCGTTCAATATTTGAGGCTTAATTTATCTAAATTATCCTTGTTTTGTTCTCCAGTTTGTTGACGTCAATAATCTCTGTTCATTATCTTTTCTTAAACACTGGTATCTTTTTAAGTCACCAATATGAATATTAATCTACTTTGTTTTTAAATTAAAGGTACAGCTGAACACTATTAAAGGGAATGGGGGGAAGTTTATCTATATGAGGAAACATTTTTTCACCAATTACACATTTTTTTCCCCTTCCTTAATGAAAAAAGATTACAAAATAAAACGATATGATTTGATCGTAAATATACTCTTTTATACTTTTAATATTTCTATACCTTCATTCTTATGCAATGGATGTCCAACATGGTAGGATTTTTTGGAAGCTGCTCATTATTTAAAATTAAATAACAAATAAAAAGACATAAAATACGTCTTAATTGTGTTAGTGCATTTTGTATCTTATTATGTTTAATTATGCGTTTCCTTTCTTGTTGGCCAGTTGGTTATAATTGAAGAATTAATCATGTGATTAGTGTATTGTAGGAATCTTAATCACTATCTATAATAATATATATTACGTTATCTTTAGATTTTATTAAGTATGAACAGCCTTTATTATTTCTTTTTATTTATCCAGTAAAAAAAAAATGTAATGAATCAAATTATACTCTTAACAAATCTGTCATTCTTATGCCATTGGTGTCCACTATGGTATCGTGAGGTTTTGACTAGAGCTGGAACCAAGTGAAGATGCAAACAACAGTCAAAAAAACAAAAATAAAATCAGACATGACGAGTAAGATTTTTTAGAAGACAAAGCTACTCATCATTGAAAATAAATACCAATAAATGGACCACATTTAAAGCATGTTTGTAATCATCAACATCCCTCACAAATAGGTAGAACTTCTGTTTCTGCATTTTTTTATTTTTTTATGACAGAACAAACACTCTTAACGTCCTTACTTCCTGTTGATGTGTTACGTTGTCACGTTGGTCCATAAGTAACACGGCTATTGGTTCCTGGCAGAATGTGTACTACACTCGGAACCAGCTGATCCACGTCGGTCTCCTCAGTCCCACGATAGACGACGACGACAACAAGTGCCTGGTGGACGTAAACAGCCGACCTCGGCTCATCGAGTGTGGCTACGCCGCCGCCAAGCGCATGAAGCTTCACTGGCTCTTCACTCAGGTGAGAAGACCATGATTAGGTGGAATACAAGTCCAGAGATCACGTGTGAAACATCCAATGAGCTTCACACGTCTCTCTGCCTTATTAAATCTCAACATTTCAAACAGTAAAAAAGATAAACGGTGTGTGAGAGAGTCCAGCTTTTGAAAAGAAACCGTGCCAAGATTCCACCTTGCGTTGATGTGTTGTGATGCTCTACAAAGTGCTGCGACATCCTGGAAATCTTTTCCCATTTGAGCCTAACGCTTCCCGCTTCCACGGGCAACATGCTTTAAATAATACACAGCATAATGTGCAGGAGCCGTCGTCGACTTGACATCGTTCACTTTCTCAGCCAATCATACAAAGATCAGCCGACCGGCCACTTAAAGAGACTTTAAATTTCCTGTGCTTGAAATACAGCACAGGAAAAGATAAATCAGGTAAAACAACAACAAATAATATTGTCTATACTTACTCATTTATCAAGTTCAACTTTATTTTAAACTTGTGTGCAACATGTATCTGTTGTATTACTTAATTACTTTGAGGTGGCAATTCAATTATACAACTGATCACAAATATTTATGGCTTCAGTAATTGAATAACCCTGTTGTACTTTGCAGTACTTTTTTGTTGTTTAACATTTTGATAAAAAAACCTTTTTTAGGAATACATTTCACAGTATTTACCTCAAAATTACAAATCTATTTTTACATTTTAATAGTATTTCTGTATTATAGGTCTCATATATGTTTTACTTTTTTTTATTTATTTATAATTGTTATAATATTTTATATATAACATGCGTATATTTTGTATTTTATTCCTATAATCTTACAAACTAATGACACTTATTTTACAAAAATAAATATATTTTCTTCATATATTCTCTTTTTTACTTTTTTTCCCAAATGGTGTTACGGATCTTTTGGCTTTACCATCCCTAAAAACAGTCACATTATATAATATTATAAATACAGTATAATCTAGATTTTAAACTAACCATGTGAGATGTAAAACCCTCATAACCTCCATCGTCTAGATTTGTTAAGAACCATAAAGGATTTAGTACTTCATAATCTAGATTATTTATGGATCTTTAGAGACTAAATACATCACAATCTAGATTTTAAAAGGACCATATGAGATGTAAAAGCCTTGATTATTTAGAGAACAGAAGAAATGAAATCCCTCATAATTTAGATAAAGCGAGCATAAAATATTGATTTCACCATCATTTATATTATTTAGGGACCATAACATTTTAATATCTCATAATCTATATGATTTATGGGCCTAAGAAAAGCACGGTCCCGTATTGTAAGTAAGTAATATTTATTTATATAGCGCTTTTCGAGACCAGGGTCACAAAGTGCTTAAACAATCAAAACAATACTCAAAAAAGTACATACTTTAAAGATCAAGATAATACTGAGAACACAACAGGAGTTCGAGAAATTCAAGGAAAAGCCTGAACAAATAGAAACGTCTTAAGATGTTTCTTAAAGGAGTCAGTAGATCCATCAAGCGCAAAGAGAGAGGAAGATCGTTCCAAAGCTTAGGAGCAACAGCCTGAAAAGATTTCTCTCCTCTGGTCCTGAACTGTGTGCGTGGAACCATAAGTAGATTTTGATCCACAGACCTCAGAGCCCGAGCTGGGGTGTAAGGCTGGATCAGATCAGTGATGTAAGGAGGAGTCTGACAATGAATAGCTCTGAAAGTAAGAACCAGAATTTTAAGGTTGATCCTGAAAGAAACTGGAAGCCAGTGAAGAGTTTTAAGGACCGGAGAAATGTGAGTTCTTCTACTAGAGCAGGTCAGAATTCTCGCTGCAGAGTTCTTTATCAACTGCAGACGAGACAGATCCTTCTTGTTAAGACATGAAAACAAACTGTTGCAATAGTCCAGACGAGAAGAAACAAACGCATGGATTACAAGCTCCAGATCATGTTCCGACAACGAAAAGATTTCTCTCCTCTGGTCCTGAGCCGTGTGCGTAGAACCATAAGTAGATTCTGATCCACAGACCTCAGAGCCAGAGCTGGGGTGTAAGGCTGGATCAGATCACTGATGTAAGGAGGAGCCTGACCATGAATAGCTCTGAAATTGTACTGCAACAGTTGAAAGAAAAATGGTAAAACAGTGTTTAAGAAAGTGATCAAGAACTAAGATAAGATAAGATGTTGACCACAGTGACTAAACTACTTTAAACTTCAGATGCTCAAACTTCTGCGCGTGGACACTCTCTACAAGCTAATGTCATCTCCTCCTGGTTCAAGTGTCTTCAATCACAATTTTTGTCAGCGCCGACGCCGTAATGAGAAAATCCTGCCACGTTTCATCAGCACATGCTGCAATATTTATGATCTAAAGATTTATGCTCACATCCAGATGATAGATGTCACTTTAAAGTGTCTAAATTGTTAGACCTCGCTTTCATTTAGGAAAAAAAAAAAAAATCTGTTCTCTTGCTTGAGGCCCCGTATTTCTCGTGCTCATATCCTTCAAATATTGTCTGTCTTCTGAATAATTGATTTTAGACAATATTCGGGAGAGAAAACGGGGACATGGTGTCGCGATGAGCTTTTTTTTCCCCTCAATCTTATGAGTTTTTTTTTTAAGAAAGTATTGAGACTTTTTTCACTTTAAAATATTTTTTTTGTCACACTTTTACTTTTTTATGTCGTCTTGGAAGCAATCAAACTGAGTTGGAAAATCTGGATCAGACACAGATTGCAAAGTTAAACTTTTACACAAAAATAATAGTTTTTTTTGTCACACTTAGTTTATATCAATTAATCAAGATTAATGTTAATCAAACAATGGCCTTTGAATTCAGTGCTGCTTAATGATATGCCAAGTACTGGCTTGTTGGTTATTAGAGTCACAATCTATTTTATCGCCAGTGCTGTAAACACAAATATTACTACTCAATGTTACTAGTACTAGTGATTTTAACAGGTAATAAAGAATTGAAAAACAGTCAAGACCAGTCTGGGTCTCGATCTGATAATCTCTTCTACCTTTGGGCTTTTTTGTTTTGGTTCGGAAAGAAAAATCCCTCCATTTGTTTTTACTTTCCTGTGAGTTGTATTTGTCCCACAGTATTGAATCCAGCATTGTCGTTCCTACACTATTGAACCCACCAGTTTGTCCTGGTAATATGTAAAGGTTTATAAACAAAAGTAACCATGTCTTATATATTATTTCTATTGTATTATTATTGTCATTGTTAACAGTTTATAGCCTGTAAACCACGTTTGGTCTCGCTTTTTATGACTCATCGAATTTGCCTTATAGAGTCAAATATAGTTATGATCACATGACCAGTATTTAGTTTTAGTCTTGTCACATTTTCCCGACATTTTTTTAGTGTTTGAATTTGATAGCAGGGAGATTGGGCAGCAGGTTGCAGTAGCATAACAAGACATAGCATAGACCAAAGTTTAGGAGCACAGAGAAGTGATGAATCCTTCAAAAGGTTTGTGGATTCAGATGTAATCCAGAACACCACTTAAGCTAAACCAACCCTTTGATCTTAAACCACTTTAAGATAAAAGCTAAAACAAGATAAGATTGACTTTATTTAATTCCTCTGGAGATCTCCGTCTGGAAATTGGGTTTAGTTTCTTACAGTTTTAGCTCCACTTCTCTGAAGGCTGGGACTCAAAATAACCAAACAAGTGAGATTGGACTTAGAAAACAGAAAAAGTAAAACGCACATTGTTGGTGTGTTGTAAGTAAGAAAGTAATTTATATTTGTAGAGCGCTTTTGAAGATCAGGGTCATTGTTTCTGAGTACACAGCAGACGATAGAAGGTACAGAAGTTTCATAAAGACAAGTTTTTTTTTAAAAAGAACAAAGTGCAAGTATAAAGAACATACATCAAAGGGAATAAAACAAGAAGTAAACAAAGATTAACATAGAATAGAATACATCTTTTCAATCATCTTTTCACTCCACTCCTGCCCTCAAATAGCACGAAAAGTTCCTATTTTCTCAATTTTTATTATAGGTAAGAGTTGTAAAATTATCATTTTGTCACGTGAATTTTGATCAATCAAAAATGAACCAAACAGAAAAACATGAACAAACATGCGACTAGTTTTGTCTCCATTCTCTCTTTGACCTTTTGAAGTTAAATTTGTGTCACTGATTCATCTGTTGGATGAATTTTAAAGGGTGAATCTGCCAAATTGCCTCCAACCACAGCATTTGTATTCACAGCCGTGAAAACACAAGTGTTTGGGGGCGACTTTGTAGCTAAACGTTTTTGGAACCGCGTGCTAACCATCCCACTTTCCTTCTCAGGGAGGATCCATTCAGAACCAGAAATCAAAGCGATGCCTGGAGCTCGTAGCGAGCAGTGACAATGAGTTTGGATTCCAACTGGCGCTGCAGAAATGCTCCGGACAGAAGTGGTCCATCACAAACGTGCTGTTCGGCTCGTCTTCGTGATCAAAGCCGCGAGCGGTCGGAAGGTTGTTTCTATTGAGCACACGGAAGCTTGTGTGGAGCCACGAGGAGGAACAAGTTCACTCCGAGCAACACAACGTCCTCTGACGACCATCACATCTTAAATGTTGAACTTTTATTTTGCCTACTGGAGCAGCCTCAGGCGGCGGATATTTTGCAAGGAAAATATTTGACATTTATTTACTCTATTTTGTGTAAAATACAGCAGAGTCAGATTTTTCTTTGACTCAAGAATATATAATGAGTTTGTACTTTGTCCTAAAACCGCTACCGTGTAGCGAGTTTCTCCGTCTCTGCTGTAACGGTTTGATTTAAGTGTCTCAGGTTTGTAGCTTTATTATGTGATTCACATGTACATTGTCTGGGAAAACCATGAGATACTGTAGGACATTTTACAAAAATGTGATTATTCCAAAAGATTTGTATTATATTAAAAAAAAGAGCTGGTGTTATTTCTCTTGCTGCATGATTTTCCTTTTTAAAATGTTAACACACTTTTTTTAAATGTTTAACACAGATGCGGGATCAGTGTTTGATTCCGTTACTAGAGGCTTCGTCAATATTCAAAGATTCTCTCAAGCTTTTCTAAAAATATTCATTGGTGGTAAAAGTCACAATTTTACTGGAATCGTTTACTAAATAAGGAATTTGTAAGTATATTCTAAGATGGCTAAAGGCCTACATTTGTCAGGATGCTCTCTTTAGGGGGCTTCCAAAAATCTTCATGATTCCCTGTAGTTACCAGAGTGAAAAGAAGCTCAATAGTCTGGGAGAGACTGAATGTACAACTAGGTAACAACAAGGTATGTTCAGGTTTCTCGAGCATCAAAATGACAACTCTGTGCTTTCCTGGTTTAGTACTCTGGACGTGTCAAACCAGTAAGATTGTAGGGGTCCAACCAAAGTAAGTAAGTAAATTATTATTTGGAAACCGCATTTCTCAAACCAGGGTCACAAGGTGCTTAAGCAACAGAACGATTACACAGTTAAATTAAACTTTAACAGGCCAAGACACAGAGACAAACACAGGCCCCCAGAAAAAGTAGATCCATCAAACACATTTCTCTCCTCTGGTCCGGAAGCGTGTTCAGGAACCATCAGTAGATTCTGATCCACAGACCTCAGAGCCCGAGCTGGGGTGTAAGGCTGGATCAGATCACTGATGTAAGGAGGAGTCTGATCATGAATAGATCTGAAAGTAAGAACCTGAATTTTAAAATTGATTCTGAAAGAAACTGGAAGCCAGTGAAGAGTTTTAAGGATCGGAGAAATGTGAGTTCTTCTACTAGAGCGGGTCAGAATTCTAACTGTATTTTGTATTAACTGCAGGCGAGACAACTCCTTCTTGTTTAGACACAAAAATAAACTGTTACAATACTCTAAACGAGAAGTCACAAACCCATGGATTACAAGCTCCAGATCGTGTTGTGACCCTGGAATTATCATTAGGCGCAATAAACCAAGTGAGACATTCTGCTGCACAGAAACAAGGTTGCAGGTACGCTTCCCGGTTTGGGGGGAGGCAACTTGTGACCCGTTTATAGTTTTTATGATCTCCTTGTGTTGCGTGGGTTTACTCCAGGCACTCCAATTTCCTCACACAGTCCAAAAATAGGTTAAAAAGGTTAATTGAAAACTTGGGGAAATTGTCCGTAGGTACAAGTGTGTGCGTGCGAATGATTGTCTGTCTTTGTGTGACCTGTGATGGACTGGAGTCCTGTCCAGGGTGTCCCCTGCCTCTTCCCAGAAGACACTAGGATAAGGGAATAAGCAGGTAGAAAGGTAGACAATATTCATATTCATTTATTCTCATGTGGGAGTTGGTCTCATTTCACGAGACCAAAACAAGCTTTAATAGAAACAAGTTTAAAGTACTGTGATACATTTAGAAATACGGATTTTAATACCATAATAAGTGTAATGGAACACCAGCTATTGA
The DNA here is from genome assembly GCF_982586985.1 of Callionymus lyra. Lineage (NCBI taxonomy): Eukaryota > Metazoa > Chordata > Actinopteri > Syngnathiformes > Callionymidae > Callionymus > Callionymus lyra. The sequence goes on from NC_141823.1 coordinate 12,707,598, forward strand.
TCCCTTAGATTAACGATCAATTTTACGACAGGTAATATTTCTCGGAGTGAGTCAGTCACAGATTGGTAAATCAAATGTTATCAATTAACCTAATTGGATGTGGAAAAACTTTTCAAGCCTGATGTGCCTTATGTTGCTGCCATTTCACAGTCTTTCAAGATATGCCATAGATTAAAATAAACACAAAAAAAACACAACACACCGACAATGTGAGTTTTATTTATTCTTTTTGGTTATTTTGTTTCACAGCCTGGAGAAACATGGAGCTAAAACTGCGAGAAACGTGGTAGTGAAAGAATACAATGTTCGATTTGTTCTCAGAAAAGTGTTTAAAAAACAAACAATGTAACCTTCAAAAGATTCAGGGAGGAGAAAAGGCTGCAGACGCAGCGCTGAATGAAATCAGGAGAACAGAGTGTCACTGTCAAGTAAAGCGAGACTCTGGAAGTGGAGACTGAACTGGCTTAAGTAGAGGCGGTGATTGAACAATTGAGTTCAGGTGTTGCTCGCCGGAGGAAGTGGATCAGCAGCTCAGAAAAACACACACTCGAGAAACAGACTTTTTAACTGAATAACAACACAACATTGGAGGTTGCAAACAGGAATTTGAATAAATTATAGAAACTTTTGTCTCGTGGTGATTCAAATACGCAGAGAACACAATATTATGTCGCTGGAATTCCACCTCTTTTAAAATGGAACTCTTGGAATTTATGGATTGACCCGACTCTGGCACTGCTTCTCTCTCATTATACAAAATGTTATTTTGCTTCTGGAAATATTTTAATTAAATAAAAATGAGTGGTGTTTTGCAGCATAAATACATAACAACAATCTGGCTACGTTGGCTTGGAAGTACAAAACAAATTCACAAACTCTGAAATATATTTGCAAATCATGAAATAAATGTACCAAACATCTGAAACAAATGTACACAAATGTACAAACTACAAAAAAATGTACAAAACTATTATCTCAACTTATAAAACTCTGAAAAACGAATTGACAAAATCTTGAAATAAATGTAAAAACTCTAAAAATAAATATACAAACCATGACATCAATTTACAAACTGAAACACATTTACAAACTCTAAGATAAATTTACAAACTCTAAAACAATTTACAAAACCATGACATCAACGTGCGAACTCAAATGGAAAATTACGAATTAAAAAATCCTAAAACTTATCTGCAAAGTCTCTGCTGTTTGTAAATGTGTTCACTCAGTTTTCTCCTCCTGTGTTCCTCCATCCTGTGCCTGGAATAGAAACACGTTAAAATCACCAGAGTACTGTGTGAGTTTAGAAATATTGCTTTTATTACTGTAATAACCGTAATGGAAAACATTGATCCCTCAGATTGATCCGGTGGTGATATTAGGTACTGTAGATGGTGGGACTGTCAAAGTACTCACAATTTTACGATCAGCAATATTTTTCTTCGAGTCACGGATTGGTAAATCTCTCTTTACCAATTAGACTAATTCGATGTCAAAACCTCAGCTTCATGAAATTTTTAAGACATATGTTGCCTTAATTTCAGTTAAGATGCCAAACGAGGAAGAGGGTTGATGAGAACCTGCTACTTTGGCTTTTTTATTTTAGATCTTTAACCAAGTCTGGACGGCCCAGTAGTTGGACTGGTGACATCACCAACACAAGCAATGTAAACTCATAACAATAATCACAATATTTTTGAGTTGAAATTTATAAAGTCTTGAAAACAAGTGTACACAATTACTATATGAATTTACAAACTCTGCAACGTGTCTGTATTTGTTTTTTCTAATGAGTTTGTCGATTTATGTCACAAATGTTGTACCTTTATTGTGGATTTTGTCAAATTTTCCACAATTTTCTCAAAGTATTTCAATTTCATAAATTTCTCCTCTGTTTTTCAATTTCATTTCATTTCATTTCCACAGCATTTTGCAGTAGCGCACAATAAAAGAGCTAACTGGGCCTCGACCACTGCTAGCTGGGCCTTCACCTCTGTCAACTGGGCTAACGCTGAACCCGGGGCCTGCTTCTGTGCAAGATCTACAACCACATCACCTGTAGCCTCCTGTACAATGCCTGGCTACTAGGTCTTCAGAAAGACAGAATCAAAGGAAGAGGCGGCGACAGCCTATGTACGTGAGAGATAACATTAAATGTAAACAAACAGATCTCGCTTGTGCAAATGAAATTGAATGTATTACCGTTAGCGTCACACTGTCTCAGCAGATGTCATTTAATGTGATAGGTGTGTATAGACCCCCCGTCACCTGATGTCACATTTCATGAGTACTTCAAGAACCTACTTAAGGAATTGAACACAAAGATAGAATGTATAGTTATCGGCGATTTTAAATTAGCCTGGGTGCCATCCTATGTTTTACACTCGCTACCCTAATAGTCTGGGATCGCTTGACCCGCTTACGTTTGGAATTCAAAATCGGGTAATGAAGGCATCATGTGGTGCACGCTGGATCCAATTTGATGACCCCTGGATGACCCTTTCATACCGCGATCCAATCAGATCAAGCTACTAGTATTGCTAGTTGGCTTCCGCGTCGGCCATGTTAATGACGATGTGAAGCCCTGACGACGGAAGCAGGTCAAGCGATCCCAGACTATTTTTATTAGGGTAGCGAGTGTAGGAGACCCCAGTAGAAAGAGGATGGCACCCAGGCTAATTTTAATTTAAACGGGGCTGAAGAAATTTTAGAAAAAAGCTAAAAGCACTTACAGACCAATTTGAATTTACTCAATTAATAGATGGACCCACAAGAATAACAAATGTCGCAAAAACACAAATTGCTTTTCCTCAACAAGCCTGAAAGAATCATTAAATCTTATTGTCTCCTCACTGACTTCTCAGATCACAATATGACAAAAAACAGGTTTTCTTACCAGCAAGAGATAATTAAACATTCCTATGGAATAATGAAAATGGGACATGAATGGATTTAAGGAAGAAATAAGCCAAACTGATTGGAGTGATGATCTACTCACAGATGATATAGAGGCCTCTTGTGAATCCTTTATAGGTTCCATGAACAGAATTGAAGAAAAATACACCTAAACATTTAAAAATGGACGCCCCAAGAGTAACCTGCCTTGGTTCAATGACAACTTGTGGGACTTAAAAGCGTGATTTTGCACTGAAAACAGCACTGAAGTCAGGATCAATTCATGACAGACGAGTTTTTTATAGTCTTTGTAACAAAGTAGTGAATTAACTAAAGAAGGCAAAGGTCAACTTTGTTATGGATATTATCAAAGAAGGAAAAGGAAATAGTAAACTGATATGGATGAACATTAATAAATTAACAAAGAGAGAGACAGATCAGGTAAAGGGATATGGATTGAAAATACATGGACATTTAACCATTTATCAATAATAAGTAAATTGTTCATCTTCCAGTTGTAGTTCCTATCTTTAGGACAGGGGAACCAACGGATGTAGATAACTGTAGACCCATCAGCATCTTGCCTGTAGCATCAAATATTGCAGAAAAAGTGGTAACTGAACAATTAGCTGACTATCTTAACTCTGGTCAAGCCTTACTTCATTCCATGTAATTTGGTTTCAGGAAAAACCACTCAACAGAGATGGCTACTTGTTATTTTATTGAAAACAATCAAATTAAGACTAGATAGTGGGTGTGCTGTGGGAGCTGTCTTCTTGGATTTGAAAAAGGCATTTGATACAGTAAACCATAATGTTCTTCTTTCAAAGTTGTCACAATTTAAGTTTTCTGTTGATGTAATTAAATGGATAGAGTCCTACCTCACTATGAGAAGGTAATGTACCAGAGTTGGGGATAAAACATCATCCTTTATTGACTCTTCTGTTGGCGTCCCACAAGGATCAATTTTGGGCCCTTTATTATTTAGTGTATATGTCAAAGATTTGCCACTGGTGTGCCATGAGGTAGAAACCCAAATGTACGTTGATGACACGGTTATCCTTGCGCATGGAAAAGATAGATGTAAAGTGGCATCCAAATAAACAGTAGCGATGACAAAAAAATCCACTTGACTTTCAGAGTCTTGCCTGACACTAAACACTAGTAAAACTGCCTGCATGTATTTTTATATTGGACAAAATAGGAGCCAGCCAGACATCATTGTAAAAGGGGAAAAGATCCAGGATGTGTCACATTTTAAATATCTAGTCATACTGTTGACTCCCAATATTCCTTCAAGAAACACATAAAGCAGGTGTGTAAAAGTGTCAAATTCAACCTGAGTTTTTAGATACATCCGAAAGCAACTTCCCTTAGATGCAGCAAAACTATATATGCACTCCATGACAACTAGAACAAGCAGCAGACGTGACTGTGTAGTACAGCACAGAACTATTGAGTTTGGCAAAGCAGCCTTCTCTATTAGGGCTAAAAATCACTGGAACTCGCTGCCTAGTGAGATAAGAGGGAGCAACAGTTTCCCTCTCTTTAAATCCAAGATGAAATCATGGCTAAAATCAACTCAATCATGTACCCGTCGATCATAAACCTCAAGCACTAGTTTTTAAAGTAGTGTCTTGTCACTGTGATTTTACTGTGGTCAAATGGTGTGAACTAAGTCATTGTTGTTTTTGAATAAGTTTTGTGATCATTATCTGATTTATATTTGTATTTTTCCTGCTAAATCTGGTGCGGCTGAGAGCTGTGCATTGTCCCTGTTAAATAAATGAATAAAAAATAAAAATAGAAAAAGGAGAAGTTTAGTGTTAATCATAGATATTGATCTTTCTCCTATACTTGTGACTGTCATCAGCAAAATTTGTGAAGAGATGGCTTGTCAATCTAACACACCAAATAGTCCCTAGAACTCGAATGTTTTACGCAGAGTTGTCGGAAGTTTCTTTGATCGACTTTGATGCGGAAACTTCATCAACATTCAAACATGCGGAAACACTCGCTGAAAAGTAAAAGAAAGTCAAGAAAAGTATTCTCATAGTGTTCTGGCTTAAAAAAAAATAACAAATACACAACCAAAGATGGGAACCCTTTTCTCCGCTGTCTGGCTGTCGTCGGTACCTGGGGAGGAGCCGGAACACAGAACCTGTTTTCATTTTGCCAGTCGCCATTAAAATCCACACAGTACGGACGCAGCAGCACAGGCCATTAAATATACATAGGAACCCAATTTCATCAAAGGACCTCCCTCACGTACACTTTAATATATGCTGTAAGAGGCTCAGCAGGAGTCGGCGTCTCTCGCGGAGAAATCGTGCAAAACAGATATCTTTTCTTTTCTATCGGTCTTTTTTGGAAGCTTCATTCTCAGCTCTGTAATTGATTTACGTATTCTTTGGAAGCAGAGAGCGGCCACGGCGGGAGGGGGTAATCCGGGGAAAGAGGGAGGCATGATGGAAATAACGAGGGAAAAGAGAGTGGGGAAAGAAAGAAAGAGCATGCTGTTAAAGTGAAGAAGAATCCATAGAGCGACATTTGAGTGTGTATGCTGGAGTTCTTCTGGGGGGGGGCTTTAAACTGTTTCTGACAAGAGACGTGGAGGCGTCCGAGTAACAGCAGTGAATTGTGACCAGTTTGAATTAAACAAGACAAGAACTGTCTTGGATTAATTAAGAAGAAAAGAAGACTATTCAGCTTTGAATGATTTAGTTTCCCCAGTTAATTACCAAACAATTCTTTATGGAATTATTATAAAAGTATTCTTTATTTTGAATAGACAATTACCCATTGATTCTTTTTTATAAATTACTTTATTCTTTTGCCTTTTATTGCATGTGTTTTGTCAATACTTTTACTTATGCAACCATCTGTCAATCAAGCTTTTATCTCAGGTGAACGTTTTCTTCTTTGGTCATTCTGTTCTCTTCTAAATCTCTTCTCTAATTTGGTTCCTTAAAGGTGTCGCGTCTCAGGTGTGATAATGATTATCTGGTTCTTATCACCTGCTCTCTCTCTAATCACCTGGGCGACTAGAAATATCCTGCACCTGATGTCACACATTCCCTGGTCGACACGAATCCCCTCCTTCCTCATGTACGAATAAAACGTTGTGTCTTTTTCAATACATGATCCGGGAATCTCTGTGATCCAGGAACGGATGCGCGATTGCCTGTTAATATTCTATTCTCTATTTGATTCATTTGAGCAAGTTCATTCAAAAAACACAACATTATTTATAAAGCCAAGAACGTAATGTCACTTCTAGTATTGAAGCATCAATTAAATGAAAGATTAAAAATGGAAAACGAATCATTGAGTCTGTGAACATTTTACCATCGGGACGTTTCCTCTTTTACTGTGTACAATTAGTTGAAACACGACACGATGATTTGCTCTGTGATACCAGACCAGAGGATTCCAAGAACAAGCCTTGTTTTGCAGGGACAGTCTCGCCACTGCGAAGCTCACGGCATGTTTTCCTCTTCATCTTTCATGAAATTTATGTTTTGGGACTAGAGCCGACAATACATTATCAGTTTCATAAATAAAGTTGTGTTTTTGAGGGGGTTGCAGTGGAACGCTGGAGATGCTCCTGGAACTGTGACCCACTTTAAATAATATACACCATTTTTTTTCAAGCTTTACCCAGTTAAAGCGGTGACAAGAAGTTCAATAACTGAAATGATTTGAATAACTTTTTTCTTCCTGTCAAAAAACAGAACTTATGAGAGCAGGCAAAACCCAGAGGCTAACGTCGATACCCCGGTTAGCAGCAAACTTTTCTAAGCAATGGTGGATTTTCTAAAAGCAGATTTCTTTGGAAAAATTGACTCTTCGCTTGCTTGTATTCGCAGCGGTACACCGATGCGGTGCTAGAGGCTACAGTGAAAAGGCCGACCGTTCAGGTGAAACGTCTCGAAGACAAATGTCAGGAAGGAGAAATAATATCTGACTGGTGTGACTGGCTGATGGTGTGGTCCCGTACCACTGAGTTTATTGATTTTGAAAGATGTGTTTTTGAATGCGACACACATGACCAAATGGATCACCGATTCCAACATGCCGAACTGAGACAGGCCTTGGCACCTGCATGCAGATGCATAAGCAGATCGAGTAGATTTTCCAGATCCTGTACTGACGTCCTCCATGAATCCACATAGACATATTCTCTCCAGTGTGTCCTGGGTCTTCCATGCGGTTTCCTTATTTTAGGAGGTGACCTGAAAATCTAACCAGTGTCCAGGAGACATGCTTCCCAATGTCCAACCCATCTCAACTCAGCAGTTCTACTCGGTGCCTCTCCTGGATGGCCTGCTTTTCATCCTATCTCCAAGGCACAGTCCAGACACCTTTTGAATAACTTTGGCCGCTTGTAAGTATGTAAGTAAGTAATTTATATTTGTAGAGCGCTTTTCCAGACCAGGGTCACAAAACGCTTAAACAATCAAAACAATACTCAATAAAATATATACTTAAAAGGTCAAGATAATATCTAAAAACAACACAGGAGTTCCAGAAAATCAGGGAAAATCCTGCACAAATAAAAATGTCTTAAGATGTTTCTTGAAGGAGTCAGTAGATCATCAAACACAGATGGAGAGGAAGATCGTTTCAAAGCTTAGGAGCAACAGCCTGGAAGGATTTCTCTCCTCTGGTCCGGAACCATGTTCAGGTAACATCAGTAGATTCTGATCCACAGACCTCAGAGCCCGAGCTGGGGTGTAAGGCTGTATCCACGATCTTGTTCTTTGGCTCACTAACCAATAGTTGATAGTATGTGAGACAAAAGACCAAGATCAACCATTACACAGTGCTTTCCCTTTTGGCTTAACTATCTTTTTACCACCACAAATCGGTGCATCGTCTGCACAACTGCTGACTCTGGTTAGGACATGATCTGCTCCGCTTCACAGAGACGACTAACCAGCTTATTACGACTGGAAATGGCAGATTTTCATCCCTGCAGCTTCACACTTGCTCGTCTAAGAGGGATAGAAGTCCCGGTGATGAATACGATCACATCATCAGCAAAAAGCAGGAACCCGAAAGAAAAAATATGATTCAAATGCAGTTTTTGGCAACTTTCTCAACGTCAGATCGACTCCAGGCCGTTGACATTAAAAATCAGGATATTCTCAACCACTATTCAGGCACTTAACTGCAGCTGGGTTATAACTATGCTTCATATTAACTTCCCACTCAAAGACGGTGCTGCTCTGCTCCACGTCTTTTAAGAATTACAGAGCTCTTCATCCTTACAGCCTCAAGAATGTCATCCCAGATGAAACGTTCTTGAAGGTTCATCCAGCGGGTATTTCCAGCCACTCTCTCAAACTCACCAGGTTCAGAGCGAGTGAATATTTAATTGCCAACTCTTACAATCGCACCAGCCGTCCCGGTGCCGCCTCTGGAGGGGGAACTTTCACACACTCAACCTATCATATCTTGTCATTATTTTTCTGCCCTCGGCACCGGGATGAAGCAGAGAGGAAGATATTCCTGGCAGCAGATGAAGCGCGATCGGGGGAATCGGTGTTGATTACCATATGGCGAGCAGGAAGGAGCTTGTCAGACGTGTGAATATGTCACCACCTCCTCGGATGCAGAGGTGTTCCTCCGCTGATGCTGCAGGTGTGCCACGTGTAACTGTTGCAGCAGAGGTGGAAGAACTGTGTGAAAGAAAAGTAATTAGCTTTTTCTTTTGCTCTCGCTCATGTCAGAAGGTGCTACAAAAAAAAAGAGAAGTGGGTGCAAACATGTGATCAAAACAAAGAGAATAATCGAGCGCCCCGGGGGGGGGCTTGTGGTAATTGTGATAAAGTGACCGTTGCCAAGGTAACCGTCAAACTTCATTGTGCCTGGGAAATAAATAAAGTAAATGACCAGACGATGAGTCACACGCAAATGGTTGAATACATTATGTGTAACATAATTTATTCCAGTTGTTTGAGCCAGGAAATTAAAAAAAGAGGAGAAACTGGAGAAGGAAATTAACCTCATTAGTTTTAATAAGCTTCAATGATTTTTTCCTTTCTCCAATTCAACAAGGAATCCATTAAGGCAACGGCTACATATGATCACAAACACAGGCAAATGGTACATTTGTGGAGTCGGATTAAAGCAGGGGTGTCAATCAACCCAAGCGCGTAAGGGAGACAAAAATACTCAGACAGTCAAGTTTGCAGGCAAAACAACATGCATACCAAGAGCTTTGAATCAATATTTTTTTATTTTGTTTCAATATTTTTTATTGGAAAACAACAAATTAGATCACAGTTTACATAACAAAACTTACTTTTACTTTTTCCTCTTTTTTTTACATACATAGAAAACAAAACAAAAATTAAAAATTAAAAAAGAACAATAATAATACAAAAATAGAAGGAAAACAAAAGGGCAATACAAGAAATCAAACGACACACCCACACCCTCCCCGTATAATAGCATTCATAACGTCATCAATACAAAGTTAGCAGCAAACTTTTCTAAGCAATGGCGGATTTTCTAAAAGCAGATTTCTTTGGAAAAATTGACTCTTCGCTTGCTTGTATTCACAGCAGTACACCGATGCGGTGCTAGAGGCTACAGTGAGAAGGCCGGCCGTTCAGGTGAAACGTCTCGAAGACAAATGTCAGGAAGGAGAAATAATATCTGACTGGTGTGACTGGCTGATGGTGTGGTCCCGTACAACTGAGTTTATTGATTTTGAAAGATGTGTTTTTGAATGCGACACACATGACCAAATGGATCACCGATTCCAACATGCCGAACTGAGACAGGCCTTGGCACCTGCATGCAGATGCATAAGCAGATCGAGTAGATTTTCCAGATCCTGTACTGACGTCCTTCATGAATCCACATAGACATATTCTCTCCAGTGTGTCCTGGGTCTTCCATGCGGTTTCCTTATTTTAGGAGGTGACCTGAACATCTAACCAGTGTCCAGGAGACATGCTTCCCAATGTCCAACCCATCTCAACTCAGCAGTTCTACTCGGTGCCTCTCCTGGATGGCCTGCTTTTCACCCTATCTCCAAGGCACAGTCCAGACACCTTTTGAATAACTTTGGCCGCTTGTAAGTATGTAAGTAAGTAATTTATATTTGTAGAGCGCTTTTCCAGACCAGGGTCACAAAACGCTTAAACAATCAAAACAATACTCAATAAAATATATACTTAAAAGGTCAAGATAATATCTAGAAACAACACAGGAGTTCCAGAAAATCAGGAAAAATCCTGCACAAATAAAAATGTCTTCAGATGTTTCTTGAAGGAGTCAGTAGATCATCAAACACAGAGGGAGAAGAAGATCGTTCCAAAGCTTAGGAGCAACAGCCTGGAAGGATTTCTCTCCTCTGGTCCTGAACCGTGTTCAGGAACCATCAGTAGATTCTGATCCACAGACCTCAGAGCCCGAGCTGGGGTGTAAGGCTGGATCCACGATCTTGTTCTTTGGGTCACAAACCAATAGTCATGTGAGAAAAAAGACAAAGTTCAACCAGTACACAGTGGTTTCCCTTTTGACTTAACTTTCTTTTTACTACCACAAATCGGTGCATCGTCTGCACAACTGCTGACTCTGGTTAGGACATGATCTCATCCGCTTCACAGAGAAGACTCACCACCTTATTCTGACTAAAAATTGCTAAAAATGTTAATCCCTGCAGCTACACACTTGTTACACACCCTCCCCGTATAATAGCATTCATAACGTCATCAATACAAAGTGACCTCTAGACAAGTTAGAATAATGAGTAATACTCCTAACCACTCTCAGTCAGGCAAAACTTGCAAAGCTTTAAAATGTGACAGAAATGGTTCCCAAGTAACTGTGAATTTCTGTGTTGAGCCTCTCATTGTATATTTAATCTTTTCAAGTTTGAGAAAAGATACAACGTCTCTCAGACACATTGAAGTTGTTGGTGGTTTTGGAGATTTCCAAAGCAACAATACAACAGTCTGTATCACAGTTGGTTGTGAAATTCACTTCTTTGATTGCTCGACGACGACTGGGAAGAACTCAGATTCATGTCTTCTGACGGGGTTCCAAATACTGCCATAAGTGGGCATGGCTGAATTGTAATTCCCAAAACAGTAGATATACAGTTAAGGTAGCCAGACCAGAATGTGTATTTATCAGATTCTTCCGGGTATATTTGTGAAAGTCTAAATTTAGAGAAGTGAATTCTGTAGATTACTTTAAAATGGATTAGTGACAGTCGAGCACACGATGAAACGGAACCGATTTCACAAACCGCTTTATCCCACCAAGTCTCGCCAAAGCTGGATATTCAAGTCTTTTTTCCAGGTAGTTTTAAGTTTAATGTTGGATTGATCACAGAGATTGAAAATTCGATCATAAACCTCTGACACGATTCCCCCTCTATTTGTTTTGAAAGTCATAAAATCATCACTGAGCCGCTGAGACGGCTTTGAAGGAAAAGTAGTGAAGTTATGTGAAATAAAGTTCCTGATTTTAAAATACCTAAAAAGATTCTTAGCTGGTTGTCTGTATTTCAAAGAAAGGTTTGTAAAGTTTTCTAATTGGCCGTCTGTATACAAATACAGGAAATTATGTAGACCTTTGTTGTGCCACATAGAAAAAGCTGAGTCCTGGGTAGAAGGAAGAAAGAGGTTATTTTAATATATTGGACCTAATGGGGATAAACCCAAACAATTAGTGTGTTTTCTGATGAATCAATCTTTTACATCTGAATTATAGGAACATTGACTGTGGGACGTCTGATCTCTTTAGGGGGCCGGGTCTACCCCTATAGACGGGTCATAATTCCATTTCAGGGTAAATAACAGACAAAAAAAGCTGTGTGTAACGACTAAGATAATGTATTATTGTTATTATTTAACATAGGAAAGTCTCATTGAAATCCACAGATCCATTTTTCAAGGGATTACTGGCCAGGAGGCATTTTATACACAACCCAGTTTTACATTCCAGATTCAATATTACATTAAATTACTAAAAACAAAGAAATAAATGAAAAAAATATATTATTTTTTAATCATTTACAAGTTGATAATAAAATTCCAGGTTCAGAATGCAGTTAAATTCTGACACTTACTGGACTTTATTGTGTGTGTGTGTGTGTGTGTGTGTGTGCATGTGTGTGAATACAAAGCCAGATCAATTAGCCATGCGGGAAAACAATTTTGCTACCATTTCGGCTCCGAGAAATCCCATTATAACCTTAATAGGCTCAAATAAATAGTCTGTAATTATTTAATACGATGAAAATGTAGCATCTGAAATTGTTTTTATGTACGATGATGATGATGACCTGTAATGTTCTACATCATCATGTCGACTAAGGGAATACATTTTTGACTCCAAAAGGTATGGATTACTCATAATAATCCCAATCCACAGTCGACACGAGGTTGAGTCGAAAATGAGACGATCTGACTCGGGTGAACTATCACTTCAAATTGTATTTCTTCTTCTTCATATTTCCACCCGCTGTCTACGATGATGATGAAGTCGTAGACGCGCATGAAGTCTGTCGCAGACGCCCACCGGCATAACAACCGAGGTCACGACAAGTCTGTCCAGCGAGGTGAGACAAATGAGATTCTTATCTCCGTCCTGTTGGATTTGACAACCGACGTTATGCAGCGAACAAATGAGAAATGAGTTTGAGGAGGGAGTTCAAGACGTGCATCAAATTTTGAGGGAAAAAAATAAAAAACACAGATGTTTCACTTTCACTGCTATATTTTTAAATGTATCAATATATGTTTTTATTGATATTTTAAAGAGTGGCTCACTCATGAAATGAAATGGTGGGAGGTGAAGAAGAGAGTGCAGGCAGGGTGCCCTGATGTTTACCTGGTGTCTTTAAAAAAAATCCACCAAAAATATTAAATAATGTCTAAGATAAAGTAAGTTTTTAGAACAAATGCTGTCATTTTAATGGAAGAAGAAGCTCTTTAAACATTCGGTGTAACTAAATAAGACGTTAATCCAGCTGAAGCGAATTGATTTGCGTCAAAAATGAAAGGTTAACTGAAAATGAAATCAGAAAAATCTTTAGTCTTCTGCTCATTCAGGATGTTTAGTCCGTGTCGTTTGATTTTACATCCATTATCTGGAAATGATGGATGACATGTCGGCCGCTGTCGTGAGAGCCCGAAAGACATTCCAACAGTCTGGCGACTAAACTGCGGTGATACATTGTTAAAAACCTCAAAGCTAATAGTCCCCTGGATAATTCAGTCAATACCCATTTTCACTATTTTGTCTGATTTATAGGCTCCGAAGCAGAACCTCATCCATCACTGTCAAGAGGCGGCGAAAATTGTTTGGGAGGTAAAATCCACAAACTTCGCATCAGCTTCGCTCGTTAACATTTATTGGAAATAACAGGACGAAGTGAAGTACATTAAGATGGCAGCTGCTGCAGCGACGAGCCTCGTCTGCCTGAGTGTCTGCGATGCCGAGGAGGCGGAGAGACGAGGATCAACTCTTTCAACGAGACTCGGAGTCACTGAGACGCTGATCAATACTTGTAATAACGCGGCGCTGGAGATGATACTAATCACCTGTGCTGTCTGCAGACGCCGCGTCAAGGTTTTTGAACGTCTTTTATTAATAACTCTTCGGTCTCCAGCTGCAGCAGGCAGATGGTTGGAATTTGAGACTTGCTGATGTCGGGTCGACTTCAGATGAAGTTTCTAACACAAATCAAAGAAACTTTTTTTCTGTATTAAATCATCCGATTACAAGGGTTTTTTTTAGAAACATATACCAAATAAGGAATATTGTTTTGTTGTGAGTAACACATTATAATGTGTAACACATATGACATAATAAAACGATACTTATTCACATGTGTATTAACAGCAAATTAGCCACTTATGAACCATCATAAAGTACTAACTCACACCTTGGTCACTGTGACTATAATACTATCCTTAATAGCATGATATTAACCCTTGTGTTACCTCAGGGTCAAGGTTACTTTTGGGTAGAAACTGAAATACATATGCAGCGGAGAAGGTAGCTTATTTTGACCCTAAGATAACGCAAGGGATACCGCGAACATATTTGTTTTTCAGGCTTTCGGGTCAAGTTGACCCTGAGATAACACAAGGGATACCGCGAACATATTTGTTTTTCAGGCTTTCGGGTTACCTTGACCCTTAGACATCAGAAGGTATACCACAAACACATTTTTTATCAATCTTTCATCCATCCATCCATCCATCCATCCATCCATCATCAATCCTTCCATCCATAAAACCATCCATCCATCCATCGTTCATCCATCCATCTTTCCATCCAACCATCCATCGTTCATCCATCCGTCCATCCGTCCTCCCGTCCATCTATCATCCATCCATCCATCCATCCATCCATCCATCCATCCATCCATCCATCGTTCATCCATCCGTCCATCCGTCCATCCGTCCTCCCGTCCTCCCGTCCATCTATCATCCATCCATCCATCCTTCCATCCATCCATCCATCCATCCATCCATCCATCCATCCATCCATCCATCCATCCATCGTTCATCCATCCATCTTTCCATCCAACCATCCATCGTTCGTCCATCCATCCTCCCGTCCTCCCGTCCTCCCGTCCATCTATCATCCATCCATCCATCCTTCCATCCATCGTTCATCCATCCATCCTCCCGTCCTCCCGTCCATCTATCATCCATCCATCCATCTTTCCATCCAACCATCCATCCATCCATCGTTCATCCATCCGTCCATCCGTCCATCCGTCCTCCCGTCCATCTACCATCCATCCATCCATCCATCCATCCATCCATCCATCCACCCATCCATCCATCCATCCAAATATATAGGTTTTTTAATTAGTAAAGTTTCACTGAATCTAAAATACTAAAACAAAAACTATTAATAATTTTCAAAAGATGTTGTTTTTTTCATTGTGTTGGCTAAGATATCGCACAAAAGTTGACAAATGAATAGAAGAAAAAAAGAGTAAAAAAGGTAGGATATAAAAACCGGGACACTGCTCACAAGGTCAAGGTGTTCGTGAAGGTGCTGCTCGTTCCTCCTGAAGCTCCAACCATGGTGACACCTTCTATGACTCACACGAGGAGAGAATTATCGCTCAATGTTTCTGGAATATAAAACTTCTTATTCTCTCACACCTTACATCACCCTGGTAGCCTTGAGTCCCTGTCCCTGTGTGGAAGATAAACAAGCTTGTTGGCAAATGGTTTGGTTAATTAATTTCAACCGTCTTTTTTCCGCTGCTTTCATCGTGTTAACTCATTATTTCATCAACTCTGTTGGAACACTTGGCTCAAAGATTTTATGACCTGAATTACAAATTTAATGTTTAAGCCGAAGATGAAGATTGGTGAATTATACTGACATGATTTATTGATACACTGTGTATTTTATTGATTTTGGAGTCAACGAAAACAAGAAACATTCGCAAAGACACACAGGTTTTTCACTCTGAACCCTCAGAAATATCCTTAAAAATGACACAATCTGCTGTATGTGGGTTCATTCATGGGTCAAGTGACATTAAGAAGGTTTTCGTTGGTTCCTGATAAGGTTTTTTAAGTTTCTATATTACTATAATGTTTTTTGTGTCCAATTTTCCTTTTAAATCTTGAGTTTGTCTTTATTTTTCATATCCTTTTCTCTGTCAACATTTCCTATCAGAGGGTTAGGGTTGTGTCATATTTCATTATAATTTATCATAATTGTGATATAAGTCAAAAGAGAGTCAAAAATAGATCCTCACCAAAAAATCTAAATTTTAAATAATGTTATCATACTCTGCTTTAAAAAGTTTGTTCAAATCAATATCAGCAAAAACAAGTAAACAAGCTCAAAAACAAAGATTTTTTTTTTTATCTTAAGTTTGGTCTTGGATTTCACAAAATAAACAACAACTTTGAAGTATTTATATATGAATCGGAATAACCTCTAAAGGTATATAAACACACAAGTAAGGTACATTTACTTTTAAAATCCATGAGCCTGATTGGTTGTCCACTTTTTCTTGGCATCACCAACATTTATCCTCCAACCTCTATCTTCTCCAAACATCTCTACTCAAACTGTGCCTCTGATCGACTTATTTCTGCTCTTCTAACAGAAACAAGTAAGTAATTAAGTAAGTAATGGTTATTTCTAAAGCATCTTTCTAGACCAGGGTCGCAAAGCCTCTAACAATCAAAAACAATACACAGTTAAAATATATACTTTAAAAGTAGTCAGTAGATCATCAAACACAGAGGGAGAGGAAGATCGTTCTAAAGCTTAGGAGCAACAGCCTGGAAGGATTTCTCTCTTCTGGTCCTGAACCGTGTTCAGGAACCATCAGTAGATTCTGATCCACAGACCTCAGAGCCCGAGCTGGGGTGTAAGGCTGGATCAGATCACTGATGTAAGGAGGAGTCTGACCATGTATAGATCTGAAAGTAAGAACCAGAATTTAAAAATTGATCCTGAAAGAAACTGGCAGCCAGGGAAGAGTTTTAAGAATCAAAGAAATGTAAGTTCTCCTACTAGAGCGAGTCAGAATTCTTGCTGCAGAGTTTTGTATTAACTGCAGGGGAGACAGCTCCTTCTTGTTTAGACACTAAAATAAACTGTTGCAATATTCCAAACAATCGTTTCTCGTGAAACTGGAAATCAAGGCACATTTAACAGAAAAACAATTAAATAGAGTTAGATTTGCCTTCTGGCTCAGCTCTCACTTCACAGAGCTCCTGTGGTGCTTCTAAATCCATTAACCATTAAACCATTTAGCATTCAACCTCACACAGGAGTCATTTAGCAAAACAGTGACCGTTTTTCGTGTGTATCATAATCCCAAAAAAGAGTTTTAAATTGACCAGTGTAAGATTTGAAATTCCTGTGTATATATTACCTTAAAATTATTATTAGATTATTGCGAAAGAATGATGTAAAACAAAACCATAAAGATTCCTCTAAAACTCATTCTCAGGCTCTCCAGTCTCCGGTCTCAAACACACACTCTGACCCAGATGCCAAATTAATCATTACTGGCAAACGGCATCTGTCAAACAGACGGAGCGAAATAATCTAATGTGGGTTCGTGGGAGAGAAGCTCATTTTAGGGGCCACCTGCCTCTGAACTTATCACTGCGACACGAGGAGGAATTTGGAGAAGAAACCCGTCGATAACCTATTTCTGCACATCTTTGCACAACTTTCTTAAACGCTGGGAGAAAGAAAAAAAACAGTTTCTTACTAAAGGTCTTGATGATTAAATTCACTTCTTGTGAGGTGAGCTGCGACAGACACACACACACACACACACACACACACACACACACACGCGTACACACCTCTCTTTTATATATAAATCAACGACATTGAGCAAAAAGAGAATCACAAATTACATTTAGTCACATTAAAAGTTCATTTATCTTTTCTAATCTGACCTCTAATGTTACTATCAAGGTCAAGACTGCAACAACAGGTACAAATAACAAAAGTGGGGGTTCATCCTTAGACATAACTCTCATGGTAATTAGCAATAGTGACTTTGTGTTGAAAGTTTGTAAATATATCTAAATGTACTTTAGACTTGTGAGCGTCACAACCTATCCAGCAGTGGCAGACACAACAAAATAAAAAGATGACATCTTTTACATTCAAGATCAGACTTTTCTTGTCTGTTTGATTTTGTTTTGGGATCTTTTTGCTTCCATTCCAAGTATTTTAAATGAAAACTAAGGTGAAAACCCAACTCTCCTGACTCACTCATATGTTGAAGTCTTCCTCTCCAAGAAGTCCATCATCATGACCATGTTTTGAAGTTATTACTTTATAAAGTTCCCCCCCGTCTAATCTTCACACCTTCAGCCAGCTGTAAACACACCCCGCTTTGTTTATACAACAAGTCCCTTGGAGATGGAGAGTTATGGGATTGATGACCCGCGTGACAAACCTCTACCTTTGACCAATCACAGCAGAGTGGGTGTGGTTATGGTAAACAACATTTTAAGTGTTTTCAGTGGGCTTAAGCACATTTTCATATAAATATTTCAATGAAAAGAGAGTTTTGTTCAAACAGACACATACTGATGATAGAATAGAGTCCAACATCTATTCAAAACACGCTTAAATCAACACATTAGTTGAACTCCCTTGGTGTTTAACTAATGACTGTTATTTTCATGTTGTTTGTTAATGTTCTCTTTTGTCACCTGCTTCAGTGTGTAAACCATTAAGAAGCAAACACAAGCTCAAAGTGCATCCAGGCGTCTCAGGGGAGACCGAAGAGAGCTTTCTGGTATTCACAATTCTATTTTTAGAACCTGGTCGAGCGCAGCTAACGTCAAGGTGTCAACCGTTCTAAATGATAACCTCAGCAGCCGTCCAGACGCCCACAAACCTGGGTCTCGGTTAGCATAATTTAGCATTCAGCTGACCTTAGAGAGGTAGAATTAGCATACTTTAACCTTTTAAACATATACGTTAAACTTGAGATGAAGAGACCATTCGTTATAAAACATGTTGTGGACACATCGTGGAAATAACACATGAATCACTTCCACTCATTGTCCATGTTTGTACTTCTTGAACTACTGTTTTATTTATTCATAATCTTATTTTCTATTACAATATATGTGTATGTTTCTATGATCAGATATACGTAAAAAAAAAAAAAAAAAGGAAAACGTTCTAAACTTTGTTTGCACTTTTACCAGAGTCAAGAAGGTTACACTTGTCTCAACAGTGGGAGGATAAGAGCCGTGTTTTGGCGAAAGTGTTCTCAGCGGGAGGACGAGGGAAGAATTGGTTATAGAAATGACAGGACTAAGCGTTGGAGAGCAGAAGGTCATTGGAAGTGGGCGGAAGGTTGCTGATGCGGGAGGACACCGAGATTCTGGGGGAGTCAAGAGCAACCAGAGTTGAATCAAATCTAATGTTAATATGGCCTGGGTGGCGATTCAGGAAATGGATGTTTTCAGATAAATAAAAAAAACCATCTGTCTGGAGGCGTTTACTCAGAGAGGAGAACTATTCTCCAGAAACAAACTTCGTTATTTGCCGGTCGCGGAGAATAAAGATCAACTTCATCGACAAACGTTAGCCTTTTCACTCACCGGGTCTAAACGCACAAGTCAGTTGCGGAATTGGAAAATCCATCATGAGGACAGTTGCTGGCTGCGTTCGCCGCCCGTTATCTGATCGATGGAGAACTGATAAACAATCTATCTCTGAGCTGACACATCCACACAATAAACATTCCAAACATGTGGACACTTTGGAGCTCAGGACAATTGACTTGACCCTTGTGCACGTGTGACACACCGGACCGACACCTCCAACTGTTTTCAAACTCTCACTTTACTTCTGACATATTATAAAATAAATCATATTTAATCATCAACAGTACAACAACGTTACAAAGACCTTTAGGTTTTCTTATGATTTCCATTTGAGTCCAATGAATAATTAAAGAGGTTTGATTTGAAAAGTCTCAAGTGAATAAATATGTTTTCATAGAAATCAAATCAAAATTATACGGAAAATTATGTGTCTTTGTTTCGTCTTGCTTTTTTAAAATAAAAGTACTTTGAGTACAATAAATAAGTAACATGAAAATAATAACACATTTCTGAAGTAGTTTACGACAGTGGAATATTCTTTTGTGTTATTTTATGTAAAGGTTTTTGTAAGTGTAGCAAAAAAATACGATCAATGATAATAAAGCTTGCCACGTTAAGAGACCCACACCAACCTTTGTTGATGATTTTTTATGATTTAACACCAATATTAATAAAAGCACTACACTAGGAATGTCAGCAAAAGACTTCTATAGCAGCTCCCAAATATTTGACAAACAACTAAAGTTTTAGTTTTATGGATGTGGGTTCAAGTGACCCAATAAGGGTCAATAAGAAAAGGAGATAAAAAGTCAATATAATGTTCACAAAACCAAATAAATCATCAATTTGATGGCAACAAAGCTCCAAATAAAATAAATCCACACAAAGTATGTCTCCAGAGAAAAGTAAAGAGCACAGAGGCCAGTGACACCAAACTACAAAAGAAAATCATGAGAAAAGTCAAGACATAAATTAATTAAAAGGGAAGCTCAGGGCACCAATGAATTGCGAGGTAGTCTAAGAAAATAACATTTGAAAAAATAATCCATTAGTAGAATACATTGAGGGTTTGAAGTAAGAGCTGTGGTGTGAGGTCATTTAAGTGTGTCTCAAATATATATTGAACTCTATTGTATCATTAGTATGTGTCTGTTTGTACAAAACTCTCTTTTCATTTAAATATTTCCATTACAAAATGATCTTAAGCCCCGCCCACTGAAACCATTTAGTTTTTCTGGAGATTAAATATTGTTTACTATAACCACAACCACTCTGCTGTGATTGGTCAAGCATTGAGATCTGTCACCGCACGTCATCAATCCCGGAAGTCTTCACCTCCAAGGGACTCGTTGTATACACAAAGTGGGGCATGATTACAGCTGTCTGGAGGAGGAGTGAAGCCATTATTACGTCATAACAGACTTCGGTATTGTAACCTCTCTTCCACTGAGATTTCAGACGGGGGAGAACTTTATAAAGTAATAACTTCAAAACATGGTCATGATGAGAGACTTACTGCAACATGGACTTCAACATTTGAAACATGTGAGTGAGTCAAGTGAGTTGGAGTTTCACATTAGTTGCCCTTTAAAACGGGGAGTGTCGATCTTAATCACACCCTTTAAAAACTAGATTAAATCGTGCTGGGAAAGCATTTGAGTACTTCCAAGAAAAGCCCTGATTCCTTTCACACTTTTTGGGTTTCAAACATTAGCAGTCCGAAAGGTTAAAACACGGATAACTGGCTTTTCGTAACCAACTACTCACAGTGGTTACTTTTTACTAATGCTATTGTAATAATAATGATCTATTAAGGCTTGTACCGTATTTGGATCACTCTGCTGACCCCTAAGAATTAAAACATATGAACATACAACTAATTCAAACAGCTGTAGACAGTTCTTCAGCAACAATTTTCAAACAAAAGTAATTTACAAAACTGAATACAAAAAGTTTAGGAAACATAATATGCTACATCCCCAATAAAAACAAGCAGCATGAATCAACGATATGAGGAACCCTGATCTCGCCGACTGAAGGAGCGCAGCCATAGAAGCTGGAAATCTTTGAAATGGTAATGAATTCAGGCAGTAAAAATAAACAAGAGGAGGCATCAAAAACAACCGCCATTTTATACGAGGCATGAAATCACAGTCAAGTGGAGCGGAATACACTTTATAAACACGCCGTCATTTCCATCCACATCGTTACCCAGAGCTGCCGTCTTAGCACGCTTTTGGATTCTCTTTGAGAAAAGTATGATGAATGCTCGTGATTCCGAAGCGTCTTAATCGTGGCTGTCACATTGTTAGATCTTGCATGACCGGGTTTGACTCCAGCAGAATCGTATCACGATTGATCCCATGATCACAACAGCTTCTCAGGAATCATTCGTCTGACTCAACTCACGATCAAACCTGGATCGTAAATCACAACCCTTGACACAACTGATGAGCTTTCCAAGAAAATTCACTTGCAGTAGACATTTAATAA
The DNA here is from genome assembly GCF_982586985.1 of Callionymus lyra. Taxonomy (NCBI): domain Eukaryota; kingdom Metazoa; phylum Chordata; class Actinopteri; order Syngnathiformes; family Callionymidae; genus Callionymus; species Callionymus lyra. Next base: position 12,729,098 of record NC_141823.1, read on the forward strand.
CGGGATGAATGAAATTTTAAAGGATCCTTGGCTGCTGGTCAAAGCTTGCATACACATCATTGTTAATTCATTGATTCAATTTTTGACAAATTATTCAGTGATTGGAGGGAGCTGGACCGGTTGGGAATTGTTCTTGTGTTTTTGATATCAAGGCTCACTTGGCTTTCCATAGTAACACACACACATGTTCACACCAGTAAACAATTCATGGTGTTGACCTATGTTGCTGCAATCTTGGCGTCTACCCAAGAGGAGAAGTTGTTTTATTGGATTGTAAATTGTGTTTTTATAAAGTATCGTGAAATGAGATTCTTGCTCGAGTTTATGCATTCTCTGTAGAACTGGACAAGGTCTACAATAGAGGGCCTTTTCACATATTTTTGTGGGGTCTTCTTGGGGCCAGAGAAAAACAATAAAAATAAAGATTAATATATTTTAAAACTTAGAAACAGTTTGAGTGTTTTTGTACATCTTATCTTAGGATGTCACCATTTCCCAAATTGTGGGGATTTATAGTCTTTTTCACAGCTCATGTTATAATGTTAGATTATATACCGTATAGGTCATAAAATTAATATTTATATATATATACAATGTACAATGTATATGAAAACACATCCTTTCATCACTGAATAGAAAACTATGAATGAATACACATGGCATTATTTTCTCAACAAACACATTTAAAAAGAACAAAATAAATCTTGTAGTCTTGTTTCTAATTAAGTAAATACCCTTTTCTTATATTACTGCTTTGCAGACTTTTATCTTTTAATGAATTAACCTGACATGGTTTGCACAGGTGTATCTTTTCTGGCATACTTTGTGGAATTTCTTGACTTCTTCTTCACGTGTCCAAACTTTTGGCCTGTTCTGTACATTTAAAATACAATGGGTTTTTAACGTCATGTCTTGGTAATTATTTTTTTGTCCCTAACAATTACTAGGAAAAAGTGATAAAGTGCAATGATGTCACATTTAGTTCTCTGAAAGATCTTCTCAATCATATGCAAAATCTCTAGATAAAATGTATAAATTAAACTAATAATAAACAGCTTATAATACTATTATATTTCCTACTTTCTCCCTTATATATCCCCATTATATAAAGTTTTTTTTCTAATGGTATTGGCTTGACGGACCTTTACAGCGGTCAATGTATGTCAGGGTTGTCCACACCTTCTTGGACGAGGACCAATTTGATAATGGGAAAACAGCCGAGGGCCTCAGAAGTTCAAAGTATAACGCAACAACTTCATCCAATTCAACACAGAGAATTATTTTTAGATGGAATTAGCATCAACACTTAAGCAGCTTCATTTTGTAGTGTTTTCATTTGACTTATGATAATATTGTCTCTCATTTTAAAGTTATTGCAGTTATTGAACAGAGACCACAGGTCCTAGGATTACAGTCTGGACGTGTCTGCTGTGAGAAAGCTCGGCCCCTGAGGAAATTCAATTAGCCGGCGCTGCTAAATGAAACACGGGCGTCGATGAACCTGAGCAACCTTCACTTGAACGTGTCCTTATCCGCACTTTTATTTGGACGATCAAGCTCCGACCTTAATAGGCGTAACGATGTCGAGTGATTAACGAGTGTTTTCCAGTTCATCCCAAAACAAAATAGAACTTCCTTTCATATTAATTTGCCCAATTTAACATCACAAGTTCTGCTGAGCTGCTGGATCAAGGTTACATTCAATCATTTTAATGGGCTCCAGAACCTTGAAATAAGATCAACAACTTGTGAAAGATGATGTTCTCAGTCCGTCCATTTAACACGGTGGAGCTACACATCTGCTCTGACGATGACATTAGATGCTTGATTCACACAGGAAGGGGAACATTGGAGACTTAATGGAGCGCAGAAGACTGAGGGAGACTCGGGGTCTCCTAATAGAAGCAGGCAGATTCGGTTAAAAGAGAGGGAGGTCCAGAACCACTTTTGAATGAGCTGGAGGATTCTGATGCTCTATCCATCGGGAGGAGACACTCGAGGAAAGAGATGGAAATTATATTTCAATAAAAGTAGTGACAGAGAAATACTAACAAGAAACCAGCAGAAGCAGGATAAATTTTCCAGACATGAATAAATACTTAATGTTTGGTCAAGATTTTGTGAAGTAATTCCCAATACTTTAATTATTATTACTATGGGTGTGTTTTGATACATTTTGAGATTTCGGAGAGCTCAGGAAATGGGACGGAAACTGGGCCAGTTTGGCAGGAATCACGTCTCAACACCGTCGCTGGTCATTAGCAAGAGTTTCTTCAATCAATTTGGGTCACAACAGTTAAAAGCTTCATTAGCCTTTGTCCTCGCAGGGACAATCACTCTATTTCCAGACGTCCTAAAAGTGGACAATTTCTTTTTTTATGAATAAGCTCATTAAGACGATACACTAATAATAACTTTTAGGCAGTTATAGAAATTGATTGACCCGGGACGCATATATTTTTAAATATCAAGTTTAGTCAAAATCAAAGTACACTGATTTGTAAGTAAGTAAGCAAGGCATTTATATTTGTAAAGCGCCTTTCATAGACCAGGGTCTCAAAGCGCGATATAGCGTGAATAGAAAAATACACATTTAAAAACTTTAAAAGGTGAAGACGACACAGTGACAAACATCTGAACACAACTCTGCAGCGAAATTCTGACCGGCTCTAGTAGGAGGACTCACATTCTCACATTGTAAAACTCTTCACTGGCTGCCAGTTTCTTTCAGGATCCATTTTTAAATTCTGGTTCTTACTTTCAGATCTATTCATGGTCAGGCTTCTCCTTACATCAGTGATCTGATCCAGACTTACACCCCAGCTCGGGCTCTGAGGTCTGTGGATCAGAATCTACTGATGGTTCCTGAACACGCTTCCGGACCAGAAGAGAGAAATCCTCAGGCTGTTGCTCCTAAACTTTGGATTGATCTTCCTCTTCTTCTGCGTTATAAAGACTGACTGAGAGTTTTTACATGTTTTATATCAAGCAAGGATTATTGAAGATTTTTAAATAAAATAATCAGACTTTAAAGTCAGACTTGCATCACTTCTCTTTGCCTTTCATAAGCGGAGGGAAACAAGTAGACTGGTCAAAAACCGTACATTTCGTACAGCCTGTGACCGATATAGTGGTTATAATGTTCTATCAGATTAACAATATTTCACTTTATATCACAAACAACGATGAAAAGAAATAGGCAAGTGTCTCTGAATTAAACACAAAGCAAAAGTTTTTAAATAATGTCTTAACTTATATTTCACTTTTGCTGTGTCTCAAATCGCATACTAGCGTACTAAAAGTTAGTATTTTTAGTGCGTTAGTGCGTCTCAATTCTTAGTATGCGAAATGTAGTGCGCCATGCACACTAAATTGACATACTAACACGCCCACAAAACTGAGCATGGTTCGATGGACACTAACCATACTAAACAGCCGCCATCTTAGTGACGTTTTAACCGGAAGTTACGTCATATATAAATGCATATATATGCATATACTTACAGGTGCATTTTCCGCAGCAGTAGGAGGATAAACACGTCTTCGCTGCTGATACCAGTTTAAATAACTCGCGATTATTTAGATTCTCATATTTTTTCTTTATTTCTTTTTACAAAGTTGCAATACGTGCTGCCAGCAGGTGTCGGTGATAGCGTTCAAACAGCTGGTTGAAACCACTGTTAAATAGAAGTAGAAGGAGAAGCTGTCATGTGATCTCAGGTTAGTGTGTAGCAGCAGTGTTTGGTTTGAGACATACTATCTGTGGAGAATTTGCGTACTAGTTAGTACGTACACTAAACTGATGCATACTAACTTCTAGCATACTAAGAGTAGTATGCGATTTGAGACACAGCATTTGAATAAAAGCATTGAGGCCATTCTGGTTGTAGAAGAGGCCAGTTTTAATTTTAGTGTTTTGTCATTTTATCCAGAAGAGAATACTTTGACAAACCATATGTTCTAGAATTTTCCTCTATTTAAATCATTGTGGTGTATAAATGTTGATGTATATTGTTGTCTCTTGTCAAAAGTTACATCATCCAATCTTTGAAAGACAAACAAGAACAGGTTATTACAGTGACCTGGTCGATCCAATCTTATGTCATTATCTAGTTTATTGAAGTCCAACAAACGTGATGAATCAAACAAAACACAAAAAAACCTAATAACCTAATGACGTTTGATTGTCGAGAACAGTGTACTTCCCTAGTTTCCAGCGCACCTGTCACTTTATCGGTTCCTAATTAAACGTAAAAGGTACCAAGTGCCACTTACTGGGCTTTCAAGTGGTACTTCCAACACAAATGACTAAATGGCTCTGACAGGAGTTGGCTCGAGATTTAAATATCAAAACGATCATGTTTTCGAAAATGAAATCCACCTTTATTGCGAATCTGTTGTTTGACCACCACAGACAGGAACTTGAAATAAGGCGCTAAAGAGAGCGTTTGCTCGTCAGTTTATTTTTAAAAAGGTGATATTTGAAGGTTATAATCTCTCTCACCTGTTCAAGATCGCCAAGGCAACCGTTCACAGACCTTTTCCCCAAGTGAAGCATTTATGTCTGCCAGCAGAAGGCTGGAGTCCTGGGCCATTATCCTCAATCTTCTGTAAATAGTAAATGTATAAAGAAAAATCCATTCCATGTTCAGCTGAAGTATTTCAAAAAGCCAGTACAAACATACTTTCTCCAAGGGTGACATTCGTCCTCAGTGCCATCGGCTGCTTGATGGTGACAAGAAAAGCTTTCAATGTTAAACTGCACTTCCTGACGGTCGCAACATTTGTAAAGACTTTTACAATCTTCTAACAGTGTTAAAGAATATTCCTGTGGATGTTTTCACAGATATTATCCAAACCTTTCCCAATAAATGTTACATGAGGTATAGTTTTAGAGCGGTAATGAGTATTTGATGAGCTCCGTGAACAATACTCTGTACTAATGTCAGAGTTTATAGTTTGTTTGTGTTTCAAATGAACATATTATTTTAACGATTATCTCCTCCAGCTGCAGTGCTGTACCTGAACTGAAACAAATGTAGAAAAAGAACAATAAGTTAAGAGTTAAAGAAAGTATATTTTAGGGAAGTACAGATGAACACAGAAGTAAACACAGTGGGTCGAACACTTACTATGGTGGAAGCCTTTATTTGAATATAGAGCCTTTACACATAATGTTTCCTCTGAGGTGTCCAATTGAAGATTTAAACACTAATATTTATAAGAATTTTGATTAATAGAAATAATATAATCTGTCCATGCGGCCCAACCATGAAATCAAACATTAACACCCAACTCTCAACCATAACAAATATAATAAAATATAATGTTTTCAAACCTTCCTTTCAGAACATGTGATTTAATATACCCTTTATATTTTATTTAGAATGTATTGCATTCGATGAACTAAAAACTGGTTTTAGATCCATAGAATATATTTTTAAAAATCACTTCCACCTTGTTGCAACCTGGATGGATGGATGGATGGATGGATGGATGGATGGATGGATGGATGGATGGATGGATGGATGGATGGATGGATGGATGGATGGATGGATGGATGGATGGATGGATGGATGGATGGATGGATGGATGGACTGATGGACTGATGGATGGATGGATGGATGGATGGAACGACGGACGGACGGATGGATGGATGGATGGATGGATGGATGGATGGATGGATGGACGGACGGATGGATGGATGGATGGATGGATGGATGGATGGATGGATGGATGGATGGATGGACTGATGGATTGATGTATGGATGGCTGGAACAACGGACGGACGGATGGATGGATGGATGGATGGATGGATGGATGGATGGATGGATGGATGGATGGATGGATGGATGGATGGATGGATGGATGGATGGATGGATGGATGGATTGATGTATGGATGGCTGGAACGACTGACGGACGGATGGATGGATGGATGGATGGATGGATGGATGGATGATGGATGGATGGATGGATGGATGGATGGATGGATGGATGGATGGATGGATGATAGATGGACGGGAGGACGGACGGACCGACGGATGGATGAACGGACGGATTAAAAAAATATGTTATAAGAGACATTGTTGTGTTATAAGCGAGCTGTTGTGTTCCACACCCACTCTTCCACTTCAAGCCCACAAACGTGTGCGGTGGAAACGAGACCGACAGCCGACCCTCGGTGTTTCCCTCAGATGTCGACAAGCCTGAAGCAACGACACAATCAGACCTCCAGTGGTTCCACGCAGACCAACAGCCTCGTAGAAACTCCTCATCCTGTCAACTCCTACTCCGCTCACTGTGTGAAGCCAAAGTTCTGCAGGATTCCGTGGTCAGATATCAAAAGTCTTTACGCTCTGAGGACATGTTGTGTCGACCTATTTTTACATCATCCACCATCTCTCCATAGATGAAACGCCATTAATATTTCAGTTTTTACGCTTTAATGGTTATTTAATGATATTATATGGCACGGACTTGGCACCGAGACAAACAATTTGAAATAAATATTTAATCCATGTTAATTATTGAATACCTTAGGACTCAAATGCACAACATTATGTCGTCGATCTCCGGTGTATTTTCAAACACATGTACTTTGAAATCGCCTCACATACTGGATTTATTCTAGTTTGATGTTTTATACAATGAAATAACCTTCACTGGTATTTTGGTATTTACTTCTATTCTACCTCCTACTCCTCTACTCCTCTTTACGTCTCCATCTTGTTCTCCGTCAATGAAAGTGGGTTCAAGGCCCTGTAACATCGTCTCTCAACTGTTCTACCTCTTTCAAACAACTTTCATTCTTGCACATGAATCTCGCGTCTCCATCTGGTCACAGTCTTCAATAACAAAACTGCAAGCATGACACTGATAACCCGCGTTTGAGTTATTCTCAAAACATAACGACGGAAGCGATAAACATCCAACGAGCTCCACAACCATAAATGCCTTGTGATTTCAAAAAGCGATTTGCTGTTTCCATGGATGTGTGTGCGGATGAACCTGTTTCCCCGTAAAGCTTCTGTACTTAAGATCAGGACTGAAAGCATCTCTTAATGAGAAGAAAAACATCATCAGAGCGTCTTTGAATCTGCGTTGTATTCATGGTGGGTAATGGATTTATGAACTCCTTAACCCTGATGAAGCTTTTCTCAAACAGCTTTCTCGTCTCAGGGCGAATAACCATTTTATAGATGAGTTTGTTGTGGGTGTTGTTTCATCTTCGTCTCGGAGTCTGATGTGTTACAAAATGGTGGTAAAACAGATACTCAGTGCAACAAACTAAATGGATGATTTTTTTACTTTTTTATATGTTTTGTTATATTTAAGCTTTATATTTTATTCACTATCCGTGCTGCTTATTTCCGTTTCTGTTATGGAGGAAACTAGATTTCCCAGATGAAACCCAAACAAGCATGAACAGGAGATGCAAACACAAAGAACCACTTTGCGAACTCAGTGGGTAAAATACACAGTTTTTCTCATTATGGACACAAACATTATATTGTGTTACTCAAAGATGACTTTTTCCTTTTACAAAAGAAAGAGTACTTTCAATAGAAGCTACACTGTGAACAATCTCAAAAGTGGTAGTTCACACAAAAAAATTTAACTTCACTCATTTTCTACTCACCCTCATGTTGCCTAAGGGTTGGGATTATTTTCAGAGTAATCTGTTCCTTTTCAGAATTATAGACAAAAATGTTTGTTCATTTTAAGTAGCGACTGGAGCTCAGTTGTCTTCATCTTCGTCCAAAAAGACAGAAATAAAAACAACAAATGACCTTCATACTGCTCATCTGTAATCTAATGTAAATATGAATTTTGGGTGCTTTTACTTAAACTTTGTTGTAGAGTAAACTAGTAAGAATTAGTATTGATATATTGGCTACTGGGTTTTTAGTGAGTTGTTGATGAGGCCTCAAACAGCTGACGAGGTATCAGGATGATACAGTGTCTTCATTTTAAAGGGGCCACTAGATGGCACTCTAATTTGAGGTTTTATTGAATTAGCAGATCAGAATAAAATATTATTTAGAGTGGTATCCAATGGCTTTTCTGTATCGTGATACATCATCAGCTGTTTCATGAGGCCTCAATCTAACGTGATAGACCAGGGGCGAAATACTGATACGGTTATATATTGTAGTTTTTTTCTCCTTAATACAGTATCGATATTCGACAGCACTGTAGCTAATTGTTTTTTTGCGTCAAATCATAATTTGTTGATTTCCATAGTTCTTTAATGGTTTACAGACCAATGAAGTAAAGAATCATTGAAATTCTGCCGGATTTCGGCCATGACTGAGGACAAGAGGATGCAGTCGACTGTTTGGACATATTGTGGCTTGAAAACAGTCATGTGGTCTGTAAATTCTGCAAGACCAGAGTCAAGTATTCGACAATAGTACAAATATACTGTATCTTTGTTCCTAAAGTACTAAGTACTGTAAGTAAAGTTACAATATATGGTAATATTTGTTACTGTATCGTGATGCGTATTATTTTGCCAGATTACTGCCAATACACACCCCTTACACTTACTGTGTATTTTTTGGTGAGCGTGAAACTGAGAAAGTTAGCATGTTTGTTGTTAAAGAATGTCAGGATCACAGACATCCAAAAGCTTATTAGAATTCTTTTTGTAAGCGTCACCTTCGTAAGGTGCTTCCCAATGCTTAGGGGTGACCTCCCGTCATGAGACGCGGTCAATGTCATCCGGGCGACGATTCAGACATTCGAGCTGCCAACCTGACCATCAAGAAGACGGATCTCGAGACATGAATCAACCTTCTGATCAGAGCCGACTTTACTCAACCCCGGCTTGTGCCTCTCCCGACATGTCAGTCCATTCAGAGAGACCAATCTTCGAACAACACTAATGATAGAATCACGACTTCAGCATTATTTTACGAGCTGTTCAAGAAGAAGTGGTTTCAAAAAAACGTAGCTAAAATGGATAGATTTTTTGGTTGGTGTCTTAAAACTGTTCAGATAATATAATATAGTACAGATATTTGAAATATTAAACATTTTAGTGATGGGTTGATAAGGCATCATGAAACATCTGTAAGTAAGTAAGTAAGTTATTTTTATTTGTATAGCGCTTTTCCAGACCAGGGTCACAAAGCGCTTAAACAATCAAAACAATACTCAATAAAGTATATACTTTAAAGGTCAAGAGAAAACTGATAACACAACAGTAGTTTCAGAAAATCAAGGAAAAGCCTGAACAAATAAAAACGTCTTAAGATGTTTCTTAAAGGAGTCAGTAGATCCATCAAACGCAAAGAGAGAAAATGATTGTTCCAAAGCTTAGGAGCAACAGTCTGGAAGGATTTCTCTCCTCTGGTCCTGAACCGTGTGCGTGGAACCATAAGTAGATTCTGATCCACAGACCTCAGAGCCCGAGCTGGGGTGTAAGGCTGGATCAGATCAGTGATGTAAGGAGGAGCCTGACCATGAATAGATCTGAAAGTAAGAACCAGAATTTTAAAGTTGATCCTGAAAGAAACTGGAAGCCAGTGAAGAGTTTTAAGGATCGGACAAATGTAAGTTCTTCTACTAGAGCGGGTTAGAATTCTCGCTGCAGAGTTCTGAATCAACTGCAGGCGAGACAGCTCCTTCTTGTTAAGACATGAAATTAAACTGTTTAATAATAGTTTGTTGTTTGACAATAGTCCAGACGAGAAGACACAAACGCATGGATTACAAGCTCCAGATCATGTTCTGACAACATTTTCAAGTTTAGAGATTTTTCTCAGTTGAAGGAAAGAGTTTCTGGTCAGTTTTCTGCAGTGTTGAACTAGAGACATGTCTTTATAAAATACAACACCCAGGTTTCTCAAGTCACCAAGTACCCAAGCACTCTATCATGATACAGCAGACCTGTATGATCATGTATAAATGGTTCCAATGCATTAACAAATGTATTTTGTATCTATTATTCATTTACATTATAACATAACAATTATTTACTTTTTGTGTGTAATTTTTCAAGTATATACTGTATTTATCCCTCAAAACACTTTTTATACTTTTTTACTGTGGCTGTGTCGATGGCGCTTGTTCTACACCCCACTAAAAAAAGATTTATTCCTGACATTTTATCATTTTATCCTTCCAACTTACTTTTCCATCTTCTTCTCTTTTTTTTTAATCCACTGATGGTCCGCTTGACCTCCAGCTATGTTATCATCTTTTAGTCCTTGTGTCTTTTGGACTGTTTATTCCTAAGTTTTCTGGGGTCACCAGAGCCCCTCAAGTGAAACTACAAACTTTTTAACTGGCATGTTTGAGTCATACCCAAGTGTGAGTCTGTGCAACATGAAAAAAACACACAGTCTCTGAAGTACTTACACGTTTCTTTGAGTAGTGACCTCTATCAGAACAGCAAATAACTCCCCTTAACAGCCTATAAACTTCTAAAATGGGATTATAGAGCTTCAGCGCTGTTGTCGCTGATTTTGATAAACGACTTGAGCAGACAAACAGAGAGAATGTTTGTGTTTTCCGGCCACTGCCGCCTCGGTGCTTTGACCAAAGTGAGCGAAGCCACCTTCGGCAGTCTGTTCATTAGTCAGTCTGGTCTCATGTAGACATTTTCTCGAAGGGAAATCTCGGTCTCACGGCCGTGCTTTTGGCTTTATCGAGTTGTCATCTGGATTAGTGGGTTAATCTATTTTGAGAATAAGAACAAGGCCATTGTCTGCGGGCAGCCCGGTTTGAAAATGTAATAAACAAGGTCGTGCGTGGATCAGATGTGACACTTGTGTTGTTGTGTGTCAAATACGTCCTTGAATAGTTTGCTTTCTTCAACATGCGACTAATCGATATGAAATTCAATCCATTATTTGTATTGTGTCTATAACTGGGATATGAAGGACAATGTGGGGGTAAATACAAATGTATGACTCAGCATTAATATTCTATTTAATAGAGGAACCTGAACTACTTTCACATTCTGAAGATAGAAAGATTTAACCTTCTCTGACTTTAATGGTTGACATTTTGAGACATGCAGTGAAGAGAAGAAATCAACTATTTATTGTGATGAAACATGTATAATCCTGGGACTGGTCGACAGACTATCATCCATCTCACAGTTAACTGATGTTTTGAGGGGGAGAGGGGGGTTTACTGGCAGCTCCATCTACACTTCTAGTCAAATATTTTAAAGAATGAAAAGAACCAGAAGATGCATATATATGGCCTGCTATGATATATTGATTTATATACATTTTCTTTAGTTTAAGAGCATATTTTGTTTCATCAAGGTCAATTACACAGGTCGTGATGAGCGTGTTTCCTAAATAATATGTGCAAGCAAGGTTCTAAAAAAGTGATATCAACCGGTTTTCTACAGTAATAACTGTGATTCCCTTTTGCGGGTAAAAGGTAGCCAACAAAAACTTGGTCTGTTTAAGGAAAGGACTGCAGTATTTGAAGAGAACATATTGACTCAGATGTGTCAAAAGTTTTTGCAACTCTGTTGTTGATACGATACGTATATCGATACAGGGACAACGATACAATATATTGCTATACTGCAGTAGCAAAGGATATATTTGTAATATTGTCCGAGTACTTGACTCTGGTGTTGCAGAATTTACAGACCACATGACTCTTGACAAAGTCGTAACTACTTTCATTTGATTTGAAACGGAAATATGTCCAAACATTAGCTTTAAAAGATGTTGGAGTCGACTGTATCCTCTCGTCCACAGTCATCGCTAAGATCTATTCGACAATAACTGCGGCGGAAGTAATGACTGACTGACCATCTAGTAGCGGGAGGTTTTATTGCAACACAAAAATGAACAAACAAAGTGAATAGTTGTATAAGAATTGTGAATTTAATTTAAAAAATCGATTTACTTTATTTTAAAACACTCTTTGTGAAACTGGGATAAATATGATTTAAAGTCAAACTCACAATAAAACAGCAGAATTATTTTCTATATATTTAAAAAAAAAATCTATACACTGCTGTTTAATATTGATAAAGTATTGTCCGAAGAATTTAACACCACTATTTATAATCAATACAAAACATTTATTTGATTTAGCTCTCTCTTTGTGCCTCAATTTAAAAACAAATGCACTGGATGAAAATATATATAGTCTACATTTTTAAAGTTAGTTTCAACAAATAAATATTGCATATATGCCCATCCAGCTGTATTTGTTTATTTACGCTATAAAAACTATACATGGATTCATATAAGAATCAATTTATGAATCAAAAATGGTTCCCAGCTCAAACACAAGACTTCCACTGGTCTGGTCTTTCCTCCAGCCAAGCTACCTGGCCAACAATCCGGCCACAGAACACTTGCTCAGCATTTTCTCGTGGAATGTGGACAGAATATTAAACGCAGGATCCGTATGACAAAACAATGAAGTCCTTTGGGCTGTTTTTGCAATGACACATGAGGTCGCGCTCCCACTTTCCCACGTATGAATAAATCAATCTGGAGAAATCACGCTTGAATATACACGGGAAGACGGAAAAATTGCTCTCAATAAAGCCTGGGATGACAAGTGTCAGCTGCAGGAGAAGGTCAGGATCCAAATGTGAATGAAAGTTTATTAAAATAACCTAAGCTTGTTTTTATTTTATTTTATTTTGACACAAAACAATTTCCTGAAGCCAAACTGACATAGTTACACTGTTGGTTTGCCCCTGATACTTATTTAGAATTCATTAAAATAAAAGTCTAAATAATTGAGGATATTAATGTACAAATTAATGATTTAATTACCCAATTGATGATTATTGTTTTGACTTCATTGTGTTTTGTTACGTATCTCTCTCTGCTGTTTGATTTTAGAAGCTTTTTTATGTTAGCTCAGAATTGTATTGTCGTTGCAGACTCTGTGGTCTTATCTGTCTGAGTGAGGTTTTATCTTATAACAAAAACAAAATGTCAGGCCACTAAATAAGTGGAAATTCGAGGAAATGGTTGTGTTTTGGTTCCCTCTAGTGTTCAGTTTATATTTCCCTACAGTGGCAGGTGAATGTTGGATTACACTTTATCGTCATCGAATATCATCTTTTCTGTTCCCTGAGCAAGATATTAAAACGCATTTATGTTGGAGGAATAAACTATTTTATGATTATAAGACAGAGAAGTTCAACTGTATAATATAGTCTAACAAAGATGATGGGTTAAATAATCGTTTAACAAATACGCTCAAACAAACATAAGCCGCTCTTTTTAAATTATATATTGACGACTAATATTTTAATTGTAATGGTTTGTGACCCTATTCTAGAAATAACCATTACCTACTTACTTACTATTACTTAATCCCTTTATAAAATGTGAAAAATCGTTGATAGCAATGAGTTCGACTGGACACTAGGTGGCGGTAGCGGTCTGGACTAAACTCGCACAGTAGGTGCAAAGAGGAAAAGTCCTACCAACATATAATAATCAGTTTCTTATCCTATTATCTGCTTTATTTTTCTTCTATATTTGTTTTATTGCTAACATAAAACAGCAGAAAATGTACCTTGGTAACGGAGAAAACATCTAATTAAAAACGAATTTTCTTTTAGTAGAAATGTATAATTTACTTTTAATTAAATAACGCTGTCAAAGCATATATTCTTGACCAGAGACAAATTGACCAGTAAACTGTACATATTCCTGTTTTGTTTTGTTTTAATCTTGAAGATAATGTCTTTATGGATATGAACTAAATGTTATTTTTAATGCTTGTTGACTCTTTTTTTTTTAAATAAATAAATATCCTCTTTTCCTTGTCCAACCACCCTCTCATGCTCACTAGCAAACACTGACTGCCGTCCAAGTGCAAAGAGAGAGAAAAATCCTCATGTTTTAATTAACTTGTGAACCCGAGTGTTTACAGACAACTGGCTTTTGATGAATATGTGATGACTCTCAGAGGCGCATGATTAAATAAGTCCTCCTAGAATGGACCATCTCCACGGCAACACATCCCATAAACGTCTGATGAGACCTTTGGTGGAGATTGATGGGGAGGACAGTGTTTGACTGGAGAGAGAAATACTGTGTCAGATCAAATATTTCTGTGTGAATACTCTTTGAAAGTGAAATGTTGTGAGGATGTCATTGATCAGAGCTTCATCATCATCAGGCAGCGCCGGGACTGGTTGGTTATTGACGATTGTTCCGCCGGGTCGATCAGAACTTGACAGAGAGAAACAGTGGCAGGTGCAGATGATCCACGAGATATTGGACAGTGAAGACGATTTAATAACAGGGCCAACATGTCAGATGCTGTCATAGATCTTCATCCGTCTGAGACGGGGAAGAATGAATTTGAATATTCAGAGTCAACTGTGGTGACCTCAGCTCACAGGCAGCTACCGGACGTGTTTTTGCTTGTTGTGTAATTACAAACATGCACACACACACACACACCGACACACACACACACAACTGCCTCACCCAAATCAATGTCATACACAGAATCCCACCTCTTATAAAATGTCTATTTCATCACTGGGTTGTAAATAACATGAGGAAACAAGGATGTTATTGACTATGTTTGACCCTTTGTAGTAAAAAAAAAAAACAACTAGTAACATATATATGTTGGTGCTTGATTCTGATTTTATTTTGCTTATTTAGTGTTTTATTTTATTTCATTCTGTACTAACACCACGCAAAAAAAATCCTATGACGTGTTTACAACACTGGCAATAAAAGTTTCTGATTCTGAAGTAAAACACCTGTAGATAACAAACTCACGAACATTAAAATAACCTTTTTCGCAAATCAAATTGATTTATTTCAGTTTTTAACAGTTAAATCTATGAAACAAAAGAGTCTATTCGAATGTCACGTGAGTCTATAAAGATGTAACTCACATGTTAATTGGACAAGTGTCATGCAAATCCGGGCCAAAGGGGGGGGGGCAGACTAAAGTGCTTTCTAATTGTTATTAGCATTTGTATGACCTGATGTGATCAAAAAGAGTTTAAATCATCTCAGAATGGAGAGAGAAAAAACGAATAAAATGTTGAATTTGGGGGGAGTTTTTGATATTTCTAATTAAAATATATACATTTTTGTTTTTTAAATAAACACACTTTACTATGATTAAATCACTGTTAAATGTTTATCACAAGGAAAATATATGGGCTGCAGACGTATTCATTGTATTAATACACATTTTACTAAAATGTTAATTATAAAGTGAATAAATGATTGAATCGCTTACATTTCACACAGAATATAAAAGTGCTTCTGTTGAAATGATAAGGATTACCTTAGGGTTCCTACATCATATGTTAAGGAAAAACAAGCGCCCCCGGGCGACACTATCACCAGTGGATGCATTCACACCCCGGAGTGTCATCAAATGACATGTATGTCTGTGACCTCTGTGAGAGGAGATTTCATGCAAACTCACTTTAAAGACACATCACAGTACCTGAGGCTCAGCAGCTCACTGAGTCACTTTAATCTTTCATTTGAAAAAACTTTGATCTTGTCATTCACCTGGTTTTATTCCTAATAAAGTCCTCCTTTCAACCTCATCACAGCATCGTTGGTCACTGAAAATAAAATGCGGTCGATGACAAAGGGGCTTCTTTACGGCAGCATCCACGAGGTGACATTTGGACCGAGTTAGGATAAATCAATGACACATGTTGGTAGGTTCAATCACACACACACAAAGCGAAAATCATGTGTCAAACTTTTGACCCACCAAGTGGTTTTATGTGGAACTTGACGGTAGATAATGTTCATGTTGATATGTTGACCTATAGATATGTCAGTGTTTAAGATACATTAGAGAGATTGTGGATGTCAAGAATTATACAGAAACTTCTAATAAATGTAGAACTAAGGTCGAAGAAAATTAACTTGATCCTGTTGGAGACAGTTTGGTAAATATAAAATAGTTTCAGCCCGAGTTGTGTTTGACAACCTGAAGCCCTTAAACCTTAACCAGTCCTTCACTCCCACCATGACCCACGGAGATCATAGTTTTTAATATTGTTAATGTTGCTGTTGCTATTATGATCATTTGTCAAGCTGTTTTTCTAGTGATAAGATCTTAAAAGTCAACAGATAAAAAGGAAATTTCAATGCAAAATGTATGTTATGTTTGTAGTGAAACTTCCAGGAATGCTTTAGAAAATTACATTGAATTTATTTTATGTTTCCTGTTATAGACGGTGGAATAAATATAGATTTTGATTGGCCAGTGACACCTGTACTTTAATCAGAATCACAAAACGTGTAATTCCTGTGTAAACACAAGACAGGAATTTGTTGTGGCATTAAATAATAATTAATTGAATAAAGGGAGATGAAACTCAAATATACTGTCATAAAATGGCTTATACATTATTAATTATTAATAAACACATATACACAAATGAAAAAGAATATTCTAGGTTATTAAGGTTGTTGTTGTACAAAGATTGTTACACACATATTAACTTACAAGTCATCTACATTTAAAATGTATTTATGTATTGTTTAGCTAACCATTGTATATAATAATAAATATACATATAACATTGTTTAAATGTTTGTAGTATTTGGGTCATTCTGATACAAACAATGACGACTAAAGGGAGAACATCGAGACATTTTAAAATAAACATTATGTTTTAATATGTTGTAAGAATCGGTCTTCATGTGTCACGTCCACTAATAGCCTGATAAACAAAAAGTGAAATTGGCCCCTGATATAAGGTCAGGAGTCAGATGGTGTGGGGGAGGGGAACCGTAAGCAGATTGGAATTTTGATATGCTCATTTTTTTAACCAAATCATATTTTATTTTTTACGTTTATCCAACCCGTAGTAACTTGCGATATGATACGATTAAGTAATAATTAAATCAGATCCAGGAAAAATAGGATTGCGAAACCAGTTTCAGTACGTGACGTGCCGGTGACGGCGCAGTGACGTCAGCAGTAGCCCACACAAAAAACGCGGCCCCCACGTCGCAGTCAGCAGATTCTTCTCCCCTCAGCAGCGAGCAGCTAGACCTGCTAACCCGCCCCGATCTGCTGCCACTTCTGCTACTTGACAAGTAGCTGCCATTTTTCCCCCCATCTTATTAGTTTACTTTTCTTCCTCTTCTTTCTCCTTTTTTTCTTCGTCGTCGACCAAACGGCCATTACGCTGACGTCCTTTTAACGAAGGTAAGCTGCTATGCTAACGCTAGCTAACACTTTGCCGGCTTAGACGTTAATCGTGGGCCTGTTCCGTTTTATTCCGGCGTTTGAACGCCACCGTGACGATAAATCGTCAGATATTAAGAATATGGATCAATACTTTGTTCGGTATCGACTGTCTCTTCGGTTAAAACACGATCGTTTCTTTACTAGGTCAGTTTACCGGGTGTCGTTGTGTCTCCGCTTCCGGTTTTCTAACAAAGGCCTCGTAAAACCAGCTGATACAATTTTTACCTCTTTGTTTGCTTTTGTCATCGCCAACTACACATCTTTTATGCCAGTCGACTCACTACATCGACGTGGCGCCGACATTTCACGTATAATATTGTCAAAATCCCTCGTATAAATTACTCCTTCTTATAATAACGAGTAACATTTTTAACCAAAAAAATCGAAATTCAGCCGCGACCATTTTGAGTTGGCTACGTTTTTATTTAAACTGTTGTAATGTCGCCACTGTTAGGCCCTTTTTCCCCGCGATCGAGCGTGTTTTTCAGCCAAATCTCGGCCCAGGCACATGTTCGCCAGGTCTCATGTCGAAGCCCTATCTGGGTCACCTGGATTTAGGTCTTACATGGTGCGATCTTATCGAGTAAACACGTCAAAAGTTTTTCTTCTCCGATCACATGTCGTGTTGAACTTGCTGTCACTGTGTAAATAAAGCGTTATTTAAATCTCAAGAGAGATCCATAAACCATTATTATTTTTATGCGCGACAGAACAGGATCCTAGGGCTAGTTTCCTAGTTACCGTTTTTTGTGAATTTGCTTCAATTGTTCAGCCATTAAACAACCCGATGACTCATGCCTCGTCTCTTCTTCCAGGTCGCTTTCTCTCCGTCTCACTTCCCGGAACATTATTCTTTCCTAATATTCGTTGCCAAGCCGCCAAAGTGGAGAGTGTCGTCGCACCAGGGGGTCCTTCTCGTTTCAGGTATTCAATAAGAACCCTACTCTTATTTACTAGACCACCCCTGCTCCCCCAAAACATAGCGCTTGATAATATTTTTTTTTGGGGTAAGTGTAAACGCATTTGCTTTTGTATCTCAGTGTAGGGGGAGAAGGCGGGGGTGCTGCTCAGCACTATCCCAAGACTGTCTGCAACAGGTGAATTTTTTTCTTGTTGTATTGACATGATTTCAGGGTACATTTTTTTAAATTATGTGTAATGTATAAACAAAAGATGACGCAAGTGAAAAAAGGTTAAAAATAAGCACGAATAATGGGATTTTTATTGTTTTATGTGTTTAAAGCTATGTATTATTGATTGTTTAATCATATGTTGTGCAAAAGGCATTATGGCCATTAAAGAGGTGTGACGTGTTCGGCAATACTTTTTATTGACCTCGGTTGTTTCCCTTTTTTTGCTAGCGAGTCCCTGGGGAAGACCCCAGGTTCTAGCGTTCAGAGATGGGAACCTTCTCGACACACTAGACGAGATGCGAACGAAAAAGGACAACATGACCCAATCTTCCGGAAAGTGAGAGGGTAGGTTTTCTGGTTGGCCCGGTAACTGTCGCGTTGTTGTCCAAAATAAATGACTTTCAACATCTTCTCCAGCATACTCAACAAGCTGACCCCTGATAAATTTGACAAGCTTTGCCTGGAGCTTCTCAATGTGGGTGTGGACTCAAAAATTGTCTTGAAAGGAACAATTTTACTGGTGCGTTCAGTGGGTTTACATCTCTTGTCAGGTTGATTGCAGTGTCTCATCCATTTTTTTTCTTTTTTGTTGCAGATTGTTGACAAAGCCCTCGAAGAGCCCAAGTACAGCCAGTTGTATGCCCAACTATGTCTACGCTTATCAGAGGATGCACCCAACTTTGAAGACTCCAGTGAAACTCCATCATCACAAAAGCAAAACACTGTGAGAAAAGAGTACTTTTCTTCAAATCGTTTACATGGGTTTTAACAATTTATTTTCCTTCAGACCTTCCGAAGACTGTTGATCTCTAAGCTTCAAGATGAGTTTGAGAATCGTGCCCGAAATGTCGAAGGTGGGTAACTTGTATCTGAAAAGTCTGCACTGTCTTGGCTTTGAGGTGTTGCTGAAGTTGTTTACCTTTCTCCAGTCTTTGAAAAAAACGACATCCCACTCACGCCCGAGGAGGAAGAACAGCGTGGCATTGCAAAGCTTAAGATGTTGGGCAACATCAAATTCATTGGGGAACTTGGAAAACTCCACCTCATTCACGAGTCTATCCTTCATCGGTGCATCAAAACAGTGAGTTACTTAAACTTTAACTAGATTATATTTTGGATTCAAAGTTGAGTTGCTAACTTTTTTTTTGTTTGTTTTTTTAAATCTCAAGCTCTTGGAGAAAAAGAAAAAGGTCCAGCTCAAGGATATGGGTGAAGACCTTGAATGCCTTTGTCAAATAATGAAAACTGTGGGACCTAAACTGGACCATGACAAGGCAAAGGTGAGTTGGATAAACATGTGACCAGAAGCCTTTTATCTAATCATCTGTGTTTGCCTCCACCAGTCTCTAATGGATCAGTACTTTAGTCGCATGAAGGCCTTGACCACCAACAAGGAGCTTCCAGCAAGAATCCGCTTCCTGCTGCAGAACACAGTGGAGCTCCGGGCGGAGCACTGGGCGCCTCGCAAAGCCTACGTGGACAACGGTCCCAGGACAATCAGTCAAGTCCGCCAAGATGCAGTTAAGGTTTGTTTCTTATTAAACACCTTATATTAACTGTCTTTTTTTTAAACTTTTGACTCGTATCTGACTGTGGTTGAAGTTTTGAATGTGTTGGACCAAATAAACTTGCTTAATTATGAATCTACCTTCCAGTAACGCCATTCTTTAATCTTGCAGGACATTGGTGTTTTTATTCCTCATCCTAATAATGGAATGAGGAATGAGTTTTTCATGGAGAACACCTTCATGCCACCAAGGATGAAGTTTGACAAAGAAACAATCGGTGGTTTGGCTGATATGTTTGGTCAAATGCCAGGTACGTTCACTATTCTGAACCTCTTTTCTTTTTTACGACTCAGTCCAATTAACGTACCTTTTTTTATTTCCAGGGATCGGCATTGGCACCGGACCAGGAGTCATTCAGGATCACTACTCTCCCACCATGGGTCGCCACCGTGCAAACCCGATGTACAACGGTCACATGGGTAACGGTAATGGATCGCACCAGCCGCAGTACGACGCGGGAAACAAGCCTTATATTAAGCCGAGCCAGGTATGATTTCTCAAACTCTGGTTCACACGTGGGGATCGTTTGCTTCATTGCTGTTTTTATTGGTCTTGCTTCAGGGCCAGGGATCACCCGTGTTCAACCACAAGCAGAACATCTCGGTCCAGATGCAGGGGAAGGACATGGCTCCTCGCTTCTCCAAGAAGGGAAAGATGAACGCTGACGAGGTATTTTGACTCTTAAAGTGTATTTAATCAATTATTAGATTTATTAACTTCTCCGTTCACAAGCAGATCAGTCTGAGACCAGCACAGTCTTTCCTCCTGAACAAGAAACAAATGCCAAAGCTGGCTCCACAGATGACCATGATGTCGACACCCCTGGGACAGGTGAGTCATCCTGTTACTGAGCTCGAAACGACGATGAAAACTGGACTTTATTACAAGTTTCTGATTTGATTTCAGGCACCACAGCTGGGCCTCAAAACCAACCCTCCTCCCATCCAGGAGAAACCTGCCAAGTCCATCAAGAAGGCGCCGCCTACCAAGGAAGAGTTGATCAAGATGACGGTACGTTGCGTCGAACACGCGCCCGACAACCACCGGTTCTGCACGGATGTTCATGAAGCTGTGCTTGCAGGAGAAACTGCTGTCCGAGTTCTTGACCGGCGGGAACGCCAACGACGCCTTGGCCGCCGTGAAGGAGATGAGGGCCCCCAAACACTTCCTGTCTGAGATGCTGAACAAGATGGTGGTTTACTCTCTGGACCGCTCCGACGACGACAAAGAACAAGTGTCGACTCTCATCTACGAACTTTCCAGAGATTCTGTGGTCAGCAGCGAGAACGTTCTGCAGGTGAGATGGTAGAAAGTGAAGCGGCTCGAAGGAAATATGATTTGATCTAATCATTGTTTTTTTTTTTTTGTGTCCAGGCCTTTCTCAGTGTGCTTGACTGCCCTAAGATCGAAGAAGAAATCCCACTGGTGAAATCCTACCTGGCTCAGTTTGCGGCTCGGGCCGCGGTCGCGGACCTGATCAGCATCGCAGACTTGGCCCACCAGCTGGAGAACGGAGCCCACTTCCCTCTGTTCCTGCTGTGCCTGCAGCAGATGGCCAAGCTGAAGGACCGCGAGTGGCTGACGGACATATTCCAGCAGAGCAAAGTCAACATGCTCAAGATGCTGCCTGGTGAGTTCCATCTGGCGCGAGTCGTAGACGCCGTTTAACGCTCGGCCTGTGTTTTTAGAAATGGATCAGAACAAGGACAAGATGCTGGAGATCCTGGAGGGGAAGGGTCTCTCCTTCTTGTTCCCGCTGATGAAGCTGGAGAAGGAGCTCCTGAAGCAGATCAAGGTGGATCCGTCTCCTCAGTCCATCTACAAGTGGATCAAAGACAACATCTCCCCGAAGCTCCACACGGACAAAGGATTTGTCAACATCCTCACAACCAGGTAAGACCCTCCGCTCATGACTCGTGTTCTAAGACACATGAATAATGCATGGGATCTTCTCAGTTTCCTGCAGTTCATTGCCTATGAGATTAACCCGGACGACGACGAGGAGCAGTTTGCGTCTCCCACCAAGGAACAGCAGGACGACGAGAACCAGCTGCTGCTGTCCTTCAAACCCGTGATGCAGAAGTTCCTGCACGACCACATCGACCTGCAGGTGGAGGCTCTGTACGCGCTGCAGGTCCACTGCAACTCCAAACACTTCCCCAAAGGTAGGAAACCACCCACCAGGGTGAGATGTCGACGTGAATTAAAACGTGACGTGACTTCCAGGGATGATGCTGCGCTACTTCGTTCACTACTACGACATGGAAATCATCGAGGAAGAAGCCTTCCTGTCCTGGAAAGAAGACGTGACCCAAGAGTATCCCGGGAAAGGAAAAGCGTTGTTTCAGGTTAGACGAGCGCTCGTGACGCCATTGAAGCCTCCACAGAGTTGATGTCTAAACACGAGTCTCTTCTGCAGGTGAACCAGTGGCTGACCTGGCTGGAGACGGCCGAGGAGGAAGAGTCTGAGGAAGAGGATTATTGAGGCCCATCTGGTCCAGAACCACATTGATGCAAGAAACGATATATTTTTAAACCCTTTTTGTAGTTTCTGTGTTTCTCCACCACTGTTACAGTCGATTCCACTACGATGCTTATCGTCAATTTGGGCTTATATTTATGTTTTTTAGATCTACCTTCTCCCATCAGATCTGCTAAGTATAATCGTCAATCTACTGTGGTTTTGGTCGTCTGTAGTTTTTTCTTTTTCATTTCTCGCCAGACCCGCTCCTACACCTTGAGCGGGTCTGGTTGTAACTAACGGTTTACAAACGATGAAATCCTTTAAGTTAAATGCAAAAATACTTTTTATCCTTAATCAGTTTTTGATGCACTTTGCTAAATCACTCACTGCAATATGAAATACATTCTTCATTTTTGAGACAACATCCAAGTGCAGTCGTGCAATTTTTAACTCGTTCACTCTCAGACTATTCGGAGGTTTTTAAAACGGTGCAGCTTGTACCAGATCATTTTTGTGGGAAATCGGAAACTGACATTTTTTTTTTCTCATCTGGGATTCTGTTCTGTGCAAAATGTTTCCCCCTCTTTTTAAATTGTTGAGTATGGATCCTTCATTTCCTCTATAATTTTTTTTTTTTTTTTTTTTTTTTGCTGTGGAATGAATCTCTGTGGCCTTTAATTTATCAATTCAAATGGATATACCTCTAATGTATCTCTGACTATACTTGAATGTCTGGTTTTTATCGAGTCGACAGCCAAAGTTTCATGTCCTCACTTTTGTCGGTTTGCTGAATTCGTCAGGTATTTTAAAAAAAAAAGGTATTTTTTATCATCAAGAATTTACACAGAATGTATGGTTTGGTAACATTTTTCTTTTTTTTTCCTTTTTTTTTTTTATGTGTTGATGTAATGTCAAGTTTTTGAAGTGTGTATGTGTGAGTAGCTGCAGATCAAAAACTTAATTAAACTTATGGTTCATTTAATGCGACTTCTGGTGTCAGAATCTTTTTTTTTTTCCTTTTTTTTTTTAAACGTGTCATGGCTTTTTTTTTTTTTTTTACCCCTGACCCAAACCATGCTGCCTTCAGGGAACACATGGACCTTTAGTCTTGGACATACTTTAGTGTTCTGTTCAGTAGCCGACTCGTTTCTTTAAAAGTAAAGCTAGTAGCCCTGAAGGTTGCTATTGAAAAGATGTGTATTTGTCTTCAATATTTGCAATATTAGTTTTCCTGCCAGTACAAATTCCCTAATCTGGTTTTAGTGTGTAAACCTGTTTAGAAGCTGTTCAAAAAAGTAAACTGCATAAGGACATCTGATCTAATTAAATCAGATTAATTTATATTCTCCCAATTTTGACAATTATTCAAAGGTTTGCCAGTCAGGATTGTATCATTTTACTTCTATAGCTTTTTTTTTCACGATACTGTGGATATTTTGACTGCAATGTCCTTTATTTTTTGTTGTTGCTTCAAACCATATATTTTCCACCATTGTTCTTTAATGGTTTATGATTCAATACATTGTGTATGAAATAATTTGGTATTTTACATTTATAATTAACATGGAAATATTCATGGAATTTGTTAATTTTTTTTGTGCTGTGATTAAAGTTCTGGCCGCTAGATGACATGCGTCATTACATCCTTCGCAGCTTAACAACCAACGGAATCCCTCAAGACCCCAGTGTTGACTGAGGACGAGAGGATACGGTCGACTGCAGCAGCTTCTAAATAACTTCTAAACGCCGATTTTATTTTCAAAACAAAAGTAATTTCAACCTAGTCATGTGGTCTGCAACACCAGAGTCAAGTATTTCTTATGAGTTATTTTATGGTTAATATTTTAATAAGTATTTTGCAAGATCCCAGAAACGACTGAGGACGAGAGGATACAGTCGACTCATTTAGAGCTGATGTTTGGACACATTTTGGTTTTAAAACAAATGAAAACATTTACGACTTCATCAAGAGTCATGTGGTCTGTAAATTCTTCAACACCAGAGTCAAGTACTCGACAATACTACAAATATATCCTTGTTACTACAGTATCACTAGATCTTATCGTCAACAGATTCTTTCCAATACACAATTATTTCCTAATTGTTTAACAAATCAACTAAATTACAACTCGTTTTTCAGTATACTTTTGCATTAATCTTATTTTGAAATGTGGCCTTCAGAAAAATGAATGGAAGTCTGAAATTGTCGCTACAGTTTAATAAAAAAGATGCAAACAGAATATCTACAAATTAAAAAGTCAGACTTGTCAGGATCTTTATTGAAGCATTAAACCAGCATTAGGTCGAACCTTTGACACCAAATCATCCAAAGAGACATAAACGATCATGACTGACAATCTCTCGACACAGAGACACGAGAAATAAAAAAAAATTTAATCGCTGTCATCGTTGTTGGAACCCGCCGGTTCTGATCCGTTATCGGAGCGGCGCGGCGATCCCGAGCCTGCGTCCGAGGCCGGCGCTGGCGACCCGGGCGGGGACCCGTCCTCCGATCCCGACCTGCTCTTCTTGCTCTCGTTGTCCGACTGCTCCGAGTCCGACTGGCGCTGAATCCTCCTCTTGGCCGGGCGGTCGCTGCCGGAGTCGTCCGAGCCCGCCGAGCGGCGGCGTGGGCTGCCCCCCGCCTCGCTGGCCGAGCGGTTCCGACCGGCGTCGGAGTCGCTGTCGGACGCGATGCGCTTGGTGTGTCCGCCTCCGTCGTCCGAGCCGGACCCGCTGTCCCTCTGGTTCCTGGTGAGGAAACGTTGATTTAATGTAAGAACGTGACGATGAAACCCGTCGGAGTCGTACCGGTCTTCGGCTATTTTTAAGCCGTCCTCGTCGGAGGAGTCTTCGGAGGACGAGATGATGGCCTTAGACTTGATCTTCCCTTTGAGGGACGGGGGCATGCGCTCCGGCTGGGACTGGAAATGAAAATATTTAATTCAAGTCGATGTTAAAATTCAGTAAAAAACAAGTCCAAACCTTTTCTATCCTCCTGCGATCCTTCGGTTTGCGCTGCTTCTTGGGTCGTGAACCTCCTTCCTCGTCGTCGCTGCCGTCTCTGACGACCCTGAGAAAAACAAGATCCAGGTTTGAGTCCTGATCCCGACGCCGCCATCGATTTCCAACACAAACTTCTTTCTCTTCTTGCGCTGCGTCTTCTCTCCTCCCTCCTCCTCCTGCTCGCTGCCGCTGCCGCCTCTCCTCTTCTTCTTCTTCCTGACCGGCAGGTCTTCGTCCGAGTCGTCGTTGACGAACTCGTCCATGTCGCCGCCTTTCTTACGCTGTGAGAACCAAAGTATTCAACGTTTACAGAAGTTTTAGGGCTGTGTATTGACAAGAATCTGCCGATATGATGCATATCATGATACATGTGTGATAAGATAATATTGCGAAGAAACAATATATCGATGACGTTTCTTTTAAAGAAGACTTTTTCTGCCTGTTACAGCAAAGAAATTAGGAAATACTTTCTCTAATCAAATGTGAAAGTGTTTGTAGGAAAGTGCTTCTCATAATATTAAAAAAAATGTAAACTTACATTAACAATAAACAATGAAACGCATTAACATCTCAAACTACCTGGAGCAACAGGCAATATTCAGCATCTGTCAGTATTACATTTTCTAACTTAAAACTAGGGTTTAAAGCCAAAATAAAGCTGACGTTAAATATTTGAAATAACAATTTACTTAAATTCAAAGTTATTTTATCCTTTAGTTTTTGAAGAAATAGCTAATTTGATCTTATTTGACACGATTTAAAAGTAACTTAGTAAAGCATTTAACGGCTTTATGACACTAATGAGAACATTTGTTGTTGATGTCGACTGAAAGTTTCTCTCGTCTCTACAGAACAGCAAAGTTAACTTTTTTTGCGTCTTGTTTCTTCGATCTGCTCGTATTTGTCGTGATGCGTCTTTAGATGTTTAATAAAGTAAGTGCTGTTGAATCTTGTGGTGTGATTTGTCCTCCTTCATACTCCACACACACAATTTTATCAGCGCAAAAATATAGATTATTTTAAATATCTAGGTAATGCTATTGAATAACGACACAGTATCGTGAATAAAAATATATTTCCTCACACCCGTAGTGCGTTTCACTTGATCTGATGAAGAACTCGAGAACTTACCCGTCCTCCTCCTCCTCCCTTCTTCTTCTCTCTGGCCATTTCTCTTTCCTCGGCGAAGTTGAGCAGGTCCTTGGTTTTCTCCAGGAACAGCGCTCTCTGCTCCAGGAGCTTCTTCTGCTCTTCTTCTACCTTGCTTCGCTTATCCTCCTGCAAAACCATGAATGAGAATCAGAGTCCCGACAGAGAGCGTTGCATTTCAGTTTTCAAGAAAAGCCATTGAAGGTTTGACCTGCTCCTTCTTCATCTGCTGCCTCAGGATGTCTCTCTCCTGCTCTTGTTTGGCCCGGAGCTCCTTCTCCTCTTCGTCCTGCTTCCTGGCTCGCGCCACGTGGTACTGAGCCTGACTCAGGAGGTCAGAGCACTGCCTGGAATCCCACAATGCACCACGTGTCAGAGTTAGAAGCGTCATTGCAGCATGTCAGAGTCAGGGTCTGACTTTTTTTACACAACCTCTACCTCTGTGTCGTGTTCTTTTGTTGATCGCCATAGAGGTCGACTATATTTCAGAAAACACTGATATAGATTTTGTAAAAATGTGATGAAAAAATTAGTTTCATCATCACAAAAACATTATTATTATTACTAAAATGACTAATATAATTAATTATTGCTTTTACTAAAAAAAAATAGAGTTCTTTAAACACATTAAACTGATTAGAAAACAAAGTCAAATTAAAGAAACTAACTTCTCACGTTATAATATGTGAACTATGATGAAATGTGATCTAAACTGTCATGCCAGACAATAAACAATAAACAACAACAACATTATACACATGTACTTGCAGATACTCACAGACACACGCATACTCTCACATAAAAGGACCACAATGGAAATAAGTGTTTTTGTGTTTTTATCCCTTTGGCAGCAGGTGTGTCTATGTATCTTCAAACATTGTACTGTGGTCAATAAATATCTCAATCAAAAACAATAAACCGTAGATAAATTGTCAAAAAATTAATAACTAACCAACACGGATTGAGATCAAATTCGAAGGTTTTTTTTCCTCTAAAAAGTATTTTTTACATAATTCTTTTCTGACTTTTGTGCTACATTTCTTAGTCACCAGTTCTTCAATTTGATTTAAAAAAAATGTGGTCAAGGCATCTCATCGACTGTAAACTTTGTAATACATTTTTAAATGGTTAAAACTCTCTGGACACGAGTCTAGATTCATCTCTAGTCTTCCTCACACCCATTATAGTACATTTAGAGGAGCCTCCCTTTCTCATCAGGTGCTGACGGAGTGCATTTCTTAATGCAGAATTTGATATTAAAATCTGTGCGACACGACATAAAAAGAGATTCCAAAACCTAAAACTGGAAATACTAAACAGATTTTCTCAGGCTATAGTTTGAATCCCAGGTCAGAATGAAAGCAACTCGTGGCACAATGATCGCAGTAAAGAATAATTCAATCTCATCATTGCACAAATGTGTTTGGATCCCACTGACCGGGCTTCAGAGGCGGCGAGAGCGAGATCGAAGCGCATCTTGTCTCCAGCTTTGCTGAGGTAGCTGAAGTATCTGCGGCGGAAGAAAGACGATGGTTCAGCGAGGAAGAAAAGAGTCGCTCCGGCGCGTCATCCTCACCTGTGAGCCAGCTCCAGCTCCTTCACGGCGCTCAGCACAGCCTTCAAGTTGCTCTTCTCGTCCTTGAGCACCAGAGTGGCCAGACGCTGCAGCACCAGGGCCACGTTGAACATCAACACGGTGTCGCTGGGCGCCACGTGTCGGGCCTTCACGACAACAACAACAACACGTCAGTCAAATAAAACATTCTTAAAAACATGCTCCGAACAGACCTTGAGCAGCATCTGCTTGCACTCCTGCAGCTTCCCACATTTGAAGAGCGCTCTGGCCAGGTACAGCAGCACCTCCGTGTTCTGGTGCTTGTAGAACTTCTTCAGGCAGTTCTCGTACTACAAGATCCACATCGTGAGTCCACAGAACGTGCGACGTCCCAGTAGAGGAACTCACCATCTGCACGGCGCTGATGTACTGTTTCTGCTCCACGTAGATGTGCGCCAGGTTCAGCCACACGTCGCTGATGTCGGCCGTCGCCTCTCGGACCTGAGCGAACACGTCGCGAGCCTCTCTGAAGTAGCCCTTGTGGGCGAGGACGGCGCCTGCAAGCACGAAGATCGTAAGACGAACCAGTCAGAAGACAAAATCCAAGTCTAACACTCACCTATTCCGTTGGCAGCGTAGAGGTTCTTGGAGTCGTTCCTCAGGACTTGCTTGTAAATGGCCAGAGCTCGGTCCTGATGCCGCTTTTCCTGCATAAAACAAGAGCGTGACTTCTCGTCCTCCTGGTCGCCTTCCCTCGTCACGAACCTTCTCTCGGTCTCTGGTGGGCTGATGGAGCGTCTGCAGCCACACGTTACCCAGAGCCAGCATGGAGTAGGTGTCGTTCTGAGTGGACGGCTGCTTCAGGATGCGCTCGAACTTCTTCTGCCCGGGACCCCATTCTTGTTTGGCCAAGTGAAGGTTTCCGATGAGGGACCAGGCGTCCGGATGATCCTGGAGAACACGGCGGGGAGCATTTGTTTAGTTAGGATGGTTAGAGAAACTGAAGTTCACTGAGACATTACGCTGATATGTTTCAAATAAAGTTGTGTGATTTATTTTACTGACTGAGATACAAGATAAACCTTGAAATTTGAGTCGTCACAGAAGTTCACAAAAAAGATAAACATACACACATGTTATATTAAAACATTTGCATTTATGAAAAATACAATTTAATAATATAAATAATACAAAAGCGCACATTTTTGCATGATTGTTTAAGTTAAATATTAAGTTGGTTTACAACTGTTATTAAAGTAGTAGCTAGAACTGTCTCTATTACATACACATGTATGTATTATTGACCTTCATCCTAACCAAAGGCCTGGTTCTTTTTAACATTTTAAATGTGGAAACTTTACATGGAAATGTTTTAAGCATTTAAATAATCCAATTAAATAATTTCTATAAGTAAATGTTGAATTAGTTTTATCGAGTAATTGAATTAATTCACTTCTATATTGAAAGGAATTCATTTTGTTAAATAATTGTCTTAAAAAAGTATTTTCAAAATAGATTCATGTTTTCAAGAGTTTCATATTCTACTCCAACACAAATATTTTGAAATATAAAAATTCAACTTTGTCAAATTAATTATTTATAATAGAAATTAAAAGAAATTTAAAATACAAATTAGAGAATTCAATTAGTAAAAATTCATCCATTTAATATTCTGACGGTGCCCGTTATTATATATACCCATTATTGTGTTCTTGTATCATTAATGATTTATTGTTAAATAAGAAATACGTGAAAAGAGAACATTGAAAAAGTAATTGAATATTACTTGTTGAATGTATGTTTAGTTAGCGCTTGTGTAGTTGTACAGTAACTGTGTAGTTAGCACTTTGAAAAATTATAACTTATAACAAAAAAGATTATTGTGACATTGTTTCTCATTAGGAAATCTCCTAATCACTGGGAAAATAAATAAACTTTACTCAAATTCAGAAAAGTTTATCAAGAAATGTATATAATAGGAGTGAATGTTGGTGATGTTTTGATTCATCACTTTATGCTTGTGTACAAGAGTTCCACATCACTACTGCCACCTGCTGTTCTATTGAGCTTTTTGGTAAAACGTATAGGTTTTATAGATAAGATAGATTTAGGGCAATATCATTGAGGAAAAAAAACGATACTGAGATGATGCTCATTAAGAAAAACTGAAAATATGAAACTAAACACGAATGTATTCGTTGAGATTATGTTACCTGGTTGATCTGCAAGGCTTCTTTAAACCAGTCTGAAGCTTCATAGAAGTTCCCTTTGTCACGAGCCATGGCCCCGAGGCGCAGATAACCTGGAGGAATTTGAATTAAAGTATTTAGAGACTGTTATTTTGTTATAAATGCATGTATACACTTACAGTCCACGTAGTTGGGATGTTCTCTCAGGATGTTCTTGTAGAGCTTCTCAGCTTCGTGGAACTCGCACATGGCCTCGTACAGACGAGCCAGATTGTAGGAGGTGGTCACAGAGATGGCGTTATAGTAGTGTTCGTCGTGTTCTCCTTCCGCTTTGGCGCGTTCCAGTGACGCTAAAAAGTATTTCTGTCGAGGGAAAGAACAATGAACGACGGGAGTAATTCATCGAAAATGACGAGCGGTGGCTACCTTGGCCTCGCCCAGGTTGCCCAGTCGGAAGTGAAGAGCTCCCAGATTGTTGAGGATCTCGGGTGGAACGTCGGCCTGGACCTTCTCCTGCAGGATCCGCGTGGCTGTGCCGTAGGCCGACAGAGCGCCTTGGATGTCCGTCTGCTCCAGGATCTGAGCCAACTCGATCCAGGCCTCCACATCATCTGGGTACTGCTCTGTGACCTTTTTCAAATGACCCTGAAAGGCAAACAATAACATTTAATTGACTGATACTGACCTCAAAATGTAGAAATAAAACAACCCAGGCATGGTTCGTACCTTCGCTATATCTCTCTTCTCTTGATCGTCGGACGTCGCGTAGAGAGACCCCAGGATTTTCATGGTTTCATAATTGTTGGGGTACGCCTTCAGAACTTTCTCAAAACACTGGGCGGCGTTCTCCTTGTCCCTGCGATAAACGTACATCTGACCGAGGCCGAAGAAGGGCAACACGAAGGTGGACGAGGCAAACTGAGTGGCTTGGTAGTAATACTGGAAGGCCTGGTCGTAGTCTTCCTATTGGATTAAAAAAAACAAGAGACGAGATGATGAGGAAACATGTCTCACTCAGACTGTTACACAGTCATGTCGCAGGTCACATTTGGCTGGGCGGCAAAGCAGTATAGGAGCTTTTCAGGTCACTTTTACTGAGAAGGTTGTTGAGATGGATGGCATCACATATGCAATGTTTTCAAATAAATATTGTTAAATGAATCAAGAAACATTCAATGGTCACTACTTTTCCCCATCAAACAAGCGACCAACATTGTGTGTTAAAGGGTGAATATTGAATTTTGAATCAACTTTTTACCTCAAAATAAAAAAATGAAAGTCAAAGAAAAGTCATCATGGGGAACTTGCCTGCACATGGAAGGATCGAGCCAACTGGTAGCAACTCTCCGCCTGCATGGCCTCCACCTCCGTGTTGTGGAAGGCATGGAGGGCCAAGTGTTGCACCTTGCTGTAGTCCTGACAGAAGAGGAAGAAGAAGAAGCTTTTGTCAGACAATCATCATCTAATAAAAATCTTAAAACGGCTACCTTTTTGAAGAAGAAATGGTTGGCCAGGTGGTTCAGCACCATGGGGTTGCTTGGATCGATAGTGTAGGCTCGCGACAGAAGCTGAACTCCGTTCTTGATGGAATCCGCTTCTTTGTTGTTGAGCTCCAGAACCGCCAAACCCACCAGCGCTCCCACACACTTGGAGTTGAGTTCCAGGGCTCGACCGAAGGCCAGTCGAGCCTTTTCCAGCTTGTTGAGTTTCACGAAACAGTGACCCATCCCGAGCCGGACCTCGGCTGAACAACAAAAATAAATAAATAAATCAAGTAATCAAATAAATAATCCTTTTCCATTTAATCGGAAATCTATTTGTTTTGAGTCGTTAAAAAATGTTATCATGTTCATCGTAAATCAAACAGGGGAAAAGGAAATCCTTCATCTTTTGATTGTATTTCTGTGGCCCTAATGAGGTCAGAGTAGAACACGTAGCACATATTTCTTACAGCTAACAATTAAATGTCTGTGTCTATTACTGTATTAACTCAAAATATTATTTTCTCAAGTTTCTTTTTTCCTTCTTTTTGTTGTCATTTTTTGAGTATTTTTCTAACTCATTGAGAGTTAATACTCAAATTTAATTTATTTAGAAAAACAATCATTTCATTTTATTTTATATGAAAGGTTTATTAAATATTTTACTGGCATATATGGGTTAATTTAATGTTGAGCTTTATTTTATTTTTGTGTTTTCCATCATATTTTGGCTCTTTGCTCATCTATTTGGACTTGATGGTGCCTCACAACAGTTAGAGTATATAATTAAATTGCCCACCTCTGTTGTTCATATTGCCATTTTTTTTAAAAGAGTTTTTTAAATAAAATACTTACCGGGACAGCCGGGGTTTGTTCGCAGAGCCTTCTTGTAATACGCCAGCGCTCCTCTGTAATCCTTTTTATTGAAGGAGATGCAGGCCTTACCTGTTGAACAGAGCATTGTTATTTTTTAAATATGTTATTTTGAATGGTGGTTTTGGTGTACACTTATATTATCTACGCACCTAGCAAAGCCGGTATGTTATTGGTCGACTGGTTGAGGACAAAGTGGAATTGAGCATCGGCCTGGTCCATTTTATCTCCTTCAAGGAGGCAAAAACAGGCTCTTCCCAACAAGTGGTTCTGAATGAGAGAAATAATGTTATTTTTAGATCCAAACTATTTTTTAATAAGCAAGTACGTTGGCGCGATGCTTACCTGATCATACATGATGATCTTGTCTGCCATTGTGTAGAGCAGCGTCGCCTGCGTGATGAGTTCTTTCTTGGCATCTTTGTTCTTCTCTTTACGCGCTTGCTGGACATAATACGCTGCTAATGTGTCCAGGCAAGTCATCTGGTCTTTCTCGTGGTCTCTGTAGTCCAGGTTCCCATCGATCCGAGCTGCCTCTAACAGTTTGACAAAATCTTCTGTTTTTCCCTGCTTGTAATACTCCAACTGAGAGGAAGAGAAAAAAAGGGAAATAGTTCTTAGCAGGAATCATGCTTTTCATCACATCTCAAAGATAAATTCATACAAATGAATGTGAAAAAGTATACATGTTTAATTCATTTTAAAATGCAGTTGTTCACATTTTTTTGGGGAAAAACATCACTTACAGCCAAGGCTATCCAGATGTGCAGTTGAGTGTGTTCCTGCTTCAGAATACTGATGACTTCATCTCCTTCTGGCAGCTGATCGAAGTCAAGCTCAATGACCTACAAGATAAAGATGAACAAGTTAGGATGCTTCACATGTTAAAAAAAACATTTCAATGCATCAATGCATCTCAAGTTCCATTCAGTAAATATACTTTTGCCAAAATACAATCTAAAAGGACTGGATTGTAAATTAAATTTCCATTTAAAAAACAACTCAATATTGTATATTGATAATTTTTTTTCCCCCAACTAAGATTTTAACTTTGGCAAACAAGCAGTTAAGTAGCTGCAGAACATGTATTTGTTTGTTAAAATCTCATATTTTTACGTCCACATGAAGACTAAAGTAGATCAGATTACTGGATTGTCAAAAGCTAATGAAGATATTGCAATAACGTAACTAAATAAAATAAAATAAAAACTTTATTATAATGTGCTCTTGATAAAACTGTAACCTTCAGGAAGTAAGTTTTCGCAGATCGGAACAAGAATTAATATTTCAAAGCAGATTCAAAACAAACAAACGAAAAAAATAGAGTAATAAAGTTTGAGATGTCAATTTTAACTAAGTTTGTTGCCCGTTATTTTTAAATCGCTTCAGCTAATCCTTCTGTATATTCAAAAATAAAAGTAGGTGTAAATGTATTTCGATCACGATTCAAAAGTTTAAGAACAGATTTTTTGCACGGATCGCCTTCACGTAGCGTCTGTTAGCATCGGCTAATCAACATTAGCTAGCATCATAGTCCGCGCTTGGTTTTTTAAGGAGTCTTACCTCATCTGTGTCCCGCAAGGGGATCTCAATCGACCCCCGAGACATGTCTGTGGAGCGATAAATCCACTAGTTAGTTTCGATTCTTCGCCAAACGTTCGGTAGTTGTTTCATGCGACCGACATGAAACAAACACACAAGGTGTTTCCAAATTACGGTCCGGGCGGAAACACGGTCTCTTTTGAATATAGTCCCTGCTCGACATGAGTGTTGAAGAACCAGGGAAGATTTTCAGGAGTAAATTGTGTCTAAATAAGAATAATATAAATGATAAATTGAGATTTTTAATAACGCAATTATGTGCATGGTTTCCTATTACATTTTGAGACTCGTGTTAATAGTAAAACGAGTTTTCAGGGCTTTTAAATATGTACCTATTAGCTTTAGCAACATACTTCAGTTTAAAGAGCAGAAAATAGGTTTTAGGTAAGTTTTATAATGGAATAATTGGTTGCTTTAGATAGAAATAAAATTTTTTTTTACTTTTATTCTTAGTGTGCAGGGACAGACTGCATAATTATTTAACATTTTAAAGGATTGATGGATGTTATTGGAGGATATGTATGTTTTTTTAAGGTGAAGAAGTGACCGCCCTATTTGTTTGAATCTAATGAGGATTAATTTCAGATTAAATTAATTTAATGTTGTGTTCTTTTTCTTAAATAATTAAAGAAAACAATTTAATTCAAACGTTTATTTTATTACACTGTTTCTATTTATTTTATGTAATTGTTAGATTTGTTTTGCTTTGCAGTTAAATGATGTGATTCATTACATAATTAAATGATTGTAGTATGTCTGTGTTCCATAACTGTGTCAGGAGGAGGCTGAGGAGGGTGAGGAGGGTGAGGAGGGTGAGGAGGCTGAGGAGGCTGAGGAGGGTGAGGAGGGTGAGGAAGGTGAGGAGGCTGAGGAGGGTGAGGAGGGGCGACGGGGAAGAAGGACTGTCATCTGGTTTTGATGTCAAGCAGTTAAAACCAACAACACCATCTTGAAGGCTTAATGTGTTCCATCAGATAAAGCTCTTCAGCAACTGATTTAAAATGTACGCCATTTCATTCCAACGGGACGAACAGCAGGCTTGAGAAGTAAGAATTTATCTGTATTATTACATTGATTTTAGTTTATTATATGTTAGATTTGTTAGAACCATTTCCATCCATTTCCATTAGAGCATCTTGAATTGTCTTCAACACAAAATGTATTTGTTTTTTTTCCAGAACAGAACATAATTGGAAACACAAACCATGTAGAATTGTAATGTGTTTCTGATCGATCTTAATTTAAGGTAGGAGACTTAAAATGGAACAATTCTCTCTACAGTATATTCATTAAGTATGATAAACTGGCTATACTATAATATGCAGAGATCATTTGATAATCAAGAAAAAAATGATCATTAGAATAATAAAGTAGAAACAGTCTTATTATTCATGTTTTTTATCTTTTGTCTTCAAGGATTCCTGTAAAAAGAATAATCATGTCTAAAAGTAACGATGGTGAGTGCCATTGGGACAACAAATATTTTTCAGATCGTTGCAACTGCTTGGTAAATGTCTGTGTTTTTTCAAAGTGTTTGCGACGTCTGAGGACTCTAAAAACACAGGTGGAGTCTCAGATCACGAACTTCTTGAGATCATGTATAACGCCTGCAAGCTGCCTGGCGCAGGTACAGACAGTTCATTCACGCTCTGAGTAGTTACATGGAATAAAGAAAGGAATGTTCTTGATGCTTTTTTTTCTTTTTTAAACAGGAGAGGTTACTGCTTCATCAATTATAAAATATCTGGAAACCATGATGGGAGAAAGTCCAGACCGGGACAGGCTGACGGCTCTTCAGCTTCTTCTTGATCCGGACTACGAGGACTCGGCTGTCAGCAGAGAGAAGTTTCACTCAACAATAAGGGAGTGGATTTCCCACTGTAGCCAGGAAGGGTACGATGGCGTCTGACTACAGCTTGTAACACATTATCAATCATTTGAAACAGTAGCTGGTTCTTTTTATTAGATTAGAAAGACTTTATCAATCCCTCTGGAGAGCTCCTTCGGAACAGAGTGATATTACAAGGGTGTTCAAATGTTGTTGGAAGAGGGTCACAAGTTCAAATTAACAGACATGTTATCACATTGATAAGTTCGAAATATAAAGCATCTATATCATAATTGACTTCAACACAAAATTAAGAACCTTTTTACAAACGGTCTCAAAAATATTTTTCGTGCTTTAGACCATTCGCAGCTTCACTTTGTTGTTTTTTCCTTTGACTCATGATCTTGTCAATATGTTATAATGTACTTGAGGGTCAAAAGTGACCCCTGGATTGTCTCTTTAGACATACCTGTCATATAATCCCCATAACGCTTCTGTCTCTTTGTTTCATCTCGCCTGAACAAACCTGTAGAAGTGGTGACCTACGCAGCAGGAATAGCGGTGACACGTCTTTTCCAAAATCCTCTGAAGTTCAACTGAATGGTGATTTCCTTTTAATATTTGAGAAAAAAAACTCTTCCGAGTTGAACTATATCTAAATTCTGAATTTCTCCATCTTAAGGCCTGGAGAACTCGCCGCCTTCAGAAGGTCGACTCTGCACCTGGTAAGTCATTTAACCGTTAGTTTTGACTCTTTAAACCTTAAGTTTCTTTTTCATTTGGCCTCAGTTTCGGTGACGACCTGTCGGGTACGGTGTCTGAGCTGAAGCTGGCGCAGCGCAAACTGAGCGAACAGAACAACACTCTGTTGAAGACACTCGCCCAGTGTGAAGATTCCAACCTGCAGTTGACCCTGGAGGTCACTGAGCTGCGAGCAAAACTAGCCAGGTAACAATTTAAACTTCTTTTTTGACCTCTCTATTATTCTTAAAAGGATCATATTTGGACAAGATTCAGCCAATTAAGTCGTTTTTAAGACAGCAGGGCTGGGCAGTTGAATTCCCTTAGGCACCGTCAAACCTATCAAAAGAAGTGATGATGAAAAATAAATGGTAGGAAAACTTTAATAAAATAAAGAATGAAGATGAAGAAATGAGATGAAGAAAATCAATGTTTGTACATTAAAGTGTAGAAAGGAGTCATTTATACTTGATCAAGTTTATAGTTGTTACTCTGACCACTAGGGGTCAATAGAGTCTAAGGGCTGCATTTGGCCCCCAGGGGCAATATTTCAGGACAGAATGTGTGTAAACAGCAATATTTGTTAACTGAGAAATACTTAATTTGACATTAAATAGTTTAAATTTCAACTTAATTTGAAGCTTAAATGATATTCCTCCTGCAAGGTAAAGTTGTATTTATTTTCTTAAATGTATTTATTATTTAGTATCAATCAAAGTTGATTTTTTTCCCCCAGAATGTGTTGACAATTTTTTGAAAATAATGACGCAAGAAGATGAATGGTTTCATTATTCATTGTGGTTTTGAAAAATCAAGTTAAATAAACTTGACACATGATTTAAATTGTTGAAATTTCTGTAGGACCAGCAGGAGATTAAAATAGATATATATAATATGCTGGAAAATGATGTTAACAACTATGTGATTTTTGGCGTAACGTACAAAGAGGATCTTTTTGTAATGATTTGTACTGATAAGTGCACAAAGAGCAGCAGTTCGAGCGAGAACTGTGACAGAAGAACTGGAAGAGTCGCGTCATTCTTTAATCGAGGCCCAGGAGAGAAATAGTCGCACTCAGACATCGTGCACAAAACTGGTGAGCAAATCTCTCTTTTAACTCAATGATGAAAAGCTGAAGTTAATCTTGCTTTTATCTCTCAGAGCACGGAGGTTGAGAAGCTAAAAGCTCATATAAGAAGCCTTGAAGAAAAGGTACTTAAAAGGATTTTCAAATATGTCA
Source organism: Callionymus lyra (assembly GCF_982586985.1). Taxonomy (NCBI): domain Eukaryota; kingdom Metazoa; phylum Chordata; class Actinopteri; order Syngnathiformes; family Callionymidae; genus Callionymus; species Callionymus lyra. The sequence continues at coordinate 12,767,136 of NC_141823.1, forward strand.
AATTGAACGTTTGAAAAAAGTAACATGGATTCTGCAAAAACTTTCAGAATGAAAAGCTCCTCTATGAGAGATCGTGTTCTGAAGAGAGCGTGAAGAAACTGCGTCAAATAAAAGTAGACCTGAGGGTAAGAAAAACAAACATTTGATGGTTTCATCATTAATAAGACTTTGACTCTGTTGGAATTCACAGGCCGAACTTCAAGAAACTCTGGTCATGTTGAGTCTGAGCGACAGAGAAGTCACAAAGGTGAGTAAATAGATGAGATTCCATTTTAAAAGTTTGCTTTTTTGAATGATCTCCGTCATGTTTCCACACAGAAAGATATGCTCATGGACAAGATGAAAAGTTCTCATGCGGAAAACTACAACATCATTGAGGTTGGTAAACACATTGTCATTATATAATGAGGTTTAATGTAAAAGCAAGTAACTTAAATCAGTACTTGTTTATCATAACTGTTTTGTATCTGCAGTGAATACGCCAACCTTCTATTCTTGACGCTTGTGAATTAATTCACCTAAATCTATCTCAAGCAGAGTCTAATTTATGTTTACGAAAGAAAAAACTCTCCTCAATTAAATTCAAAGTCTCCACTTAAATGTATACTACTCTGAATGTAAAAATAAAGCTTTTTTTGCTCATTTAGCAGCTATATTTCGCAACGTTTTTAAAGATTCAGCAAATATTACTCAGATTTATTAAATATGAAACCTAATCCATTGGTTTTCTATTGTTTATTTTGTGTTATCTTATTTAATTTTTTTTTTGTTCTGTACTGACACCAAAAAATGTTGTGTTTACAACACTGGGAATAAAATGTTTTTCATTCTGAAAAAAACAAATGTTAAAATAGCAAAAACCACATGGTACATATATATTTGTATTTTATTTATTTTTAAAATCTGATTGTCGTTTTCTTTCATATTTTACTAAATATTGTATTACTTGGTTACACAATTGAATGTTTTGTGTGAGTTAATAAATAATAAAATTAAAAAAAAACTCGAACAGATGAGGAAGCAGAGAAAAATAATATAATCCGGTTGAAAATAAGAAAAAAAAAACGAACCATTTCACTGTATTTGTTAACCAGAACAAAATGTACCAGTTACAGTCAGACATGGCTTCAGCTCGCTGGGCGACCATTTTGATGGTAACGAGCAAAAAGTAATGCAGCGAAACACTGACATCTACCGGTGAATCAATATATTACAGCAGCGAGGTTTATTTCCCCAAGTCGCGGGGTGGTTATTGGCTGATGACAGTTCAGGCACAAAGTTGGAATAATTTTTTGGTTGATAGTTAGTTTGAGTTCAAGAGACCTATTTAAAAATAAAATGAGATTAAAATAATAAAATATTAATTAATGATTTGTCTGTGTGTGACAGGGCCTGCAGTCAGAGCTGATGCGGTTACAAGAACATTCTCACCAAATTCTTCTGAGGTACACATGTGACTCAACTGTGACTCTAAGAATCACACCTGAAGTCAAATGTCCACAGGTACGACAGATTCTGCGTCAGGCCTCAGAGTGGACGCGAGCCGCCGAACCTCCGCTCTCTGCAGAGCGAGATCCAGGACGTCCAGCAGGTGAAAACCTTCTTGAGTTCGACACGTTGAAGTCGATGATTGACAGGTGTGTCTTCTGCCGCAGCATCACAAAACGCTGGATGACGTCACTCTCCCGTCCAACCACTCGCACACGGACGACATCCGCAGCATCATCCTCAGAATCAGATCAGCAGAGAAAGCTCAGCTACAAACGAAGAGTTCCGAGAGAGTCTTTGTGAGTTGAAGATATGGAAGTAAATCAGTGACATCAGAAGATTGTTGATACTACTTATTTATTTAAATGTTGCTGTTTTTTAGTGTTAAATTATGTTACTGAAAAATGTAATTTGATCATTTAAACATGGATTTGTTGGATTTGTTTTAATTAAATATTTTTTTTATTGAAAGTTTTGTTTTTTTCATATAATGTATTTACTAAATTTGAATAATTGTATAATTATTCATTATAATTTTTAAAAATGTATTCTGATATTCTTATTCCAAATATATATATCATTTAATTCATGGCCTTAAAAAAAATAATTTGAGAAAGCATTTTTATTATTGGAATTAGAATATCAAACTATACGCGTAAAATACAGTCATATTGAAAATATTCAAATTATCTTTAAAAAGAACAACTAATTTCAATCATTTTAATATCGAAATTTTGAATTAAATTCTTTAAAATATGCAAGGGCTTAAAAAACATTTCAACATCACCATTAAATTGTGAACATATGAGATATTAAATTCAACTATTAAACTATAAACAAAATTAAATACTGTTTAGGGGTGTAAGAAACATTACAAAAAATACACCAATATATATATCGTTTCGTTTTTTACACAATACTGTTCTGTAATATAATCTAGATAGCACTGTTTCAATTTTTTTTAAATGGTTTATGGTTTATATATTTTAAAAACTGTTTGTAAAATACAATTGTTCAGTTTTTCTATTGACAGTCAACATTCAAATATTCGCATCATTTGTTAATTTTTTGTATTGCAATTAAACTCCCGGCCACTAGATGGCAGCAGTCATTACGTCATTACCTCCGCAGCTAAAGGAACAATAAAATCCTGCGAGATCCTGTCCATGACTGAGGACGAGAGGATACAGTTGATTTCAGCTGATGTTTCGACATATTTTGATTTCAAAACAAATAAAAGTAGTTACGACTTTGTCAAGAGTCATGTGGTCTGTAACTCCTTCAACACCAGAGTCAAGTACTCGACAATACTACAAATATATCCCTGTAGTTTTATCACAAAATATTGCGTTATTGTTCCCCTGTATTATGACACGTATCGCCAGATTCTTGCTAATAAACCCCTTTATTCTGATGGCACTGATATACTTCCATATGGAAATCTGTTTTCATTAGTGTCTGGATCTCAGTCCTGGTTCTCCTCACGCAGGATGCTGGTCCCGTGGATACACAGGAGAGGTCTTTCCCGCACCAGCACCAGGCCAGCATCAAGCAGCAGCTGGTCAATGTGTATGTTCTGATGTCCTTTTCTCCTCTTATGGTAGCAGAGTGATGTTAGTTTGTCCTGAGAAGCTTCCTCCTGCTAGTAAAGCGGGCGTCTGGTCTTGACAGAGTATTTATTGGGCACCTCCATTATGCAACGTGCACCATCCAGTGTGTGTCCGCGGAGGATAAGTGCAGTTTTAGTGTCTCTCTGTACCTGCAGCAGGACTTTAAAGACATTGTTTACAAAGCTCTGGTGGTGGTTTCAGACTTCAGGAACTTGAGCTTCAAAAGTGTGCGTGGGAGGAGAAAGCCGACAAGGTGGAGGAGCGTTTGAAAATCGAGCAAAACCAAGTCCAGCCCGGGAACCAGCCTCAGATGAAGCATACCAAGAAGGCGGCCGTGGTGAACTGGTGGAAAGCCTTCAGCACCGACGGAGCTAGATCACGGGTTCGAGACCCGCAACAGAACCCCGATCCCTTAGAAGCGACCAAACTCCAGCAAGCAGAGCAGACCATCTCTGATATGAGACAGCAGGTCTGCAGCCTGCAAGCCGCCCTCAAATCTGCACAGGAGTGCGTCGCTGAGTCCACGAGTAAAGTTCTGGTGAACAAAGAAACCAACACAGAGCGAGAAGAAGCCGAAGAAGCTTCCGAGAAGCCGGCGAAGGGTCAGAGGGATGCTGCGGTGGAGACGGAGGAGGACACAGTTGGAGAGGAGCAGCAGCTGAAAGTCGACACCACCACGGACAAACTTCTGGGGAACCTCAGGAGGATGGAGGCCATGGTCAGCGGCGCCCTGGAGACGGCAGAGCTGGTGAGGGAGAGCGAGCAAAGGGTCAACCAGGTCCGGGCCAGGATGGAGAGAATCACGGAGAAGGTGAAGGCCGCTCTGGGCCGAGCTGCCAACACTGACCAGCAGCTGAGTCGTCTGGAGGCCCAGATCACAGAGAACCCCCCGACCCAGGTCAGTGACTGAAGTCCCCGGTGTGAGAAGGAAAAAGTCATCTTGATCATTTATTATTTAATTCCATAACACATTTTTGGAATCGATAATATTTTAAATATTGATCATTTCAGTTTGTGCAACTTCACTAATTTAATATCATTTACTTTTTAATTATTAAAAAGGGCACAACAAATATGATTCATTATAACTATTATTACAATGTTAGTTGTTTTTTATTTTATTTGTGTAGATCAGGGGTTTCAAACTCAATAACACAAGGGGCCAAAATCCTTTAGCGTCTAAGTTACGCCTCAAACAAAATGTATGTTTACCAGGAAGTATGAGTGTCATTGCAATAGTGTTTTGTTATCATTCTTAACACGTCAATGAATCTAAATTATCTCAGTGTTTGTCTTCCTGGATCAATCAGTCCCATCAAATGTTGCTAAATCTGGTGCAGCCATCTTTTTAATGTTGTTTAAAATAAACTGAACTAAACATGAATTTAATCATTTATGAAGTCTCTCTTTAATTGTTGACACTCATAATTTATATTCCTTAACGTACCATAAACTCTTTTAAATGTGACAATATGAATATGAAACTGAATCAACATTGATTTAAGTAAGTAAGTAAGTAATATTTATTTATATAGCGCTTTTCTAGACCAGGGTCACAAAGTGCTTAAACAATCAAAACAATACTCAAAAAAGTATATACTTTAAAGATCAAGATAATACTGAGAACAACACAGGAGTTCCAGAAAATCAAGGAAAAGCCTGAACAAATAGAAACGTCTTAAGATGTTTCTTAAAGGAGTCAGTAGATCTATCAAGCGCAAAGATCTGAAAGCAAACCATCTGACGGGCCCCTTTAAATAACTTGGCGGCCCAGATATAGCCCCTGGGCCTTGAGTTTGAAAAATTGTTATCATTTCTCTTCTATCGATTATTACTTTCTCGAATGTGTTTTGTTCTGTAAAAATATGGTAGTTTAGCCTGTGACTCTTCAGTCAAGTTTACGAAGAAATAAAACTTGTAAACCAGTTAATAATTAGTGAAACAAAATCTCTTTATGATATTTGTTTTGTTTTATGTGCAATATCATGTGTTTTTTTTTCCTGTAAGTTTGATACGTGAGGTGATTTGACTATTAAATGTTGTCGAACGCTAATTATAATTTAAAACCTAATTTCTTCGTTTTATTTAGCATTATATCCAGCATCTTACAAATGTACTTTCATGGCGGTTCAAACCTAGAACAGCAAGAATCAAACCAAGTTACTAAGTGACTGAAACAATAGTGAGACACAAGAGCAATCTATGAATCAATGTCAAAAATAAGAACGTTTATCTGTATTAAACTTAAGCTTAATTTAAAAAAAGAAAGGACTGAGAGCCAACAATGTTCTTTCGTGCACTGCAGTTACATCTCCCCTCAGGTTTAACAAACGATACCATATCTGGCAAACGTCACTTTGATACTTGAAGCCAGTCATGAAAGAATGTGCAAATGTTTATATCCTTCAGTTACACACAAAAGTAAAGCCAGTATCCATGTTTATTTGATGTAGATACGCTGGATCACTTTCCAAAGCCTCAATAATCCAAGTGGAAACATATAGTGTGTTAGTTAAAAATATTCTGCTGAGGAAACGTTCAGTTGCTCCACAGTTGAAGAGATTTGTTGTTGTTTTTCCCAGGATTCCTGCGCCGAAGCATCAGCTGATCCTACAAACGACTCGGCCGATTTCACGAGTGAGTTTGATGAGCCGCCGACCCAAGACAGGACAAATGTTTCTCCTGCAGTCCCAGAAGAAACGTTTCCCATGAATGGTACGAGCGTTGCATCATCTCAGGCTATATCGGTCCTGCTACAGTTTTTTGCTGAAGGACAAATATTAATCGCTTCCCGTTGTAACCGTCCCCCGAGGACGACCCTGAATAGACTTGATGTCCATTTATGTTTGCGTTACACAGAATTAGTGACAACACAAATGCTGGATCTGCTCTTCCAGTGTCTTTATTTCTTGATATTACATTCGAAAATTGGGAACAAAATGAACTTCCATGGAGTTTTGAAGTAGTTGTTTTTAATTTCACGATGAAAGACAAGAAGGACAAAAGTATATATATATATGTTGATATATATTCATTGACAGATGGACAGAAATTGGTAGAATATTTCGCTGAATTAGAGACAGATCTCTAAACTTTAATTAACTTTTCAACTTTTTCAAATATTCAATGTGGTCGACGATGAGTGAGGAGCTTGTCGACCTCTGGGGGCAGCGAGGGTCGCAATGTCGACGCCAGTCTGCTTGTTTATTTATTTACTTTTATCTTAAAAAGTCCACATCATGTCAAACACAAGTCTCGTCACACTTGTTTTTTTTTTAACTTCAAAAAGCAAAAGCTTCACGTGGGCAGCTCACTATAAGAATTCCATAGTGCCATGTCGGATGTTTATGTCCCAGGCACGTGGAAACCTAAACATTTACAAAGGCAGGAGAATGTTGTTTAGGATTAAATACTTGAAAATATACTTACGAAAAGGGACTCCTTTGGTGTCTGGTCCATTTCAAGAGTACTTAGAAATGTGTCAACTTTTAAAAAAAACAACAATAATTAATGAAATAATGCAAGTTTCTATAGTATGTCATTGTAAATATACATCCACAAAATTAAGCAATTTTTTTTACAGACAATTTTACCATTTCTGGAAAGTGCCATATTATACATATTATATATACATATTATCGATGGGTTGATGAGGTATCATAATACAGGGTCTTGATTTTAAAAGACCTTTAGATGTCACTCTCTGACACTGTATCATGAAACCTCATCATCAGCTTCATGAGGCCTCATCATTACAACTAAACTAAAATGTTATCGTTCAACCTCAAGATATTTAAAATAAATATATGTTTCTCAGATCAAAATCAAATGACACTGTTTCTGTAAGTGACATCAAGACATCAGAGCAAACATAGAGGAGCCAAGGTCTCAAGCAAGCAAGCTTATACGCCATTTGATATCATTCCATTTCCCGTTTGTATAGTTTCAAGGTCTAATGCTTAACCTTACCACCCCGAAACTAGACAGGTAGACAGGAAAACTCTTTTTTTTTCACTACTGTAATATGAAGCGAAATACGTTTTAAACGTGCTAGTTAGCTATAGAAGCCATTTTGAAAATGAACACCAGTGAAATACTATATTATTTATCTCTGGATAGTTTTATATCATGAATCAAAATGTTGTTCATCTCCAAATAAATAACACATTTAAAACATATTATAAAGAAATATTTTATGAGCCGAAAACATTAAATGTGTCGAAATTATTGTTTTATTTTTTGCATTGTGTCTATTAATAACAGTTACGGAGCGATGAACATGAATTCATCTGCTCCACGACAAATTAAATGAGCCTTAATTGAAAACCTCTTAAGTTCAGAGAACCTTTGACTGAAGACTTGCACTTGATCCTCTGTTTATCAACTTGAATAAAAGGTGTTTTTTTTGTCTCCAACAGATGGAGGAGAACAAAACTCGAGCAGCATGGTGAGTCGAATTTTTGTTTACGTTAAACCTAAAACACATGTTAAAATCTGTCCTCTCAAGTCATTTTTTGTGGCCTGCAAGAGCTTGAATTTGTTGAATGATTGTGCATTTAGGCTTTAAAAACAAAGTGTGTCTTGTAGTGAGAGAATATAGTTTTTTAATCTTTGAAGTAGAGGCTGTTTTAGCTTTTAAGCAAGAGGATTAAAACACATTCTTCTTGAACTTTCATTCACCGTTTTAAAGGGTTCAATATGTTTGAATATCTTTAGCCTGAGTAAAAACATGAGTCCCTTGACTGATAACTAAGAACACCACAAACCAAACCTTATTTTCATTTTCTATTAAAAACGCAAAATATTGGTAGAGATAACATACTTTATTTATCCGCGGAAAATAAATGATTTTGTCCTGCAGCAGTAACCCATCAATCCATATAAACATCCATAAATACATGTAAAAACAATCAAATAAATACATACAAAAGTATAAAAAGACATAAATAAATAATTCAAAAGTTGATAACAAAAAATAAAAAGTGCGTGTCCAGCATGAGGGAGATAAAAATGTGAAGGTCCAGAATTTCCACAGAAACAATATGTGCAGCTTTTATTGCATCCCGTTCAGGAACTTTCATTTTTGTTTTGCTTTTTCCGGTCATGATTGGGTGTGAAACGTATCCTGCACGCATTGACACACTCAGTTAACCTCTTGATGGAAACCAATTGAAGTCCAAACACTGTTCTGTACGGATTTATTTGACTTGTTTTACAGGTGTTATATTTTTTAAGTCTAAAAAAAAGTTTGCTGTGAATTCCCTTGACTTTGGTCTAAATCTAGAAGAATCTTTTATTTCACAATCTTTTCATTCAAGCTGGTTAAATAGCTTAAATTGTAAACATCATCATATAAGGTCTACTGACTTTAAACTCGCCTTCTTCTGCTAGAAACATTCAAAACTTCGTCCATTCGTTGTACAAACTCGACCACTTATGCAAGAGTGAATTATTCACGCACATTTTCTGCACAAGAACTACCTTGAACCGGCTCGAATGAAACCGTGATCTGTGGTGGATGTCAGCTGCGTGTACACCCACAATGTGATCGCTGTGTTCAGCAAACGTGGTTGAAGAAGTTCTTCATGGAAAATCATGAATCAAACGTTTCATTTTTAACTTGAAAAATGTATTTTTATGTGCATGTTTATATCCAAAACAAACTTACACTATTGGAGGCAGAGATTAAAATGAGATGAAATCAATGTGTTATTTTACATGAAAGTGGATCAGTGGAGTTGAAGAACATGTACACACACACACACACACACACACACACACACTCAATCCAAAGAGGCATTCAGAGCCCTTCTCCTTAAATGGTCAAAGCTCCCAGGAGTGAAAGAGAGGCAGCTGCTGAAAAAAAAAGACAGGGAACAGAGGGGATGGGAGAAGGAAAGAGAAGCCCAGAGGAGAGAAGAGATTTCAAAGGAAAAGGCTGAGAGAGTCAGTGTCGGGAAAAGTTGGAGCAACAGGATTGACTGAGGAGAAGCTGGTCTCCACAGCACTGCGGCGGTGAGCTCAGGTAACATCCCAACCTGGGTCATGTGATCGGCTGCGTGCTGTTGTTGAGTTTGTTTTGCTGCCGTGTTGCGTTTACATAATCTAGTGTGTGTCAGGAAGCTGGTCTATTGTGTTTTCTTATGTGTTTTAATGTTATTTTTTTCTGCTTTTACTTGTTATCGTTTCAATTCTCTGCTGCTCAAACTTCATCTTCTGCCTCTTTTCCGTTGTTCCTCAAAGAACCAACATTTAAACATCTCTGGCAAGAGCTTATGTAACTGATGAAGAGCAGGAAAGAGAGGGAACACTGGTCCTCGAGTCATTGTGTGGAAAATAATGTCCCTGATAGCAACCAATTTAAGTTTTGATTATGGCTGTTTATGGTTGCTTTTCTGTAACTGGTTATAAATATCTTGTGATTTATTACGGTACAGAGTTTATCTACTGCACAGTTTTGCAGGAGTTACGTCTTTCATAAGAGCCTTTTTACTTTTCTTACCCATTTTGTTGACTTGAATAGTCTTTTTTTAAACTTTTGATGAGTGATCAACAACACTTTGAAATGTAAAATTGGACATTAAAATCAAAAAATAGAAATAAAAACTATAATAATAATAGTGTAATGTTTTATTATAGAGAACAACAATTAACCATTTATTTTATTCCTCTATGAAAGCTGCCATAAATCTTATTATCACAAAGTTTAAATGGTTTAATTCGCAATCTGAGTGGTTAACAATTATAGAGGAACTAGCATTTGAAAATCATTTTTAAAAAATATGGTATTTTTAGTTGTTTGTTTTACTATTTACAAAACATATTTCTACTGACTGTTAAGTGTTTTTCTTATTTCACTCTATTGAGAAACAAATATGTTTCATTATAAACTGTTTACAAGAGAGATATGTAAACATTTACGTCCAAGACCGATGAAAGGAAGTCGTCTTGTTTACGCTCAGAGTTTTTTTTTAAAAGAAAGATGCATCAAAATAAAACGCTGGGATGGTGAAGATTTCTCTTTCCAGAAAGAAGTCAGGCTGATAATTAGCATCGTGATTGTGTAATATGTTAATGTCTGAGATCAAACCGAGGGAGTACACGGTGGATTTGATCAAACAGGCTTTTATTCACATAAAAGAAAAGATGATTTGATGAAGCACTGTACGAGGAGGACGTACACAGATTAAATAAATGTAGCTTTAGGTTTTAAAGAGAAGTTACTTTAGTCTATGATCGTATATCATGTTGTTGTTTAGCTGTTAAATCTCTCTTTCTGTTTAGTTATATATTTCAAGCTAAACAAATTAACATTGTTTTGATTTTACATGTTTGAAGAAGCATTTAATTTTGGAACAATTGAAACATCAAATTGTAGATAAACTAAGCACATCAAAAACATCTTCTGTTGGATAAATATATGTTTCTTTCATAATATTTATGTCATTGAATGTGTCTGGAAATCCAAAATATTTCACCTAAATACTACTTTTGTTGAATTGGTTTGCTTAAAGCAAGGTTTAAAACTCAATCACACAGGTGGTAAAAATCTTTTAACAGCTGAATAGTGGAAAGTATAATCTGATTGAGAAATTGTCTTCAATCTACGTGTTAGTCGTCAGTTTGATCCATTTCTGTTCCTTATCTTATCTTGTTTTAAACACTGGAAACTTCAGAAATCACTCATTTTAACATGAACATTAATGTACTTTGATGAAGAGCCAACAAGCCACATTAAAAGACTTGGCGGCCAGAGTTGAGTTTGACGCAGACGCATAATGTCATATATGTAACTGACTGATCTTGGGTGGATTAACTGAATGCCGTGTTGTTGCAGGTGCAGGAATACAAACGACCTTTGCTTGTCGGCTCTCTACTCGACTACACCTCAAAAGAAACAGATCGTTCCGCTGCTGCCGAGAGTCACTTCATATTCCCACAGACCCGTTCCCGGCCCTCGCTCGTCCCTGCCATGCCCTCGCTGCCCGAAGAAGAAGAGGATTCTCCAGAAGAGTTGGACAGTTCGTCAAGTTCTCCAAGCACAGTAAGAGAAGATTCCAGTTTGATCCAGAACGTTGTAGTGCAGACGTTAAAACTGTACAAACAGGGAGGATGAATTGATTCTACTCAACTTTAGTTCTACTCTTATTTGAAGTCTATGATTCTTGAGGTCTGCTCTTGATCTTATCTTAAACATTGGCACCTTAACAGATCACCTTATCCACATGAACGTTCATTTACTACTTTTAGAACTAACCTTGAGGTCAATGTTGAAGGTTCACTATCACTTAACCTTTTTAATGCAGGACTGTAAAAAAAATATCTGAAATATAAATGCATCGAGGCAGCACATACCTCTGCCAAGGGCTTAATTTCACAGACTTCAAATAGCAGTAAAATGATGTTGAAGGAAAATAATTTTCTTGGACAAACACACAGATTATTAATTTATATTGAACCGCCAAGAATACAAAATAATATCGGAATCAGAATCATACTTATTGTTAAACACAGTTGGGTAGATTTTCTTTTTTTTACCTGTGATTTGTACGACTAAAGGATTTTGGCTTCTTGTGTGTTTGAGTTTTATAATCCTGATCTAATTAATAGAGCATTGTATTGTCTACTGAGCCACACTGGCTCAGACTGGTGTCATAATGTTTCTACAAAGTCTGTTGAATTAACGATAAACACATTTTGTGACAATTGTACTTCAGAGATTTTATTAATTTCTGCATTTTATAAAACTGGGTTCTCTGGTTTTGGCCTTCAGGGCCACTGTAGTTATTGCCAACAGTAACTCGTAGAAGCCATGCATCTGAATTTCGACCTATTTCTGCCTTAATTTTTTTTTGTTAAATAAATTTAAATGTTTGAGTTAATTTAACAACAGATTAGAAGACAATCAAAGGAGCGGCATCACAATTAAAACTTTCAGAAATGTTTCCATTTGGGGAAAACATTACATTTATTTATGTGTTGCTTTGGATTAGAGAGTAAAGATCACATGAAGGTCACGAATGAGCTTCAACGACTTCATAGGTCAACGTCATGAGCTAAAAGCTTGATGTCTGACACTTTCAGCCGGCCCCCTGTGAAAGCCGAGCCGTGGTCATGACGGCTCCGACCATCATCTTCCCACAACAGGCCACGATCCTTCACCAGGATGGACATCAACAGAACACGTATTGAACATTTGCTGTATATATAATATAAGAAAAACAACGCTGGTTTTATGACTTTGATTATTGTATCCTTTAGGCCACTCAGTCCCAGATCTCGTGTGCAGAGGAGTTCCTCTGGGAGTCCCATCACCACGATAGGTATGGATACAGAATGGAATTTTTTAATAGAAATATTAATACATTTTTTTACACACTTTCTGGTCAGATTTGGGAATTAATTGTGATGCCAGAATTAAGATACTATTTTTTAACTTGTCTCAAATGATTTAGAAACAAGTTCAAGTTTCCTTTAGAGTTTTTACAGCCTGTGATAGAAAATGAAATCATCAGAAATGGTTAAAAAAGAACTCGTTGTTGTCTTCCTCAGACAGCTCAGGTACAGTGATCGACCTGGTGAAGGATCAACTCAATGAGCCGCAGCTCTCCGAGGAAGATCGTCGGAAGAACCTGGAACTGCTGGAACAAGCCAAGAGGGTCAGTGATCGCTTCCTCACGCGACGCGGCCGACGATCCACCAGCAGTCTTAGCGACGTCCCACCAGGTGAGTGACCTGAGTGAAGGTGACCCAGAAAATGTTTTAAAATATCAGTGAAAAAACACACATTTCACACTGCTCTGATTGATCTATTTTAGCTGTAATTTGTCATCAGGCACTTGAATAAATAAATGATCCAACCATGTACGATTAAACATGTTTGGCAATGAAAGCAATATCACTCACAATAGTTTGAACTGTAATAATAATAATACTTTTTATTGAAAGGAGACTTTCTGGACACTCACTGTTTTCACATTTAAAAACTGTAAAAACAACAACAACAACAACATTGAACAATATATAAACACATTGAAACGACATTAAAACACAATAAAATAATATTAAATGAATATTGAAATGTATTGAAATAAAATTTAAACACATTCAAACAATATTCAAACACAATTAAACAACTTTAAAACACATTAAAATAACATTAAAAGACATTTAAACAACATTAAAACACATTACAATAACATTTGACTGTTGTTTGAAATAATATTAACACGCATTAAAATAACATTTAAAAATATTCAAACAATATTCAAAATAATTTAAATATCATTTAAACACATTCAAACAATAATAAATACATTAAAATAATACTAAAACACATTGAAACAATATTCAATATAATTTAAATAACACTTAAAAACATCAAAAAAATATTAAAAACATTTAAATAACACTAAAACACATTTAATCAGTATTAAAACACATTGAAATAACATTTAAACATGTTCAAACAATATTAAAACATAAAACAACAACAATGGAAATTGGATAGAAAAGCAGAAAAGTTGGATTCACTTGTATTTGACATTATTTATTTTATTTAAACACTTTATTCTAGATTATTGATGAATTATACAAACATAACCAAGTGAATCATTTATGTGTTTTTCATTTTTGTGTTTTCTTCCAAGGGATGTCTCCACCTCTAACTCCATCTTCCCCACACTCGCCCCGCGGCAACCTGATGTCGATGCTGCCTCCTCAGACCGGTAGATGCTCCATCATCTTCTTCTGTAATGTTGCTTCTGTCCTCGTGACCTCATGTCGTGTCATGTCTTCACAGGTTCAGGATCTTCCGAGGGGCCGTGTTTCAGCCCAAAGGTACCAGGATTCAGTGATAAACTTCTTAGATTTATTTGAATGAATAAGCTTCTAGTTTATTTCTATCCTTTCATTTTGTCCTTAACTGTTGGTTTTATCTCAGCTTGTTGACTTTTATTTCACACTTTAGGCCTGGAAATTATATTTATGGACCGACCTTTAGATAAAAACAGTACAAATAAACTATAAAGAGTCTGTGTTTCACTTATTTTCACTAGTTTATAGGTTTATTGTTGAGTATGTTTGACTGAAAGAAGTGATTTAAGTGTCATGAGTCACAGACTTTAGAAAAATAAAACACCTTTCAAGGAGTAATAACAATAAAACAGAGCTAATATAATTTTTTTTTCTTTCTGTGCAGCCCGGTAACAAATGCCTCACAGACCAGTACTGTTCCGTAGACTGGGGGGTTGAAGACTTTTTCTTTAGGGAACAGATTGTAGTTTCCTCGTGAAAAGATCTGCTGCATTCCAGATAAAACTTACTCACTATATAGAACATGAACTTTACGACCTAACATGCTAACAGACTGGACTTATGTAAGGAAGTGTTGCCTCAAGCATCAACACAACTTCTACTTGGGAACATAAAGTACAGTCTTTATCTTCTCTGAACACATGTATGTTCTGCTATGTTGCAGTATCTGGATTTTCCTACAGTGAGGGAGCTGCCCAGTGCAGGGACGCAGGACATGGAGGTCAGAGGAATGATTTCCTTGCTTCATTTCATCCAAACAGCTATTAATCTATTCATGCGACGCCTTTGTTCATGCTGTCAAACTATTGAAGACGTCTTTCCTTGATTCTCTGACACACTGACCTTTTAAGCATATATCTTATGGAGTATTGTTTTGAATATTTAAGCGCTTTATGACCCTGGTCCAGAAAAGCCTTCTACAAATATTACTTATTTACTTTCCATCGTTCATCTGATGTCTGGAGTAGATTCTAGCTCATGAAAGTTCCATGAAATTGGTTTCCCAAGAGGTTATGTAAGAGTGTCATTATCTCATCATAAGACTGTGAACAAACATTCAAACTTGATCCCAAAAACCTCTGATTGTCTTTAAGGCTATAAGGGGTTCACTTTTTAACATGATCTATGTCATTTGTCAAACTGATTTTATGAAGCCCGTCGGATGGTTGGCTCGAAATCAGAGTAGATTATTGTTCATAAAGATGTCAGTGTTTAAGATAAGATAAGAGACAGATCATTTGTTTGGTAGTATTTAACATTAATTGAGCCTTTAATAATGAAAAGACAATATCAGAATCACCTTCGTCCTGTTAGATAAACATACATGTTCTTGGCTTCTTGTGTGATTGAGTTTGACCTGCATGACCTATGCGATAAAATAATTACCTATAAATCTACAATTATTTGACACAAATCTATTCTTTTTATTAAATAATTCGACTCTATTACATTTAAGGATTAAATGCTTAATTTTATGGTTTTTGTCATTACAAGGTTAAGAATAATACTGAATGCTTTTACTTAAACAAAGAAAATACATCTGATGTTGTTTAAAGTCACATGTTTTACTTGTATGCAAGTAGACCAACACAGAGTTTACATGTCTGTCTGAATGCTTATTGAAGTACAGAGCTGTTAGTTGGCTGTTGTCGCAGTTTCACAAGCCGTTAATAATCTTAATCCAAAGGCTTCCAGCAAACGCACACTTGATTGA
Organism: Callionymus lyra; assembly: GCF_982586985.1. Lineage (NCBI taxonomy): Eukaryota > Metazoa > Chordata > Actinopteri > Syngnathiformes > Callionymidae > Callionymus > Callionymus lyra. The sequence continues at coordinate 12,782,763 of NC_141823.1, forward strand.
CTGCTGTTCAGGACCACGATCTGGGCCCCTTAAAGATTTAAAGTTGGCACGAAGTTACCGACAGACTTGTGTACTCCCATGCTGTTTCCTTACAAAAACACAATCAGTGAGAGGATAACATTATGTGAGGTAGGCTGATATGATAAACATACTTTGTCTCATCACTTTCCCATCAGTCGTTTATTATTTCGTTGAACTCTTCAGCCATCTTTAAATGTTTTATTTTACATTTATGGACTTTTGTAAGATTCTTCTGTGACAAAAAAATGTTAATTCGTAATTTGTTTATATTTGTTGAGATATATTTGAACTACAAGTGTGTTTATATTTCCATGTAATTGATGTGAATATTGTTATGAAATAAATGTTTATTTTAAGGTAATATTGGCACGACTGACGCATGGTTTCTCTCCAGACCAGCAGACTGTTGGTGGACTGGAAACTTCCTGAGAAGAGGAAAGTTTCCTCTGGGACTCTTAAGCCCAGATACGCTGTGCAAAAGGACATTTGTGATCCCACCGCTCCCAAAAGTCCACCAGCGGGCAGCAAAACAGACGAGGGATCTTGTCCGGGTCGATATCCCAACCAATCTCCTGCCACGGGGGTCGCAAAGCCAGTGCCGCGACCCCCCACCCAGCAGGCCCCTTGTACAGCCGAGATCAAGACCATCGGGGCCTTTCCTCCGCTGATGAGAGCCGTTTCCTGGGATTCAGTGGGAGGTTTAAGCCCCAGAAGTGGAGCCCCGACTTTCCCTCCCACAGCCGAGGACCCCAGGGACGCCGTTTTCAAACCCTCCGGCCTCAAGGACCACCCTGTTCCAGCGGGCGCTGTACAGAAACTGACCAAACTGCGAGAGGTATCACTTCATCATCAGCGTTTGTTTGACACAGGAAATACTTTTTTTTTTGTTGCATCTGTGTGCAGGAAAACAAGTTGATACGTAACCAGTGCATCACCAGCTCCAAGTTACCGGACCTGAGCGAAGCCGCAGAACAGGAAAAAGGTTACTTTCCATGTTTGCTTTGTTGTGTTTTGGACAAAATGTCACTGTGGGTGTTCACTTCCTGTATATCTGGGAAAATCAGTCTCAGCCAGAAAACGATGAAGATCATCTGGGTTTGTTTTATTCCCAGAGTACCTTCCACTTAAACGCTTCTAAATGTTGTTTTGGGGATCTGACAGCAGATCGCATGATTTTTACAAACTGAGAAAGATCTGGCCAAATTATTTGTGAAGGTTTTTGTTGAATAAATTATACATTAAGCAGTGAGAAATACAAAGAATGGCACCTATCTAGTGTTTAATGTTGATTTAAACAGTGTAAATGTGTCAAACTCAATCCATGGTTGAGTCAATATTAAAAAAGGGTTAATGTTCATGTTTATGACCTATAGAGTGTTTAAGATAGTTAAACAATATAATGGATGCCGAACTTCCAGTATAACTCAATAATTTGATTCTGAAAACTAGTGATGGTCTGACGAAGCTTCATGAAGCAGTGTCATTATTTTCAGAGTCCACTAGATGGCGGTCTCTGCACTATTTTCCTTTGTTTTGAACAACTGTTCTAATGAAACATCGCATCATTTTTAAACTGGTAGCGCCACCTACTGACCTGTATATACCATGACACTGTCTCATGAAGCTTCACCAGCACATCACTACTAAAAAAAAAACATTATCCACAATTGATATTCATTAAAGAAAATCTTTGCAGGATCTGCTGTCGTTCCAAACTCCTCCGGCAGTGACGAGCGAAAGGAAAAGGCAGACGCGATGCCGAACATTTCAGACGTGATGCTGAGGAAACTGAAACTTCACAAAGGTTTTCCTGGATGGTTCGTTTGTTAAAGTCCATGTTGATCATCTTATTTGAAAAGCTTACTTTTCTTTTTTTTTTATTCCAGTGCTCCACCACTCACAGAAAAAGAAGTTGAGGTTTGTACCATGTTTTTTTTACGTCGTCATCGGTTATTGTAGCTCGAGGTTGAAAGTCACCTTGACATTTTAGAGCAAGAAAACTAAGTGAGTAACTTATTAAGCTGAATACAGTATCAATTCTGAGCTGATATACTTTCAACTATCAAGTCTTGCTACAATGAATCAACCATCGTCAATCAAACCAACTATTCAAATGTAGCATTTAATGCAGGGCTAGTGTTGAGAATCAGTGACTACTCAGCATTTTAATGATCTCTAATGATTGTAAATAAGTAAGTAATTCTTATTTGTATAGCGATTTTGTGATAAAAAGCTGTTGAAAAAAAATGAATTGTCCCAAAGCAATTGGTTATTTTCTACTGAATTTATTTGTGAAAAATATTAAAGGTCAAAAACACTCTGCTCTTTTATTTGACTGAAAAGGAAAAAAAAATTGATTTGAGGAAAATGTATCAATATTTTGTTCCAAAAAGTATGTTTATAAGACTAATACATTAACAGAAGAGGAAGACGTGTATATGTTTATACAGTATGTTTATACTATTTATGTTTTTAAATATTTTGAGGCCAGTAAACAAATGTCAAATATAATGCAGGTCAATGTCGTTTTTGTTTATTTTTGCTCCTTAAAAAGAACATTGAATAGTTTTTACATCTATTCCTGGCTAAATATAGATTTAATAGAAGTAAATAAACATCCGATATCTCATATGTAGGAGAATGTATTGGATCCCTTAGTAAGAAATGATCATTTTTTTGCACCACAAACCAGTTTAATGTCTGAATTATATTCAGATTAAAACAGTTAGAATAAATCATATATAGTTTGTGTTTCACTCATTTTCAGTAGGTTTATTTTTTGAGTAATGTCTCCTGAAATAAGCGTCAAGAATCACAGGCTAATGTTACTTCTAAGAAAATGTTTTTTCTCCATATCCTCTGAAAACAAACACCTTTAGGACAGTTATTATTAAAAGCATAAAACATAATTATATAAATATTTTTTCTTTCAGTGCGACCCAGTAACAAATGCCTCGTGGTTCATTGATTTAAAGCATTAACTTATGTTAAACGCCTTGTTTCAGTTAAACAACATTTATTTCAACGTTCTCCTCACAAGCTCATTCAAAGTAAATCAATGAGCCATTTTTAAGAAGCTTGTAAGATCAACATCCTCCAGTGGATTCTTAATGAGCTCTCGTTTTTCCAAGTGCTCTCATTTGAACACAGAATCGTGTCATTTATTATAATCCTCTTTGTTACACGGTTAAGAATATAGAGTGCCTGGATTCGGCGGATCTTCTGTTGACCGGGAAATGGTTGAGGTCGAAGCCAAAGAGCTGTCGGGGTAATTTCCTGTGGAGATAATACAAACACGGTGACGTTGTCTGGCCGTCGGTACAGTCTCGCTTCTCCCACTGGGATGTTCCTCCAGCAGAACAGTCAGAGGTCGTACTCTTCCTCTCTGGCACCGACTCGGGTCATAAAAACAGCAGAAGGTCAAATGTTGGAATCAGCGAGGGATGATTTTAAAGTGTCTGGATGAGTTTATTCGGTGTCCAGAGGGTGATGTTGCAGAAGCTTCCTCTCCGCAGAACGCTTTCGTGCAGCTGTCGCTGGCGTTTCGTAACGACAACTACACGCTGGAGACTCGGCTGAAACAGGCCGAGAGGGAGAGGAACCTGACGGAGGAAGACACGGAGAAGGAACTCGAGGAATTCAAGAACATGCTCAAGGTCGGTGTCTGAAAAACAACAAACCCTCATCATCATTAGCGTTCGCAGGAAACTGGCTCCAGTCTCACGAGGGACGTCGATTCCCGTCCAAACATCCACAGCGTCATGAGGTCGTGATGTTTGTTGCAGATCACTTCGCCGCAGTGGCAGAACCTGGAGCAGAGAGAGTCGTACCAGCGCCTGGTGGAGACTCTGTCGGTGCTGCGTCGACTGGCCACCAGACTGTCCAGTCGAGCCGAGTTGGTGGGAGCCGTGCGACAGGTACGGTAACTCGGCCGTCAAAGACACAACTCAGACATGATGAATACTATAATGCGCTGAGGCGGGGCATACCTCTGCCAAGGAGTTCATTTACAATGGCGTCAGAAAAACGACTTCTATGATTCAAGAGTTTTGAGGGTTCAGAAGTTTCAAATTTGGAAGTCTTCCCTCTCCAAGATGCAGTAAGTCCCTCATGTTTTGAAGTTTTAAAAGTTCTCTGCAGTCTAAAATCTCGACGAACAAGAGGTTACGAGAGCCCATTATGACGTAATCATGGCTTCACTCCTTCTCCATCCAGCTGTAATCACTCCCTGCTTTGTTTATACAACGAATCCCTTGGAGGTTGAGACTTCCAGAATTGATAACACTTGGTGACAAACCCTGATGCTTGACCAATCAAAGTAGAGTGGGTGTGGTTATGCTTAACAAGTTTTGTCTCCAGAAAAGTGTTTTTAGTGGGCGGGGCTTAAGATCATTTTCTAATTAAATGTTTGAATTTAAGAGAATTTGAGAGTTTTGTACAAACAGACACATACTGAAACATACAATAGAAATAGAGTCATCTATTTAAGACACGCTGACATCAACACATTAGTTGAACTTTATAGCAACAGCAGTTAATTTTTACATTTAAAACTTTTTTTAAACTTTACTATGAGAAGATGACGTGAAAAACTCACACATCAAGAGTCTTTATCTTGATTTATAAACAAATTTTGGCTCAATAGCAGATGTTCACAAGAGGTTTCTCGACATTGAAGTTACACTGTTCTGACACTAGGGGGGAACTAGAAACGATACGTTAAATCCTAGTCCAGGAAATCAATTCCCAACTTTTTATCGCTGTTTACCAACAAACAAACCAATAACATGAATAAATAAAGTGTATTAACAGGACTGTTTTCTATTCTCTCGTGAAGGAGAAGCGCATGAACAAGGCCACGGAGGTCATGATGCAATACGTGGACAATCTCAAGAGGACGTACGAGAAGGACCACGCCGAGCTGTTGGAGTTCAAGAAGTTGGCCAACCAGAACTCCAACCGCTGCTATGGAGGGTCGGCGGAGTCCGGAGGTGAGACCAGGACCAGGAGCCGAGCAACTCTCTCACAGACACCAGTGCCTCCATCCCTTCTTCTTTTTTATTGAACTCAAAAGTAGTGCAGGTCAAGAGGTCGGAAAGAGGCTTATTTTGTCTGCAGATGGTAAATTAATTTGATTAGAAACAAGGTTTTTCTCCTTATATACTGCAATGGATATTATGGGATGTTTTCAAGGAAGCACCGGCAAAGCTTGTTCCTAAAGTGGAAGGACAGATAATTCAAGCGTAAAGATAAGATTACGTCGAGCTGTAAATAAAGACTTGCTCAAGCCTCACACAAACACATGAGGTCAACATTGTTTTTCATCGGCAGCAGGTCATGTTAGGATCTTCAACTTTACACAAACCTACACACACACACACACTCCCACACACACACACACACACACACACACACACGGTGTTGTTTATGAGATGATCGCAGTCGTAAATACAAGTATTAGGAACTCTGAAATCCAAGCCAACGATTACATAACGTGTGACTTGTGTTTCCTCCGTCAGACGATGGATCTCGGTCTTCACGGTCCATGTCTCTCACCATGGGGAAGGTGAGGTTCTACAGTCGCGTCACGTCACACGTCTGTTCGCTCAATAAATATCTTCTTTCTTCGCCGCAGGCTCTTCCCAGACGACGAGTGAGCGTCGCCGTGGTGCCCAAGTTTAACCTGCTCAACATCCCGGGTCAGTCTCCCCCGACTGCTGCTCCCGGCTCTGCTCCGAACCCCTGTCCCTGCCCTGGTCCAAATCTGACTCTGAGTCCTCACTCTGGTCCTGCTGCCCCCGGCAACGCACTTCCTGTCCTGGTAGGACTTCCTGTTTATCAATCAACCTTCTTTAATGATGAGGCAGCATTTTTGTTGTTGCTTTAGGCTCAAGGCTCTGAATCGGAAACTATTTATTGCGAAAGAAAAACAAAACAGGATTTTATTTTCTAGTGTTGTGGAAACACAATTAAATAAAATAAAGTACAATGAAATGAAATAAGATGACTGGAATAAAATACCATAAAATATAAATGGATTCATAAAGTACAATACAGTGAAATTAAAGAAATAAAAAAGAATAATATAATATAATATTAATGAAATAAAATCAGATAAAAAAAAAGAAGAAATATAATAAAATACATTAAAATGAGAAATATGAAATAAAGTGGAATTTGATTAATGGAATACGTTACAATAATTTAAATGAGATGAATGAAATAAAAAACAATATAATAAAATGAAATAAAATAGAATAAACAATTAATTATATGAATAAAATAAAATAGGATTAGATGAATAACATAAAATAGAATTATTTAAATGAAAAAAACTAAAAAGGAATTATAAATATAATAAAATACATGAGTTGAAACAGGGATATTTTGTGCACATGTTGCTCAAAGGTGAACGTACTCGCATGTATCCACGTAAAGCAGAAGAGAAGTTTTCTGATGAAACTACAGATCTCAAGTCTTTAGGAACTGTTCTTAGGTCAGTTTGAGGTAATCCAGGGTTGGACGACTGACGTTTGTGTTTATGCCTTTGACTTACTCGTGAAAGAAAAGCTAAGTTAAGTCCAGTGGTACTCTAGGGGGGTTTCAGAAGGTGACGACATCCGTATCTGTAACACCGACCTTAACAGTTCCCATAATGCTTTGCCGCCCAGCCACCAATCATAGCTGTCGATCCATTTCATTTAAAGACAGTATTGCAGTGACCAATCATCATCACGGGCCACTAAATAGAGCAGTGAGGCTTCATGGGAGTTCACCGATTTGTCGGCACCAAAAGTAAAGTGGGTGTGTTCTTCAGTGCCTCGCACTTAGTTCTGTTTTGTGTTAAAGTTTTTTAGATCCAGCAGTCGGCATGATACGCAAACTGTAGTATTTGTATTTGTGTATTTCTGTTTTTAAACTGAATCCATTTCTAAAGCAGCTAAATAAAAACATATATTTAAAATCAACACAGTATAATACTCGATTAATATGTAACATAAATTCAAAAACCCTATAATAAGCATCACCTGGGAGAAATAAATAAATAAATAGGAAAGACTTAAATCTCTTAAATGTATCATCACAAGTCTTTTTCTTATGTCTTTCTCATGACTTTCTCAAGTCCTTTCTCATGTCTTTTCTCATGTCTTTTCTCATGTCTTTGTCAAGTCATTTCTCATGTCTTTTCTCATGTCTTTTCTCATGTCTTTGTCAAGTATTTTCTCATGTCTTTTCTCATGTCTTTTCTCATGTCTTTGCTCATGTCTTTGTCAAGTCATTTCTCATGTATTTTCTCATGTCTTTGTCAAGTATTTTCTCATGTCTTTTCTCATGTCTTTGCTCATGTCTTTATCAAGTCATTTCTTATGTCTTTTCTCATGTCTTTTCTCATGTCTTTGTCAAGTATTTTCTCATGTCTTTTCTCATGTCTTTGTCAAGTCATTTCTCATGTCTTTTCTCATGTCTTTGTCAAGTCATTTCTCATGTCTTTTCTCATGTCTTTTCTCATGTCTTTGCTCATGTCTTTGTCAAGTCTTTTCTCATGTCTTTTCTCATGTCTTTGTCAAGTCTTTTCTCATGTCTTTTCTCATGTCTTTGTCAAGTCATTTCTCATGTCTTTTCTCATGTCTTTGTCAAGTCTTTTCTCATGTCTTTTCTCATGTCTTTCTCAAGTCTTTTCTCATGTCTTTTCTCATGTCTTTTCTCATGTCTTTATCAAGTCATTTCTCATGTCTTTTCTCATGTCTTTGTCAAGTATTTTCTCATGTCTTTTCTCATGTCTTTTCTCATGTATTTCTCAAGTCTATTCTCATGTCTTTTCTCATGTCTTTTCTCATGTCTTTTCTCATGTCTTTTCTCATGTCTTTCTCAAGTCTTTTCTCATGTCTTTGTCAAGTCTTTTCTCAGATGTTCCACGAGTAGATAGTCTTCACTGATATAATTGTATATTCATTATTAATGAGTTTTTTGTGAACTTATTTACACGTATTTCCATGTGTTCTTAAATTCAAACGACTGTTTGATTGTTTTTCCTCCTCAGAGCGAAGCCAGCGACACGAAAGGAAACTATTCTTCGGAGTCGACGCCGACAGTGAAGGAGTGGTATGTTTTTCACGCACCGACAATATTGTTGTGTGAGAAAAGAAAGCCTCCTCAAGGTCACGGCATTCTCCCGCGAAACAATGGCTCCTCCGATGGTTTCTTATCAGAAAGGTTTTTTGCCGCTGCTGAGGGACAGCTAAGGTTTTTTATTTGTTCGACTTCCAGGATGTGTCGCAGTCGCAGCTCAATCAAACCTGGCGGAGCCGAGTCCTACTGCAAACATTTGTCTGACAAAGTCCAGACCTTAGACTCTAATCCCGGCCCAGATTCTGCTCGCTGACACAGATTTGAAAAAAAAAACTCTGATGACAAATGTCACACCATGAGGTTGAAGAAGTTGTGTTTGAAACAGCGGGAAGAGTGAGAAGGAGAAGGAGAGTCCGCCCGTCAACATGGAGGAGATCAGAGCGGAGATCAAGGCGAAGGTGGAGGAGGAGGCCTACAACCGAGGGTGAGTCCTTCTCGTTTCCTCGCGCCTTAGTGCGGCTCTCAACTCCTGTGATGAACCTTTAGATTACAAGAGGGACTGAAGCAGAGCAAAACCGTCCAGGAGGAGAAGCTGAGGGACGACGAGGCCTTGGAGAGGCTGATGGAGCTGAAGATCAAAGACGAAGAGAGCGGGAAGAAGGTCATCATCAACAGGTGAGGAAAGGATTCGTCCGACCCGACGCCGGTCGTATCTGACCATCGTCGTCCCCGCAGGAGGATGGAGGAAGTCTTGGCGGTCCTGGGTCGCATCTGCCCGAAGATCTCGTGGAGCAGACGCCTGCTCTGGTTCATCCTGACGGTCCTGCTGATGATGTGTCTGGTCATCAGCGTCCTCACCTTCTTCAGCGACTACTACAACAGACACGAGGACACGTAGAACACGCAGCAGCACTTTAGAACCAGATCTGTGGTTGAAACACTCGTGTGTGTTTAGGGACCAACAACACTGTATTTATTTGTTAGCTTAGCTTTGGTACTCGCTAGCAGGAGAACGCAACAGGTTCTCTGGATATTATCTTTTGTACACAAATGTTTGTCTATTTATAAAGAAGATACGTCGTTTTTTTTAAAATAGGATGTTACGTGCAATAACTCTGCAGATCACTGATTGGACTTCTTTGTCAGCACTTTGTATCGACTTATTTGTACTTTTTGTTTTCTTTTTGCACTTCACCTTAAATAAATGTTCCCAAAAATATCGATAGATATCAGCCTTTTTTTTCCAAAGAAATCTGTCACTTATTTGCTTCTCGCTGTCTCAAGCAAGAAGGTCAATGTGCTCCGGGGGTCTAATGTTAGCGGCAGATCAAAATGGTGGATAGCACGATACAAATTTGTGTTAATTTATCTATTTATTTGGTCATCAATGTTTATTTTCTGTATTTGATTCGTGTTTGAATTTCTAAATAGATCGTTTTTAAAGGACATAAAACTGTCCGCGAGACCCTTGTAGAAGATATAAAACTGCAACAAAAATACTGATAGTCTTGACGCCACAATCTATCGCTTCACCAGGTCAGATGTGCGGCCATTTTGTTTCTACTTGTTGTTTTGTTGGAACTTCTAACTGACTCGTCAAATGTGGTCCTCCTTGAAAAAAAAAAGGTTTGAACGCCTCTGGGTTAAAGGTTCTATTTTTAGATGGAACAAAAAGACCCAAATTTGAACTTTGAAGCCAAGACTTTTTCATTCCACATGGATCGCATTCCCTTCTTCTAAATATTGTAGCAACAGATCGAACTGACTCTCCACATACATCATTCGTTTTTATTGAACTGAGAGCAACTATATTAGTGCAGCGTAGGCAGAGGTACATAGTGTCCTTGAACTCCTCGTATAACTCCAGGAGCGTTCTTTAAAACTTGAGAGTTTTCTGCACGAACAAAGTGCTTTTTTTATGTGGCTGTTAGCTTGTCGTAGCAACACACGGTACAAAGAGGGATTCCGGGAAAATACTGGTGAGTTTTAGGGACAGCAAGTCCTCGTATTCAGACCTTTTAATAAAAGCCAGTTGATACAAATGCATGTTGAACTTGTACGTAGAGTTGTTTTTGCTCAAGTCAAATTACTTTTTGTGTTCCATGGCATTGATTTTATTACCTTTTATTTTGTGTCAATTTAAAAAACAAGAGAAAAATAGTGTTTTCATATGTCTTAAAATTAGGGTTTGTATATCATATCACGTTTCAGGGGCAAAAATACGATATATTGTGATCCTGTAGTAACAAGCATATATTTATAGTATTGTCGAGTACTTGACACGTGTTGCAGAATTTACAGACCACATGACTCTTGATGAAGTAGTAACTGCTTTCATTTGTTTTGAAACCGAAATATGTCCAAACATCAGCTTTAAAATGTGTTGGAATCGACTGCATCCTCTCATCCTCAGTCATCGCAGAGAGGATTTTTTTGTACTTGTTGCTGCAGATAAAGCAATGACTGATGCAACACAAAAATGACCAAAAGCCATAAATATTTGAGTGTTAATTTAATTTATTTAAAAAAAAATACATTTGATGTTATACAATTGATTAAAATATAAACCATGAAATAACCATGATGAAAATAAATATATGTATATATAAATATAAATAAAAAATATAAATTGACTGTATCCTCTCGTCCTCAGTCATCGCTGGGATCTCAAGGGATTTCATGGCTACTCTAGTATCGGAGGTGACAGTGACTACTGCAATCAAGCGGCCAGAAGTTAAATTGCGACACAAAAATGAAGAAACACTATGTATATTCTCACACCCCTACTTAAAATAGCTTTAGATTTAGGCGGATGGCCTGTGCAAAATAAATATATCTGCTTTCAAACTTGGTTAACAAGCCAGTGACGTCCATCACGCTGGTGAAGTCCATCAGACGGACGCCTGAAGTCAATCCTCATAAACAACACTCGCAGGCGAGCAGGACACACGTCGTCGACTGTACATGTGCGTCAATTCGTGACCCGACCTCTCAGATGTGGCGGCAGAAAAGCCGACTCATCAACTCATCTCCGATTCCTCTATTGTTCAGCGCGTGTGCGAGCGAGGCCTCGTCCCTGATGTTTCCTGCTCAGGTGCCGCCGCACATTTGGACCTTCAGGCGCTCGCCAGCTCAAGGTTCCGCACAGGAAGAGCCTCCAGAGGGACTTTAATATGACTGTGTTTGTGACGACTTTTTCCAAGAAAGAAATCTTTAGAAATCTATCTATCTATCTATCTATCTATCTATCTATCTATCTATCTATCTATCTATCTATCTATCTATCTATCTATCTATCTATCTATCTATCTATCTATCTATCTATCTATCTATCTATCTATCTATCTATCTATCTATCTATCTATCTATCTATCTATCTATCTATCTATCTATCTATCTATCTATCTCTCTCTCTCTCTCTCTCTCTCTCTCTCTCTCTCTCTCTCTATCTATCTATCTATCTATCTATCTATCTATCTATCTATCTATCTATCTATCTATCTATCTATCTATCTATCTATCTATCTATCTATCTATCTATCTATCTATCTATCTATCTATCTATCTATCTATCTATCTATCTATCTATCTATCTATCTATCTATGCTTTTAATTGAAACAACAAATGTGTCAACATGTCTTCTAAACTCTACCTCAACCGATTCACTGCCTTCTGGGACAAAAACACATGGTTTAATTTATCAATACATCAAATATATTGGAAACAATTATTAAATTAACACTAAATATTTATGGTATTTGGTCATTTTTGTGTTGCAATTAAACTCCCGGCCGCTAGATGGCATCAGTCATTACTTTCTCTGCAGCTGCAGGTACAGAAAAAATCCTCTCTGCGATGACTGAGGACGAGAGGATACAGTCGACTCCAGCTGCTTTTAAAGCTAATGTTTGGACATATTTTGGTTTCAAAACAAATGAAAGCAGTTACGACTTCGTCAAAAGTCATGTGGTCTGTAAATTCTGCAACACCTGAGTCAAGTACTCGACAATACTACAAATACTTCCTTGTTATTACAGTATTGCAATATATCGTATTGTTGCCTCTGTATCGTGATACGTATCGTATCGTCAGGTTCTTTCCAATACACATTTTTTATGGTTTAAAGTAATGGTCAATTATTAGAATTCCCTATTTATTGAAAACATTAGCTTCATGCTAAACAGATGAAAAAATTCCCTTATTTTTGTTGGACATGAATCATGAATCTTTTTATTTATTTTTTATATATCAATAAAAAGTGGCCCAATGGTTCAGAAAGGAACCCCAGACATGACCTGGTTATTTTTTTTGTACCATGTCAAGTCAAAATCTCTGTAGTTCAATAGCAAAAAGAAAGAGAGAAATAAATGGAGATAGAAGAAGAGATAGAACCAGAAAAACTGGCTTGATGTAGCAACACTTGGCAGAATATTTTGTTCTGCCATGATTTCGTTATTGGTTCCAAAATACATTCAATCCTTCAACGACTCGTCGACAGGAAACTATTTACTGCAATAATGCTCATCATCTGACCTCCTGATGGTGAGGAAACAAAAAGAAAAACAGACTTTGTCTCGCTCCGTCGTCACAATCTGTCATCAGGGTTTGTTTGAAAGTGTTTCTGAGGAAGTCTTGCCGGACTTAACGCACGGGTTTGGACCTGAAGTCGTGAATCCGGAGTACATTTAAAAAACTGTTTCATAGTGAAACAAACAGTAGCAACATGAGGAACATACAGTGAAACAGCTGTTTGTTTTGTGACGCTTCTCCAGTTGTTGCACGATATCATTGACCATGAGTTCATTTTTATTGCTACATTCCAGGAAAAAAACAAACTTGCAGAGCCGCTTACCTACTCTGTAATGTTTACCTGGAGCCAAAGACGGTCAATAATCTGGGTATAAACTCCATTTAACAACCTTTAAATTACACTAGAAAACCAGTAAAAGACCAGAAATGTAGATTCTCTCTTTCTCTTGCTAACTTTTTTCATTCTGCTGACTCAGCCATTTTGTGATTTTATTTGCTCTTTGACATGATAAGTCGATGTTTTTGGTCGTATGATCAAATAAATAAAATAATATATAATGTGCTTCAGTCACTCAGTGCTCAAAAAAATTCTCATTATTTTAAGAGTCGTGTCGTCAAAATTACAAGACTCATTATACGACAAAACAAAGTACAAAATCCCATAAAAAACTTCTTGTGTAATGTATGTATTGTACCTGTATAATAAACATTGGATCACATGACATGAACTTGATCTTTCAGGGTTAAAGGAGGAGCTCAAATGTGAGCATCGATCGTCCGTGGGCGGTTTGTTCAGAGTCCAGTGACCAGACTGTTTTTCTGATCAATCCATGGCCAAAATACTGGGAACGCCTCTTCATAACTTGCTGACCTTGCAGTTTTGTGCTGCAAAAAAAAAGTAATACCTACTGCAGTACACTGAGAGTTCTGCTGCAGAACTGTTTCATGCAAAGTTTTCCACACATTTTTATGAAGAATATCGAGTTTTTAAAAAAGAAAATAGCTCAATTCCATGTATTTATTTTAACCTTTTCCTTTAACTGTACATTTATCACACTGGCATTATCAATTTTGTTGTTTATTTTCTAAACATGTACATTTATATTACTTTTAAATGAAAATGTATTCCTTTTTGTTGAAATGTATTGATAGTTTTAGCAGCAACAGCAAAGACGTGCAACAATCTCACCTCATTTATGTTTTGTTTATTAAAAAAAAAAAGTCATAAAGGCTTTTTCCAACACATTTATCGTTTATTTAAATCGTTCGTCTCCAGGCGACGTTTTTTTATCTGCTCAAAAACCCCCGGAGCGGGGAATAATTCTCCATGTGACCTCCAACCTGTACTTCCCTTTTCCTTTTCCTCCACTTTTCTGCCAAAAGCCAGCGTCCAACGACTGAACCGGCTCACCTCCCCTGAACCCTCTGGTCCGGTCCCACATAAAACCCACAGGGCTCGTCCTGCTGGGCAGTGATCCCTCTCTCCTTCCTCCAGTCAACATGATCGCCGTCTGGCTCTGTGTCGCCGCGCTGCTCGCCGCCTCGCCGGCCTATGGGGACGATGTCGTGGAAGTCGTGGAAGTCGTGCTGACCCTCAGACGTGAGTGAAGCTTCAACGATTCTACCTTCATTAAGATCTCCTGTTTTTAATTTTTTTTAATCTTCCCAGTGTACCCGAACAACACGGTCGCCGGAGTGTTCCAGGCCAGCCTGATGGACGATCAGGATCAGCCGCAGTATAACTACAACGCCTCCGAGGCCAGAGACCTTTGCCAGACCTTGGGGGTCCAGATCGCCACCAAGGCTCAGGTGCAGGAGGCTCTCGACCGAGGCCTGGAAACCTGCAGGTACGAAGAAAAGAATCCATCCATATAAAAGAAATACTTCCCTCTTGGAATCGATCTATTTTCTTCTTTTAAACAAGAAATAAATAATAAAAAATAATGCTTTTGGTTTGTGGACCAGGTTCGGGTGGGTCGACGAACAGATCGCGGTCGTTCCTCGGATCAACGCCCGACGCACCTGCGGTCAGAACCAGGTGGGAATGGTGACATGGAGAGCAGACGTGACCAAGAAGTTCGATGTTTTCTGCTTCAACTCCTCAGGTAAGACTTCCCTCACAGAGGTATTAACTAGAGCACCTGCACTGGTCCATATAGCCTTAGTTGAAGGTCACACAGAATGAAAACGAGATACAGAATTTGTGGTTTATTGATTATTACTGTCTCAAAGCTTTAGAAAAAAAAGGTGGTGTTTGTTTCTGAATTTAAAAACAACTATATATGATTTATAAAATTAGAATTGTTTTTTTTATTGGTTCGATGGTCTTTATTTATTGCCAACCTTGAACCGGTCCAAGGTGCAAAAAGATTGGGGACCTTTGACCTAAGTGATATGTTTCGAAACTATGGGCCAAATTTGGCAGCACCAGTCCATTTTAATGTGGCCCTCAAGAGCTTGAAGTTGATGAAAGCAAATAGATGTTTGTGCTTTGAGGTGAAAAAAAACAAGTGTGTCTTGTGGTGAAGGTTTAGACTTTGTAGCTTTTTTTTAACATTTTTCTTAATTTAATTTAGTCTTAAAACAGAAACAAAGACCGACAAGACTTTTCTTCACTGTTTTACACTTTGACTGATAGACTTTTACACATCTGAAGATTAAATAAGAAATAAAATCTACAAAGAATATATATTTCTGGAAGCCAGGGAGGTTGTTCACCCTGACCCAGAGGCAACACAGGGGATACCACAAACACATTTGTTTTCGAGCCTTCGGGTCACTTTGACCCTGAGATAATGACATTTATAATATATATTATACTATATTATATTATGTATTATTACAATTATTATATATTATACTTTACTCCATCATATATTATATCATTTATTGTTACATTTAATATTTATTATACTATATTATATTATATATTATTACATTTATTATTACATTTATTATATATTATGCTATACTATGTTATATATTATTACATTTATTATTACATTTATTATATATTATACTTTACTACATCATATATTATATCATTTATTGTTACATTTAATATTTATTATACTATATTATATTATATATTATTACATTTCTTATTACATTTATTATATATTATACTATACTATGTTATATATTATTACATTTATTATTACATGTATTATATATTATACTATTCTATATTCTATATTATATTATACTATATTATATTATGTATTATTACAATTATTATATATTATACTTTACTACATCATATATTATATCATTTATTGTTACATTAAATATATATTATACCATATTATATTATATATTATTACATTTATT
Source organism: Callionymus lyra (assembly GCF_982586985.1). NCBI lineage: Eukaryota > Metazoa > Chordata > Actinopteri > Syngnathiformes > Callionymidae > Callionymus > Callionymus lyra. The sequence goes on from NC_141823.1 coordinate 12,798,715, forward strand.
ATTACATTTATTATTACATTTATTATATATTCTATTATATATTATTACATTTATTATTACATTTATTATTACATTTATTATTACATTTATTATATATTCTATTATTTATTATTACATTTATTTTATATTATTATTACAGCAGTAGCTGAAGCATTTCTTTCCTGCGTTTTATTTTATTTAAGGAATAGTTTTCATATATTTATTTCAAGATGATCTCACCTTCCTTGATCGATCTCACTTATTAAATCTTCCACACAGCTGAGGACACTGAACCGAGGAACATCACGGTGCAGATGTTGAACGTAGAAGATCTGAACACCACACCGATGGTGATGCTCGGCGAGGAGGGAGTGTCCGCTCGGGTCGCAGGCAGTGAAGAAAGCTCCTCCGGAGGTAAGATGCTCTTCTGGATCTCATTGTTGCACATTATGAAATATATATTTATGTATAAACGTCCTGTTGGTGTCGCAGGCAAAGCTGTGGTCATCTCATCTGTATGTGGAGTTCTCCTCGTCGGAGTCATTGTCGTTGTTTACTTGAAACTGTGAGTAGTTTATGATGGTCTGACATTCCTTTTGCGTTATTTAAAAATAAATATAAACCTGTTTTTCTCTTTTATAAACAGGAGGAGACGAAGAAATGACAACATACCGCAGATAGAAGGCATTGAGACTGAATGAACAGCCTGCAGTGATGATGATGATGATGATGATGATGATGATGATGATGATGATGATGATGCTTGAAGAATCAATAGTCAATACATCACTTTTTATCTCTAGTTTTATTGTGCAGCTCGGACGAGCCATTTTCACAATGCAACTTTACAATGCAATTTAATTTCTCGATATCATAAAAAAAAATACATGATGAAGTTAAATATGAAAATATAAATATATACATAAAATATTCATTGATTGTAAATAATTACTAAGGTTTATATTTTACTTATTAGTCTGTGATTATTATCTGTGATTTGTTTGTATATTTGTATTACCACACGTTTGTTTGTTTTTGGTGCACAACTCAATTTAATCTTCGTTAATCTGCAAATATGACGGTTGACAGGTCACTTTGAAAAATAAAGAAAAAATATTCTTTTACCACATGCTCAAGAATTTTTGTCAAAATGAACAATTGTACAAACTGATAGAATTAATATTAGTGTATCAATCATTACATGAATAAGTTGCAAGTCTGGTAATATTAGTTTAGGTTTATAGTAAGTTAGGCTCATTTTCGTTTTAGCATTTTTAAGCAACCTTTTTATTAATGATGTGTGGTTAAAAATATATATATTGATATTTTTAATTATTATTATTCCTTTTTGGGTGATTTTTGTGACAACTTTCCAAACAAAATGTTTCCCAATATTGGAAAAATAAAGGTGAATCAGTTTTTTTCATTTTATTAAAAGCTTCTCTCACCCCCTGACATCAATGAATTATACGAACAAAAAGACATTTGAATTTCCTTTTTATTGTTTTATTTGTAGTCTTACATTTCTTGTCAAAGCGAAATAAGAAAATTGACATTTAACTCCAGACATGTGTTCTTTAAAAGAAATGAAATCTCTTGATTGTCCGGGTGAGTCTTTGAACATCTAATAATAATAATCCATGCGTTTGAGTCTTCTCGTCTGGACTATTGTAACAGTTAATACAAAACTCAACAAAAAAAAATTTGACCCGCTCTAGTAGGAGAACTCACATTTCTCCGATCCTTAAAACTCTTCACTGGCTGCCAGTTTCTTTCAGGATCAATTTTAAAATTCTGGTTCTTACTTTCAGATCTATTCATGGTCAGGCTCCTCCTTACAGTGATCTGATCCAGCCTTACACCCCAGCTCGGGCTCTGAGGTCTGTGGATCAGAATCTACTGATGGTTCCTGAACACGGTTCAGGACCAGAGGAGAGAAATCCTTCCAGACTGTTGCTCCTAAGCTTTGGAACGATCTTCCTCTCCCTCTGTGTTTGATGATCTACTGACTCCTTTAAGAAACATCTTAAGACATTCTTATTTGTGTTTTTTCTTCGTTTTCTGGGTCTCCTGTGTTTGTCTCTATGTTGTCTTGGCCTTTTAAAGTTTTTTAACTGTGTATTGCTTTTGATTGTTCAAGCGGTTTGTGACCCTGGTCTGAGAAATGATCACTTACTGACATCTATGTGCTTGATTATTGATTATTAATGTCTGGGGATGTAAAATGCTCTTTTTGTGTCTTTGTGTTTTTATAGGCAGAGTTGTGGTAGAATTATCTGTATGATCCACCGTGTATTCATTGATGTCAATACTATATGTCTGAGATTCTTGAGTCTGAGTTTAAGACGTAACATCTTGAGACTTCACGGCGTCCACGATGAAGCTCAACTCGTTGCACAGGGTCTCGTGTCGGTACGCCAGGCGGATCTGGGCCACGTTGGTCCGATGGATGTCGTTGCCGTCGGGTCCGTCCTTCAGATAATTCACTCCCAGGAAACTGCTCTTTTCCTGTAAAAATCTAGAGTATTAAGTCTCTTGTGGAACGTGGGACACGAGATATCGAGTGAACTCGTCGCACCTGGTGAGACATCCCGCTCTGAAGGACACTGTTCCGGGCGATCTCGCACACATCGCAGGTGCTGAGCTTCCAGAGCTGAGCCGCGATGGCGTACTCTTCCATCAGAGGCTCCTGCATGGATCGTTCAAAATGACTCGATGGCAACAAGTATGTACTTCTGACGGTAAACCGTGTGTACCTTGGTGTAGTGGAACTGCATGGGGTCATCCGTGGACAGAGACACAACCAGGCCCTTTTGCAAGAACTCCCTGAAGGGGTTCTTGGAGTATTCCAGGAACAGGCTGTTGTTGCTGAGCGGAGACATTGCGATGGGCACCTGGGCCAGGTAGTACAGGTACTGAAGGACCGGACTCTGTCGGGATAAGAGACGCAGAGTAAAGTTTGTTACGAACGTTTATCAAACTGGAATGAATGCTGGAACATGGAAGCAATAATTACTTAGGGAGAAAAACAGAAGGGGAAGGTGGTCAAAAATAGAAGGTGAGGATGAATAAAATAGGCGGAACGTGTGGATCACTAAGTAAGAAGCTCTGAAATGTGCGGAAAATCAGGAGCTAACATATGGTTAGAGTCAAATCACAGGTAGAATATACATTTCTGTCTGCCTGGATACCACACCTGAAGATGTGCACAAAAGGACAAAGACAAACGGATCCGGCGAGACCCCAAGGGGGGAAGCGGGAGACAGGAACCAACGCCCATAACGAGGGTGACCTCCGCCCGGGAACATTTGAATTATTAGATTACACGAGAAAACAGGCAAGCTCTCCCAGCGGGACACCGGGGAATCAGAAAACTTGAAAGAACAATTTGGCCGGAAGACCCCTGGTCGGGGAAATGGATGTAAATAACGCAAGCTTTCTGCAGCTCGACGCTGTTCTGTCCTGGACTGTCAATTTGTTGAGTCGCAGGAAGAAGGACGCCCGGTCGATCGTGAAGGAAGCTTGTATTTCTCTGGTTTGGAAGTGGTAAATAAACGACCCGAACATACTCTGGATTGTTCCTTTCTCCACAAAATCGAAGTATAACACCTGGGACAGGAGTGGCCTGTGTCTGAGCAGACGTCGTGTCTGACTTTGATAGAACGGGTCTAAAGACAGCAGTAGACGTAAGGACGAAAGCAGGGATTAAGAAAGAAGGAGAAGGGTAGAAATTCAAGAAAAGAGGGGAATGAAAATAATGGGTGTGAAAAGAGAGAAAAGACATAAGGAGCACAAAAATAAGGAGCAAAGTTGAAGAGAATTGTAGAGTTGAATAGAAAAGGAGGGATGGTTGAGAATCATCTGGCGAAGAAGGAACAAAAAAAAGGGAGAGAAATGTTTCAAAAGAATGAAGGGAAGTAATAAAAAAGAAAACAATGCATACATGTGAATTAACAAATTGAAAAAAAAACCTGAGGAAATAACAAAATGAAACGAAGGAATTGAAATGACAATGAAAGTAAAGGTAAAAAGGTCAAACAAATAAATGGTTGAGTTTGGTTGAGGTTGAGTTTGGTGAAAAGAGGAGAAAACCAAACTTTTGGGGGACACATAGCAAAGGAAGAAGGGATGAAAACTTGATAAAAAGGAAGAAGAGAAATCATGGAGAAGATGTGTTGCCATGTTGGAACCATTGGTGAGTCGATCTTCACCTTCTTCAGGTTGAGTCCGTGGGAGATGTTGTCAGCAGCCAGGAAGGTGGAGACCAAGTGAGTGATGGATCCGGCTTCTCCGGAGTGAGGTCGGAACTGGAAGGTGCTCATGCCGCGCTCCCTGCAGGAGACAGTGGACTCAGTGGACCGACGCTCGCCGTGGATTGGTTGATCAACGGGGTCTCTTACTTCCTGAGGTTGTTGAGCACCATGATGTTGGCGTACAGGTGGAAGATGTAGTAACTGTACGGAGGGTTGTCCTTGAAATTCCACTGCTCCGGCTTCGGGCTCCGGACAGAGAACATCTGGTTGCTGTGCTTGGACTCGTCGTCCACGGTGTCAAAGCCTGAGACCTGAAGGGAAAAACATCAGGTCATTCACGCTCCGGACAATGACCACATGAATCCTTGTTCATGATCCACGTACATATTTGAGGAACGTGTGCAGCTCCTTGTGATCTTGGGGTCTCACTGTCGCCTCAAAAAGGGGAAGAAATATGTTCTCCAGCATCTTGGAGAAATTCGGAACGATGTCCTTGGACTTGAACATGTCACTGGAGAACATGAGGTCGATGTTTAAGCATTAAAAAGTTCACCTCATACATCCAGGTGTCACTCACTAGAGTCTCGGCACTTGGATCATCCATCTCAAGTTGGGAGAATGTAAGTCGTTGTTAATGAACCATTTGGCCAGATTGACCCACTCGGCAGGATCACGTCCGTAGATGGACATGCGTGGCTCTGCATGCTGGTATTTACTTTCCTCAAGGTCTTTGGCCACTTCCTGTTGACGACGAGAAAGATGAATGGACGAGCACTGAGACAGTACGTACCTCTGCCAAGGAGCTAACTACATATGACTTGATACAACTGACTGAAATTATGAAAAAAATGTTGTAGTTTTAATTGATGTGTTGGGTTTTTTATCAAAAGAATTGTTTTTAAATTGGGTTGATGTGCGGAAAAAGGAAATTATTGGAATTGTAACATCAAACTCCATGTTTAAAAAAACCCCACCATAATCTTGAAAACATTTTAAAAATATAAAATATATATTTCATGTACTAATAAATAAACCCTTCAATATACCACTTATTGAATTAAAAAAATACATAATTCAATTTGAAAACAAATTGAACATTTCAATAAAAAAGTTTCAATGCTTTGAAATGTTAAATTCAACCGTTTAATTATTCCAATGATACTGATATACTTTTATATATCAAGAGCCTTAAAAGACTAAATGATCGGAGAAAACAAGAAATACATGTTCAAATAAATATATTAATAGAAAAATGCAGGTAGATTTCAGATGTTTTTTGTATATATTTTTTTCATTCTAATCGTTGTTTGAGCAGCAGCAGTTACAAGCCAGTTAAGTGAATAAATAATCCTTATAAACTTTCCTTAAAACCTGATGTAACTGCAGACAACCACCAAAAAATGATTCAACATTTTCTGAAGATTGTTTCAAAATAAAATCAGAACTTTAATATTTATTTCTCTGAATCAAGGGGAACGACCTCCACCACTCACTCATCTTGACCCAGAGACAACACAAGGGATACTGCAAACGTATTTGTTTTCAGGCCTTCGGTTCATTTTGAAAAAAATACAAACCACTTTGCTTTACCTTAATAAGGCGAGCGAAATACTCCCCGTCGAGGAGATTGTCACTTTTCAGGAAGATTTCTCGAAGTTCGTTGGCTCCGACCGGACTGTACTTGGAATTGAACTTGTCGAAGCGGTGAAAGGTTTGCCTTCCCTGGGAGTCACACACTTCAGTGAGAACAACATTTAAAAGGCCTCACGTCTGCCGTCACTCACCGCGTGGACGTCCAGTGAATCCACGGTGAGGTCGTAGGGATCCATCTTGAGATTGTCGAAGATCTGCCGAAGAGTAATTTTCTCTCCGTCCTTCTGCAGCACCACGCGGTCCATCTCTTTGTTGTAGGTCTTCTGGATGAAGTTCAGAAGATGCTTCTGATTCATGCAGGCTGCAGCATGGATGTGTGTGTCCACCTGAGTCGAGCAAGAGTTAAGGCAGATCCACAGGTGTTTAACAATCTATATCTATAAAGGGCACTTGGGTCAGTTTCTCATGCTGTTACTTGGGTCCTAATTGAGCTCTTTTTGGACACAAAGTGACCTCCATGAACTTCTCTGTGAAGTTTCATTCTTAGCTTAAATTAGCTCAAATATGTGTTTTGGACTTTGTTTTAACTCTTCCCGACTTCCGTTTCATTTTTACCAATCTTTCGCGTTCCGCCAAAAATGAAGCTAGCACCCTTTTATGTTTTTTGCAAGCCTGTTTGTAACCGGGATATTAGAATATTAACGAAAAGACAAGGCTTTTGTATTATTTTTATTTTAAAAGATCTTGCTATGTGTATCTTATAAAAAAATGTAAACGTCCAGTACTTCAGCTAGTACTCTTTACATATTGATCCTGCCCACTAATATAAACTACGCGTGTTATTAGGGAATATACCAATACAACGATATATATAACAATATGTATATAACAATGTGTTTTTTTAATTTTCTTTTTAAGATACTGTATCGATATTCAACAGCACTGTACCATATTTCACCCCAAAATCTTCAATCATCTTTTGCTTTTATCATAGTCCTTTATGGTTATACTTCAAAAAAGTGCATATTCAATTCAATAATTAACGCAAATATTCTCTGCTTTTGTTCATTTTTGTGCTGCAAATAAAGTGTATGAAACTAAATGATATGCTATTTTTCAATTTAAAAAAGTACAGCTAGTACTCTTTACATATTGATCCGATGCACTTCTATTAATAAGGGGTGTGAGAAATTATTGATGCAAGAAAATATACAACATTAATATATATATTATTTTGTTATGATACTATATCAATATTCAAAAGAACGATATCAATGTCTTTTCCAATTTTCTTTTTTTTTTTCCTTTCAATGATTTTTATTTTTTATTAAAGTTCTATTGTAGTTTATACTTCAATAAATGAATTTGATTAACATTGAAATATACACAGAATTTGTTAATTTGTTCATAAAATAAAGCTAAATGAAATTGCCCTTGCATTTTTGACCATAAGAAATGTTCGGATCTTATATCCTACTCTGGGAAACTCCGGGGACGGAGTAGGATGAAGCGTCCAAACCTTTCTGACGTTGTAGAAGTCTCTGTGAGGAACACCCTTCAGCTCCTTCAGCTCCTCCACCTCGTTGAGCATCTCATGCAGGTTGAATTTGGAGCTTAAGAAGTTCAGTCGTTTATGACAATAAGTCTTTCTGAAGTAGAAAGAGGGAAACATTTCAACCACTTATGAGGGAGCACATGTTGTTCTGGTGTTGTCTCACGTGGGTCCGTCTGCGATCATGGCCAGCAGGTGACGCAGGTCGATGGCAAACGTCTTCAGGTCTGGGTAAGGCAGGTCATGGGGTTGGTTCTCCTGAATATCCTTCTTGTTATCGAAGACGGTTACTATTCCGTCCCTCATGATCAGTTCATAGTTTAAATTCTCGGGGATCCCCTCCATGCTGTAGGGATCCTCGCCAGGACCGGGGAAAGGGTGTATATCTGGAGGCCACATCGCGGTTAGCTTGGTTAGCAATAGTACTGAAGTAAACAAAGCTCACCTGGTAAGATTTCATCATCCGTCGTCCATTGGCGGCTTTCAGCCCTGCGCAGGTACTTGGATGTGGTGACGTTGAACTTGTGGTAAGCTAGCCTGGAGTATTTTTCCCGAAGTAGCAGAGCTCTGAAGAGACTGTTGGCGGCTTGTTCGTAGTCGTTCACTGTGATCTAAGCAAGACATGGGAACGACATGTCATTATGATGGACAATATCGACTTTTAACTTCCTTTTTTAATTCTACCAGGGAACCAAAAATCAACCTAACCTCTTCTATATGTTTATTAAAAAAAGAACCCTAACCCTAACCCTAACCCTAACTCTAAACCTAACCCTAACCCTAACTCTAACTCTAACTCTAACTCTAACCCTAACCCTAACCCTAACCCTAACCCTAACCCTAACCAAAACTATAACCCTAACTCTAACCCTAACCCTAACCCTAACCCTAACCCTAACCCTAACCCAGCAGCAGGTTGATTTGACCCACTTATATCATATAAATCAGAAGACAACTCACTCGCCTAAACTGTAGATACTTTAGGTACTTGTTCAATGATGGACATATTAAGGGTAATAACTACCTCTTGGTTTAGGAAGTTGTTTGGTTTCCAAACAAATGAAAGCAGTTACAACTTCATCAAGAGTCATGTGGTCTGTAAATTCTGCAACACCCGAGTCAAGTACTGGACAATACTACAAATATATCCTTGTTCCTAAAGTATCACAATTTATCATATCATTGCCTCTATATTGTGATACATATTGTAATTGTGAGTCACTTTTATAATCTGAAACGATTACTATCCTCTTGTGTTTAGGTTGTGAGTAACAGGGTAATTATCCTCCTTTAAAGATCCATTCATTCATAAACATATCTTCCAAATATTTACTTACTCCAGCACAATAGTCGCCGCTTATCGTCACTCTCTGATAATCTGGGACTCCATCAAATAAGAAAGGGGAAGTGCTGGGGCCCGAGGACTGAGGGTCCAACTCCGGCTGCGCCGTGTCCGTCTTGTCTTGGCTCTGCTGCGACAGCGACTGAGTGCGAATCTTCTTGTGGTTCTTCCTCCTGCACAGATGATGGTGAGAATCGAGCTGGCAAAGCCTGAGAAAACCCGGCGACATGGTCTTACCGTTGGCATCCTTGCTCCGACTGCTCCTCGGCCAGCTCCTTCAGCATCTCCTCCTCCTTGGCCTGCTGGATGCCGATGGGGCAGTCCTCGGACACGGCGTAGATGGACGACGCTTCCCGGTCATCCTCCTCCTTCAGGGCCGATTCATAGGCTTTCTCCGCCAGGAGCTCCGTCTCCTCCTCCACCGCACTCAAGTTATGTTTGGGGAATTTTTGTGGCGTTCTGAAAGAAAGCACATGTCAAGTATGTGTTGAAATAAATATAGAAGTCTCTATTGATAACACATTGGGATCGTTTTAGCTTTAGGTATCTTTGTTTCAAAATACACTTTTGAATAAACACGACAGACTCCACCAGGAATGAACAGGCATCTGGAAAACAGCATGTTATACCGTTATTGTAACTTAAAGTAAGCATTGAAGGCAACTATTAACTAGTAATTATTGAGTCCTCTTGTGCGCCACAGAAAATTTAATTTGAAAGTTGTTGAGTGATAATCCTATTAAGGGTAATAGCTCCATTTTATTCGACGGTAACGGCTGTCAACGTTACTATGATTCAAATGGGATTTAAATGCCATATGAAGCTGGATAAAAATGATTATACAAACTGTAAACCTTCTGTTCTTTTGAATTTTGAAATGCAAATCTGCACAAGTAGCAGGTTATTAAAAACCAAACAAGAGTATTTTTACATTCGAATACGGCCATGAAAATGGATTTGGTTTTGTTTTACTGTTACAGATTGTTATGCTATCCCAGAAAAACACAAAGAGTCCTATGTATTTGAAGTCCAGGAAGCAAAACTGTTAGGAGACATTTTACATCTGCAACATTTCAAGGAGAACCTGGAAGAAATATTTGAGCTTCTTTCCAGTCAGCAGTTGCAGATTTTGTGTTATTGTTTCTTTAATTCTGAGGACCAGGCCAACCAACCTGCCGTTGTTCACTGTTGAAAATAAAAATACTGCCTGTTCCTTTATAATAATGCATTTTTGCATTTTGGATTTTTTTGTGAGCGAAAAAATCCATTATAAACAAACAAAAACCATCCAATCTTATGTTTTCTTGTTTAACAATTGAATAAAAAGAAGGCTTTTTTATTGAATTACTACAAATATTCAGGGAAAAAACTAGTTCTATATATATCTAGTTCTTGGGTTTTATGACTTTGATTTTGGAAATTCAACATAGAATGAAGGGAAGGTTCACAGACTGTTTCAACTGAATTTGCAAAGATATTTTATTTTTGCACGTGTCTTTTATTTACTTTCTTTTTCCCCCATTAACGTGAGTATTAAGTTTGCGTGAGCTGTGTCACCTTTTGACATTTGTTTTAAGTAGACCAGGATTTAAAGGTTTAGCACGAGGAAAATGGCTCTATAGCACCATCTGCAGGGCAGAGTTAAATGTATTCACATGTATTGTGTCTCGTACCTGCTTGCCATGACGTGTTTCTTTCTAAATAAAATTGAATTGTGAAAATGTAGTTTGTGGACCACTGTGTGTGATTGTATTTATGCTATTTAAGATATTGGGCTCAAGGCCATCCTTTGATCAGAACAAAGGAGAGTGTGGTACACAAACAAACAAAGACACGAAACAGCAATAGGAAAATCAAAGGGTAATATTGGTCAAATCAGAATCAAAATCCGAAAACTTTTACTGCGAGTGTTGTACAACACAGGATTTCTTTGTGGTAATTAAATAACATAAATATTGAAACATTAAATACATAATAAATCAAATGTTATATAAAAAAAAAATCAAATAAAACAAACTACATTCAATTTAACAAAACAATATTCATGATCCAGACAGCAAACACGTAGAACATTCTTAAAAATGTATTACGTTTTCTATGAACTCTACAAAACACAATCTGAACCAGATTATTTATTATTTTCGGATCTCATTGTTTATATATATATTTCAGAATCTTCTATATGAATACAAACTCTTTATTAATACATGAGGGAGTCATTTTTATCAGAATTAAAAAAAAGAAAAAGTGAATCACAAAAACGAATGTATAGTACGTAAATTATATATATATTTACAGTTTTATATTTGTAATTAATTATCATCATCCACTAGATGGCGAAATAATTTAAAATGACCGGGTTTGAGAAGCTCAACACGACAAAGTTTTTTAGGTATTAAAAAGTCGATCATTCCTGACAGTCTTGAACCCTGAATGAACATTAACCAGTGATATCCAGGCTCGAACAACATCATCCGCTAGAGGGCAACAGAGGACTTGCAAGTAACTGCTTTGCAATCGTTGACCTTTTCCAAAATAGGTCATTGCCAATTGTTATTTTTAGATGAGTGAAAGGTTGATTGTCATCTTGTTCAAATGTCATACTAGATTCAACTCTTACATTTAGCAACAAGACAAAATGTTGAGATGCGTCATTGTTTTGAGTCATATGTTCTCATTAAAGCCCTTTTTTTTAATCATTTTTCCTGTGGTTTCTAAGATGCTGGCCCTGGAATGTCATCCCAGTGGCCCCCCTGCATCGTCCTCCATGTGTCCGGACCATCCACCATTAAATACAGATGGAGTCGATCGCTTTAGGGCTCCTCTGTGGTGAGGACAGAGCCAGCAAATATGCTCTGAACCGAGCAGGAATTCGCCTGGCACCCCGTCTCCAGCCCGGTTCGGGGGGTGAAGGATAATAACCAGGAGAATCATCACTTAACAGAACCCAGGTGCCTCGTGTCCTGCTGACCTGAGGTGAGTTTTTCCTTTTAAACAGAAAAGTCCAGACGAGGATATGTTTTGTATGCAAAAGGTTTATTAAATGGCACAAATAAAATAGTGTACAAATATATAATAACCACAAATCCTATCAGCACAGTTTGTAAAAGAATAATGACAAATAAGTACAATGCTCATATATTCATATATATATATATAAATCTTCCTGTACAAAAATAATTCAATCTGTAAGTACTTTAATGTAACCTCATAACATATTTAAATAAGAAAAAAAGCTCATATATACAAATAATTGTGGTAAAAAAATAATATAGATTGCACATGTTTTTTTTCTTTTTACAAACATTTCAAGTATATTTCAATCCGTTGTCCGGACTGTTACAAAAAGGCTTTTTCTTTTTCCTGTATACAGTGTCCAAAACTTGAGCGTATATGACTTGTTTCCTATCTCCTCTGCAGATATATTTTCCTGACGATGAATTTGACCTTTAGTCCAGATGAAAAAGTGCATACACAGACGGATGAAAGTGGAATATTCCTCTTAGCATATCTTTTATTTGATTAGTTTGTCGACTGTCCCCGGACCAGCAATAGACATTCCGAGGTTGTTCCTCACACCCATGAGTCCACTTCTATTGTCTTCTTTTTTTTTTCCTTCTTCCAAGATCAGCACCTGTAGCCACTCCTTAATGTCTCAGTGCCAGCAGCCAGTCTTTTCTTCTCTCTTCTCGGCCTTTCCAGTCCTCACGCCTGCAACATGTTGCTGGAGGATACTTGGCAGACGGTTTTTGGAGAGACCCAGCGCAGTGGAAAACTCTGATTTAGTCTTCTGCTTCTTTTTTTTTTATGTTCGCTCTTAGTGTTTTTAATCCTCCGCTCATGTCTGCCTGAGGAGTGCTTCCAGCTTGTGGACTTGCGAGTCAGTTTTCCTCCACACAGGTGCGAGTCTTCCTCGCTCCAGCCTCAGGGCGACCCTCTGCGGAGGGAGGGATCGTCGGCGTCTCCGGCCGTACCCCTGGGGGCTGATCTTGCTCACGGGGGCGCTTTTCAACTTGTTGTTGTTGTTGAGCTGGTGCAGGCGATGGGCCAGGTCGTGGACGGTGCAGGTGCCGAGGGCGCAGCCCTGCCATCTCGACTGGTTCACCGTGTTCTTGGACCTCTTGGTTCTCATGTTGGGTTTACTGCTGGAGGATAAAAATGTTTTTTTTCAAAGGTTATTATCTCGTCAAGTGGTGGAGTTTGAAAAAAAAGAAAAGATTTTAGTTGTGGTTATTCACCTGGATTGTGGCAGCATGGTGTTCCTGGTGTCTTCTTGTCTCACGAAGCTCTCAAGGTTCGCAGACGTCTCGGCAGAAACGGCGTCTACATTCCGTCTGAACCTGCTCCCGGGCCACATGCTCAACCTTGAAAAGAGCAGGAACGGATCCGTGAGCACACAGGTGACAGTTGTTTATAAGAAGTCAGTTATTAAAAGAGTGACTCACCTTTTTCGCAGCTTTGAGTTGACTTCAAGTTCGGCACAGTGTGCGACCAGTGCCAGCAGACAGCAATACAGCACCGAGTGGACGATCACTTTCATTTCTGCGATCTGTGGAGAGACAAGACAAGTTATTGATTCATCCCAAAAAAAATCAATATGTGACTTTCAATGACTCCTGGCTTTCACTCCTATGGATCTTCAACTACCGTATCTCGCCATAAAAAAATCCGCTTTGTGTCTAAAAAAATCTCTTTTTTTTCAATCATTCATTTATTGAAGAAGTTAAGCTGAGGTCACTTTTTTTCGCGAGGCCAAGTAAACCGACAACCACGCTTTGGGCTCCCAGCCAATAGTGTGAAGGACGCTATCTGGCACTGAGGGGTCCATAATAGGCAAAGTCAACAGAACTGGAACCTAGTTGCCTGTTAAAATAGAATAAAATCCAACAAGTAAAGTCATGAGGAGAGTCCTGCACAATGTGTACTGTTCTCTCGCGCCTACACACGGCTTATATAACCGGACAGATAACCTGTTCTACACTTGTGCCTTGACCTCAAAAAACCACGAGTAAAGTCATCAGCCAGGATTTGGGAAAAAAAAAGTCAGCGTACATACCTGGAGTTATCTGTTGAGTCACTGAGAATCTTCTCGTACAAAATGCGTATTCCACAAGTTCTTCTTGGACTCTGTGAGCTTCTGTGAGGCAGCTGTGTCACTCTTCTAATAGCTTTTACACTCCAGACAGGCCGCCTTTATACAGGAGGTGGGAGGGACTCATTGACAGACTCACGGATTCTCTCATCCTCTTCCCCTCCCCATCCACCGCTTTTTTTCTACGTGCCGTGGCTCATACGTTATGAATGTGCAGCATCATGCAAAGTGCCGTAGAAACCGGTTCCTGTATTTCAACCTACTTTTTTTTTATTTAATTAATATTCTATACGATAAAATTAAACAAGATTTTACTAAGTTTTGCTCAGGCAAATTTAAGTAAGTAAGTAAGTAATATTTATTTATATAGCGATTTTCCAGACCAGGGTCACAAAGCGCTTAAACAATCAAAACAATACTCAATAAAGTATATACTTTAAAGATCAAGATAATACTGAGAACAACACAGGAGTTCCAGAAAATCAAGGAAAAGCCTGAACAAATAGAAACGTCTTAAGATGTTTCTTAAAGGAGTCAGTAGATCCATCAAGCGCAAAGAGAGAGAAGATCGTTCCAAAGCTTAGGAGCAACAGCCTGAAAAGATTTCTCTCCTCTGGTCCTGAGTCGTGTGCGTGGAACCATAAGTAGATTCTGATCCACAGACCTCAGAGCCTGAGCTGGGGTGTAAGGCTGGATCAGATCAGTGATGTAAGGAGGAGCCTGACCATGAATAGATCTGAAAGTAAGAACCAGAATTTTAAAGTTGATCCTGAAAGAAACTGGAAGCCAGTGAAGAGTTTTAAATGTCCCGATCAGCTTATTTCTATTTAGATATTATTTTTCAAATTATATAAAAAGTTGTTAATATCTGTCAAATAAATTAAAGCAGCAATTGTTCTTTAAAAGTAAAGGTTTATAAATCGGAGTTATTGTGAAGGTCCTACATTTCTAAATGCTTTTCTGGTATTAATACTTTGATTATCACAAATTGATCCCACAAGGAGTCTTGTATTAAAACCTACATTTTTATTGAATAAATCCTTAACAAGATCGATTAAAATAAGTTGTAATTATTACCTCGAGGGGAAATTCCAGTTTGAAAGCCGAACGAAAGAGGAACTAAATACAATATTATAGAAATAGCAAAAAACACCCTTTCTACATGTATTTTTAAATACAAAAGAAAGTGAATTTACTAGTTACGACATTAAATTTAAAATTCCCTTTTGCTGATTCATACATTTTTGTTCTTTCCACATTTAGGAAAATTAAGTTGTCAGAAAGTTCAATGTTAAAAAAGGAAAAAAATAATCGATTTAACTTACATAAACATAAATGAATAAATAAAGTACTCATGTTAAAATAACAATAATACAATCATTAATATAAAATAATAGAATTATTGTAATATTATCAAAAGAAAACATCCTGTCACTTATACTAATGTAGCTCTAATAGATACTAATACTGATTATACCAATAGATCATTTTAACCGTTGTGTTATCTCAAGGTCACCTTGATCCAGAGACAACACAAGGGATACCACAATCACATTTGTTTTTTTGGGGCCTTCGGATCACTTTGACCCTTTTTCAGCAATTACTTAAATTCCATTCAAGAGAAAAAAAGAGGTTAAATATGTTCTGCCTCTGACCTCAGAAAAGATTCTTTCAAATTGACTCACAACAGTTGGAACTGAACCATCGAAATAAAATTTAGATAAAAAATTCTCATGCGGCGAAGTCTTGGGAAATCAACCGTTGGGGCCGAAGAGAAAGTTGGAGGTGAGTAGACAATAGTCTTCATTCTCAGACAGCATCTTTTTCTCCTCCCGAGGATGAATCATTTTTTGTCATGATCGGATTTCATCCTCTTTCTTTTCTCTACACTCGCCCGTTCATTCAGTGAGTCTTAAAGTGTTTGTTCATGTCTACTCACTTGGAGGCACTCCTTGACATGGAGAAGAAAACCCAACCAGGTTGATTAATTGAGGCTTTAGAGAGAGACAGTATTAGGTAACCTATTAAAAATAGAGTGTACACCCAATTCACTTGGTATTTATTTGTTCAGCGCAAATATTTGACTGTAGCTCGACCATGTAATTTTCTTCTTGCCGTTCGACTAGGTGCAGATGGAATTTTACAATAACCTAAAAATAATTCTCCAAACAAACCATGACGCCTCATTATGTTATCTCGCATTTTTGGAATTGTTTTTCTTCTAATTAACTTTGTCCGGAAACGGTCACACTCTCAAGATGAATAGATTAGAAATCAAGTCTATTAAACCTGATGAGGACTAGTAATTGGTTATTTGTCGGTAAGTCTGTAAGGAAAATAAGTAAATTAAATGTGATGGAGAAAGGGGAAGAAAAGATGAAAAACCTATGTGTAAAAGATAGCCAAGCAAACAAGGGGCCAAAATATTTTTAGATATCAAGGGTCATGATGTGATTATTTACCTGAATGTCTGTGACATTTGAGGCTGATGCAATATTGTCTTTTCAGTTTGGATGCTCAGTCTAACTTAATGATCTCCATGTCGTTCCTCCTTCACCATGTTCTCCATGTTGTTCATCAAATCCCTTCCTATCAACATTCATTATACTCTTATTAAAGGTCTCTGTATGATTAGTAAAATGAATAATATCTGCTCCTCATCTTATCTTAAACCCCGGTATCTTTGTAGGTCACCATATCGACGTGAACATTGCTCGACTTTGATTCTAAGTCAAGCATCTGGCGGGTCCACATAAAACGTCCTGGCGAACCAGTTTGACACTTGTGTCATCTGATTTTGAATTTGTTTCGAAAATAACTCAAAAATAATCTTCAAAATGTAAAGAGTAACAAATGATGAAGTTTCCTGATGATGACACAGATGCATGTGGTCTCCTGGATCTCGGACTACCTCACCGATCCACAACAGGACGTCGGGCGGAAAGGACATCACGTCTGACACTGTGGTGTGCAGTACAGGAGCACCTCAGGGGACAGTACTGGCTCCTCTCCGTCTACACGTCAGACTTCTGCTACAAATTGCACTCTGTTATTTTTAATTGCACTTTGTTCTTGTTTTTATGAAGCTATCGTGTGCTTTGAACTGGAAACCCAATTTCCCGAAGCAAATCTCCAGAGGGATTAATAAAGTTCATCTATTTATCTATCAATCTATCTATTTCAAATGTAAAAACAGTTATTATTTATATATCAATTAAAAGCTGTTGTGTATATTCATTAATGTAACCTTAAGAATGTGTGTAAATGAGCACTATAGTAGACGTTAGTGCTTTTTTACTTATTAGTATTAGAAGTGATATCATAAATATATCATATATTAATGTACCTGACATCCGTCTCAAATAAATAGATAGAAGACAACAAACAAATGACCTTTAACAAATTTAGTCTAGAGCAGTGGTTCTTAACCTTGTTGGAGCTACCGAACCCCACCAGTTTCATATGCGCATTCACCGAACCCCTCTTAGTGTTCCTTTACTTTTTCCGGTGCGAGACTAGAATCGCGCAACATGGTGTTGCAAATCATGCAGACAGGGAACTCACTACCATCACGTTCCGTGATACATGTGAATCCATGTTGTACATATTCGTCCGACCACTTTCTTCTTTTGCCCGACATAGTTAGCATGGATTCAAATATTAACAAGGAAATCACATGACGTACTGCCACGACAGTCACACGTTGACTACTGAGCACTAAATTCCCCTCAGCACTGATTGGCCAAGCAGTGTAGCGTGTCATCACGAATTTACACCATAATTCTGGTGTGTCCGGACCTCTGAGACCGACTCACCGAACCCCTAGGGTTCGATCAAACCCAGGTTAAGAACCACTGGTCTAGAGTGACAAAAGAGTTTTGTCGAGCAAACCCAGACAAATGAAAGGTTAGTTGTTTACCCCAAACTAGGACTTTCGACGGATTCAAACCATTTTATAAGTCAGATTAATCACACAAGAGGCCAACATTTTTTAACACTCCTTGTTGCATGGAACAAATTGTATATTTACCCAAGTGTTACTAAGCGGGAGTAACAAATTACTTTCAAATTCCTTTCCTTCAACATTCATTTTACTGTAATCGTAAGTGCACGTTAAATTTAGACTTTCATTTTTTATGATTCTTTATTCACTTCCACAATCTCTGTTCCTTATCTTACTTGCACCCTCATAGGTCAGGATAACAACATTGATCTTCTTTTATTTTTATCAAACCATCTTGTCTTTTCTTGAGCTTGACACACAGTGTTAGTCACGTTTCTGCCTACAGTGTTCTGTTCAGGACTTGTTTTCTACGGTAATATTCTGTTTACACGTGGATGTACTGTGAGCCTGCTAAGACTGGAATCGGACCACATCATGTTTGATAGAGTTCTAATGAGCACCAATTAATACCATGCCGAGACTTGTCTTCAGTGATTTGGCAAACGTGTTTCATGTTGATGAGTATCTTCGAGTACATATTTCAATCTACGATTGCAGTGAAGACAGGAAAGTATTTGCTGATTTTATGTGTAATGGCTTTCAATCTTTTACACTCATGTCATGTGATATCATTCCACATATGGTTTTTAAACGAAAAAAAAAGAAGAAAAAAAGCCCATAAATGTTCAACACATGTGCCGTAAACCAACAAATGTTTTGTAAGCAGTTTGTTATGATAATTGCCTCAGGCAGGCGAGTAATCCCCTCGACAAGAGCGCACCATAAGACGATTGTGCAATCAAGACATAAAACATTCTTTGTTTTCGTGTCGCCGAATAGACAACTTGTCCGCTTTGTAATTACAAATGTCCCACCTTGGCGCGGTGACACGTTCGTGGGGCAGGAAACCTGAGAATTGACGCTGAACTCTGCCAGGAAAACAAGTGTGTCAAACCCAGATAATTGTAGTATTCAAAGAATGAACTTGGAAATGTTATTTCCTGTTAAATATTTCCATGGATTTCTTCTCGTCTTGTCCTGGAACAATAAAAGAAATGTCGCGGATCACATTCTTTCCTATTTTTTTTCTGAGGGAAAAGGGTTTTTTAAAACACGTGCTGCACAATAACATCCTCTTTTTTATTTTATATTATCTCGCGCCACGGGAAGAAGGTTGCCGGTTCACTTCCAGGTCGGGAGGGAGGCGACTTGTGACCTTTCTGTGTTGAGTTTGTATGTTCTCCCCGTGTTGCGTGGGCACTCCGGTTTCCTCCCACATTCCAAAAACATACAGATGTTGATTGGGAACTTGTGCGTTAGTATGAATGTTGCGTCCTGTCCAGGGTGTCCCCCGCCTCTCGCCTGCTGAAACTGGGATAGGCTCCAGCCCCCCTGTAACCCCTATAAGGGTTTAAATGAAGCAATGAATGATCCCAAATGTATTTTTTAAGGACAAAATTCTGTAAATAAAGTGTTCATTTCTGGTCCAATTTTATAATAGCTGTGATGTGATGTTACATTAATTACTAGCTTATACCAAGATCATTGTTGTTTCATGTTAATAGTTGTATTAGTGTAATATGGGAAGGATTTATACGTAGGTATAGCTGTTTTTTTTAATAAAAGAAATTGAAATAATTTAAGTGACGATGTCATTGTTGGGGTAATTCTATTGCGGTTTAGTAGGTTTTTGTTATGCTGCGAATAGTTTAAATTTCAGTTTATTAATTACACATTTTCCTGTTTTTTTTTTACAAGATGATCTCAACAGGGTCAAAGGACACAAAAAGTAAAATTAGTTTATTACAGGATTTTGTCAGAAACCTTTATTGTCAGAAACTTCATATTATTCTTAATTCTCCTTTGACCTTTAGATAAGACGAGAAAATATTTTCCTTCACACAGTTTGAAATCGTTGTTGTTATTGCGGCAAGGAATTGGCACATAAAGGTTGATAAGAATATCAAGTTCTTATTCATTCTCTTTTTGACGACCCGTGAAAACATCATTTAAGTTTTCTATTTCTAAACTCCTGCTGTGGGTTTTCTGGTTACGACTTTTTACTATTTAATTGTATTGCATTATGTGGTTTTATTGTATTATTGTTATTTTTACCGTTATCTTTTACAACTTGTCAAGTGTCCTTGAAAAATACAGATGATTTAGTTTTAGGCTTTGGAATGTATGTTTCCGAAACAGAATACATGAATATACAAAATATATATTTCATATACATTTCACTCATCCATGTTATTATATTCGATTAATATTGTAAGATCAATATTGTCAAAGGTGACTGTTCTAACATAGATGTAAAGTGAATTACCTACTATTTACATGTAAATGCTAAATTAATCGTAAATAAGTACCAATTTGTCATAGCAATGAAGGAACAAGTTTAAATTTCTTGTAAACATCTTGGTGAGGAATGAGTTTGGGATTTTGTTATTTTTACCCCCACTTTA
Organism: Callionymus lyra; assembly: GCF_982586985.1. NCBI lineage: Eukaryota > Metazoa > Chordata > Actinopteri > Syngnathiformes > Callionymidae > Callionymus > Callionymus lyra. The sequence goes on from NC_141823.1 coordinate 12,818,934, forward strand.
CCAGGCATGTCTCGAAGCAAGTACTTCACCCCAGCACTTTGAGGGCCACAAACTGAACCCTGTCTTCACAGTTAAACCGTGGTCACGACTACTTTCTTTATACAAGCACTTGATATTGAGTCAAAAAACATGTTGTCGTGTCGTAAAGGAAGCGAACGACACCAATAAACCTATTTCTATGACAATCCCTGACAATAAAGATGATTCTAAATATATTTAATCTCCTATTGACCAATGCTTTAACAGGTCATTCTGGTCTAAGGGACCGACTCGTATCTGTAAAAACTCCACAAGGAATCCATAAAACATTGAATAATGAATGAGAGTCTAACTTGTTGGTTCCATCCATGCACTATTGTTTGGCCCCTGGTATAGTAGCAGTTGTTTCGGATGAAAGGAATTCGACAAAGTGTTGTGTTGTTAATGTGTATTTGGTACTGACCCCCCACAGCCCTAAAATAATCCCTGAGTGGGCAACAGAGGTTTATTTGTAAACTGGTGGACCCACGCCCATATGGAGGGCTCCAGCTGCCGCACGCATGCGCACTGACACTCCTTCTGTCAAAAAAATGGCTGTGCTTTGGAAGCAGGAAAAATGCTGAATTGTTTTGATATAGCCCGGGAAAAGCAAAGGATATGGCGAGATTTGCTGACTATTTTATCGTCGTGGGATACGACCACGAGAAGGCCGGTGAGTACGAGTATTTGAAGCGAACAGTCGTGTTGATGTTGATGCTTAGCATCGTTAGCTTAGCCACACAGCCTAAAAAAAAAAGCCTGGAAACATCTTCTCCTCCCTCGCTGTTAAAAGGCGTTTTTTATGGGATGCGTTTCCGCTTCCTGGTGGGATTTTAACTTTAATTTGGATGTGTTTGTGAGCTACAAAGTTGTTGTTTTTTTAAAAAAGGGTGACCATAATTGTATCTGGGAAGAAGCGAAACTTTTTCATGGATTGAAAGTGTGTCACATCCTGTCCCTGTTGATCATCCCTGAGACGCTTCACTGACAGTTACGAGGATAACGTGTGAAATACAAACATCTTTTTCAACTGGCAAAATAACTGTTGTTTCTAAAAAAAGCTTCATTAACGGGTTTTTTCTTTAAAAATAGCAATGTTTGCGTCCCTGTCTGTGTGATCGTTGCGTAATGTCAGCTGTTGTTTCTACGTCCAGACAGTAGATGCACTTGTCATACATTTGATGTGTTGTTGTTTGTATCGGAAGTTTTGGTGGATTTCTTTTTTTTTTTAACTTCTTTATGGGCGTTTCTTCGCAACAGCTGCGGGTAAGACTTGCCCCCACTTGTGATCCGGAGAACCCCTGCTCTCCCTCCACTCTTGGTGGGACAGGAAGTTGTGCAGGAGTCCATTCAAAGTTTCCTCATGGTCCCCATTTTTCACTGATTCTTTTTAAGAAACCATTTTGACAATACATGTTTTTACCTCCGTCTCTGACATATGCTTTTAAATAAATGGATTGAAGCTATGGATGTTGAGGAGGACTTTACTAGTATTATTATGTATTATTATTAGTAATATTGCTTTTACTAATCCTAGTCAATAACATCTTAAGACTCTCTTATTCGTGAAGGCTTTTTTTCAGATTTTCAGGGACTACCGTGTTGTTCTCTGTGTTATCTTGTGCCGTGTCTCAAATCGCATACTTGCGTACTCAAAGTTAGTATTTTTAGTGCGTAAGTGCGTCTTAATTCTTAGTATGCGAAATTTAGTGGGCCATGCACACTAAATTGTCGTACTAAAACGCCCACAAAAATGAGTATGGTTCGATGGACACTATCTACCCTAGACGTCTCCATCTTAGTGACGTTGTAAACGGAAGTTACGTCATATATATATACATATATTCATATACTTACAGGTGCATTTTCAGCAGCAGTAGAAGGATAATTCGTCTTCGGTGCTGATACCAGCTTAAATATCTCGCAAATACTTCGATTCTCATATTTTCTCTTTATTTCTTCTTCCAAACTTGCAAAACGTGTTGCAAGCAGGTGTCGGCGATAGTGTTCCTACAGCTGGTTGCAACCATCGTTAAATAGAAGTAGAAGAAGAAGCTGTAGCGTCATTACCTGTTAGTGCGTAGCACCAGTGTTTGATTTGAGACATACTATCTGTTGAGAATTTGCGTACTAGTTAGTACGTACACTATCCTAATGCATACTAATGCAGACCCCTGTCTAGAAAAGCGCTGTATAAATATAAATTACTTACTGATTTACTTTAACAACATTGAAAGAAATGCTCCTCAAGACAAACGCGTGGGAATCAACTTTTATTTTTCACGGTTCCTTATATCAGTGGTCCCTAACCACCGTGACCGATACCGGTCCACGAGGCATTTGATACTGGGCCGTAAGAGAAAAATACAATTGTTTCATTTTTGTTGTAACGATTATTATTATCGTCTATAAGATATTTTAAGATTTTTTCCGAAGTAATATGAGCCTATGACTCTCGACAAATCAATATACTATTCCGGTTCAATTTTACTCAAAAAAAAGGGAGAAACGCACAAGCTCTCGCTGACTCAGCGTTATAGTGAGATGTGTTTTTATTCACTAAAAGGTTTCTGCAGGTCATGCCTTTTCATTTTTTTCATCTGTAGGCTGGTCCGTTAAAAACAAAATACCAACATTAAACCGGTTCGTTTTGCAAAAAAGGTTGAAGACCACTTCCTTATATGACCATCAATTATTTTTTTATTTCTGGAAATCCATTTATGGCCAGAACAGAATGTATTGAACCTATTTATATTAAACTTTTAATTTATTTTTTAAATTTGAGTATCCCCGGGTACTTAACTACAGATGAGAAGTTTAAAGGTGGATGATCTGTATAAACTTGAACCCTCGTTCCCGGTGTTAAACTAGGACAATGAAATCGTACCATTCCAGCAGATGTTCAGTCATGTGTGTTTTTGACCATAAACTATAAGCTTATAAAAATGATGCTTTATTCCCCCATCTGTTCTCCAAACCATTTGTGTCTTTTTATATTGATTCAAACAGTTGTGGAATGTGCTTACAAAGACACACAATCCCATCTATCGGTAACCTAATAGTTGAGAGTATCTGTTCTGAATTTGGTGAAAGGCTTATGTAACTATTGCAATCACACAAAACCAAAAAAAAAAAGAGGAATACACTGACTCTGAGCAAAATGCTTCCATGTGCATCATTGTACAAGTATGACATTGACCTAAGTGGACATATCTTTAAAATTGTATAGTGTTTCGAAAGTTCTTTTTTGCTGTTATGTATTAAACATAGCTTAGAAATGCCTCTTTATATAACGTGCACATGTGTATCTTTTTTCAGATATTTGTCAATCGGATCTCTGTTAAAACCCTTCAAACAAAGATTTGTGTGTTTGCTGCATTACACCCACAAGCAAAGTTATGTGGCAAAAATGTGATCTTTTCTAAATTCTAAAATGGCTCTTGTGACATTTGTGAACTAAAGAAACATTTTCTCCGTCATAGCGGTCTAAGTAAATACCAGAATTAAACAATTAACAAATGTTACTTCAATAAATCTGAGAACACATTTCCGCCTGTGACTTTATAAAGTGCTTCATTCTTTAGCCTTTTGTAATGGCTACTTTGAAAAAGTCTTCCTTGATTGGTAATACTGATCTGAAGCAGATATTTTACATAAGAAACGTTTCAGTGGGCTTGAAAAAGAGCATTCTAGCTAGCCCCTTTCATCCTTTTTTTTGGTCTAATTTAATTTAACTTGTATGATTTACTGCAGCCTTTGGATGCATCAGCGTTGTTAAGTATTTGTCTGACAGCTTTCCAAGTTTGTGTTCAAATAAAGGGTGAAATGCGATTCTCTTTTTATACTCATACGTTGTAATTGAGTATTTTTATAGCACATTATAGATTCCCTCAGTTAATTTAAATAACCAATTTGGCGTGGGCTTGAGAAGAGTTTTTCATAAAGCATTTAAAATCTTTGGTGAAATCGGAGAATGTAAAAAGTTTATGTTGCTTAGTATGAGGACACGTTATTGGCTGTAATACTGGTAATAATGGTGCATTAATAAAACCTATTGCAGGCTTTGAATTTAAAATCTTTAAGGTCAAGGGAAGTGTTGCCTTAAAAAAGAGCATATATTTAAGGGCACCAAGGCAAACATTTCTTTCGAAGTAGGGGCACCAAAGAAAATGTTTGTGTGTGTGTATATATACAGTATATATATATATATATATATATGTATCATGCTCTTATTAACACCTATTGAAAACAACAAGAAAGTAAAATGACAATTTCAATATAGTATTATTTTCAGTCATTTTTTGGCTTGCAACAAATAATGCAGTAACATTTTTAAATAATGTACTCAGGTTTGACATAATGTCATGTTAGCGTATCAGCTGTGCATTAACTTCTTGGGCTTCTACTGCTAGTAATTATTAATTTATAACAAAGATGTATTATAACAAATATTCACAAACATAAATAAAATGCTTTGAATAAATAAGCACCTGGCATACATGTTTAAGCAATTGGAATTACAAGAACATAATAATATAAATGACTGGATTATATTTAAAAGTAAAATGAGTAATGAGATTTGGTTAATCACTGAATATAAACCATGTTAGTCATGCCCACATGCCCCCTAGACCGGTCTATCCCCCTTTACCTCAATATATCTTTATCTATATATATAGATATAGATATATATCTATATATAAATATAAATATAGTTTAGAGGAAATAATAAACAAATATATAAAACGCCATGCAATTATCATTCTATCAATATTATCATTTTTATTAGCGGCTTGATTTCAATGTACAAAAAGTATACAAATCCACGTGTGTTACACACTTGGTCCCTGACTGCCACGAATCAAAATAAACACACACATAAACAACATCGACAGGTTTAGGACCCGGCGAGTTTCGAGGGCAAAGAAACCACTAAATACTTTGCATTTATCAATGAAATAAACGTACCTAAAAAAGTTGTGTATTTTTCACAACAGCCTTTAATTCCTCGTCTTTCCTTTTTTTTCATGTTGTTTACCTTTTACCGTTAGATATTGAACCGTTGAAAATGTTAGATAACAATCAAGTTGGGACGATTTTATTATGTTAATTCAACTACCAGTATTTATTAACAAATTAAAAGCCAAGGGCATTCACGGCAAGTTGTTGCCGTAAACACGGGTACATTTTTCAGGGCAAGTGTTGAGGACGTGCACGGCAAGTACCGTGGTTACCGTGGTGAAATCTGAACCCTGCTATTGGATTGGGTTTTGCGGATTTTATTTGGGAAGAAGTGTCATTTATAAAATAGATAAAATCTTTATTGTCAAACATTGTTTTGGCTGGCAGCAACAATACAACATTTAAAAATGTAATCAATAATTTAAGGATAATAATAAAAAAAAAAAATCTAATTAATGCATGAAAATAAATAAACAAAAATGTATTATAAATAAAAGAAGGGTAGACATGACTTACAACCAATATGTTTAATATAAATGTACTATCGGCACAATTAATTTACATTGCAAAGATTTATTTGAACAAAGCCAGATGTAAGCACACCTTATACAATTTAAACTCAAGTGATTTCACAATATTATCTGGAAATTACTCATTTCCAAAAGTGCTGATGGTTTAAAAAGGCATTTTCTTGTGTGAGTAATCGTTAAATCCTATCAAGATAAATGATTAAAAAAAAACATAACTACTTGAATGTTGATGATAACCGGTTGTTTCACCATCATTTTTTCTGAACAGACAACTGTTATATATACAAGCTTATCTATAGAAATAACTTTGTGCTTTTTCCCGAACATTTCGCACCTTTATTTAGTATTGAGTATTTTTTACCTGATAATAAAAAGGTTACGTATGTGATACTGATCTTAGATAAAGTGTTACAGCTGTTTTTCAATAGAACTGAAACTTGGCTTTCATTTTTTCATGTAATCAATCCATGAAATGTTAATTTGATCCAACATATATATATGTACAGTACAAATTAAGTCCAAAAGCTCAGGCTCAACTGTTCCCGTTTCTCTACGAGTGCTGTTTTTCTATTGAAGCTCAGTCTTTTTATGTGCATGCTCCTATTAAAACTAAACTGAAATTCACATCTGTGTGTGTCCAATTCCTTCTTAACGTCAAAGGCATAGATGTGAGGGTTGATTTAATTTAATTTAATTTAATTAATATTGACGTTACTGTCTTTTGGCTATGTTGGTAAAGCCATCATATCTTATCACTCAATTTTGGGGTGTGTTTTGGCAAGAATCTGGTGATGATGAACAACCGTATATTTGTGGTATTGCCCGACGACTCTGGCTTTACAGAATTTAAACACTAAATGGCTCAGACAGAGTCTCAACCGCTTTTAATTGGTTTTGAAACCAAAACAAGCCCATACTTCAGCTTCAAAAGATTCGTCTGTGTCCTCTTGTCCTCAGTCATCGCTTAGATCTCACAGGATTCTTTGGCAAGGAGGCTGTAATGACTAATACCATAAAATGGCTGGAAGTTTATTTGCAACACAAAAATGAACAAACGCCATTAATATATTGGCAGGTTAATATTGAATAAAAAACTAATCAGTACAGTATTGATTATCAATACAGTATCGTGGGAAAGGTTTTTGACCCAAATGACTGATTTCTAAACAACTATATCACTGCCCCAAAGGATAAAACACATTTGAAGTCTATTATCAACCTGTTAAAAACGTTAAAAATCAACGGAGCATAGAAAACAAGATGGTGGAATAACGCTTTATATTTAAAACCTACACATGTTATGCATTCACCTGAGGTCCTCGTACATGTCAATTATTATTCGTGTTGGCATAACTTCAAAAGTTAAATAAAGCATTTCTGATTAAAACCTGCGTCGCATTTTTTAACAGATGCTTAAATTACCATGTTCCTGTTTTAGGCCTGGGTTCAATTATCCTTGCTGGGGTTCTTTATAGTTATTAGGGAGGCGGCGTTTAAAGGCGCAGCTTGTTTTAATATAAGAGAGGAGCTTTGTGGAATGTGAGGAATTCTGTCATTTATTTTCATCCATGGTTGAAAATTACTACTTGCCAGTGCAACCATGTGATTTCAATTAAATTGGAAAGAAGGACCTGAAGACATGTAACAGTCAGGACTTCGTGCCACCTCACACGTCCGCACTTAAAAGTCGCCTCGAAAATCCAGATGTCCTGCTCGGTAAAGTGTTTCCGAGTAAGTTAAGTTAATGGTTAACCGTATATGGGGACGATCAGATACGATCTAGACATGTTTCTCAAGTAATTCCCGTTCTATTGTTTGCTCGAGCCACGTGTTTTCAAGCGTATTGCTAATCATAATTTAACATCTTGTATTGTTACCACTGACTTCACTTCCTTTCGTCTGATAAGAATGTTCATGTGATCTCATTCTGACATCTAGTCAAGTAAATGATTTGTTTCTGAGCGTTGAGGTATTTCATCACCTCTCCTTTTTTGAGCGAATACCAACAATCAAGCATATGAAATCAATTTCTTCTGACCGATTGATTTGTCTTTTTTTTTTTAACTGTCAAAATGTGGAAGTGTTTAAAATAACACTGAGATGCAGTCATCTGGTCACACAGCGCACTGTGACACATGCTGCGGAAGAAATGGAAAATGCTGGGATGATCATGATAAATACTTCTTTTTAATAATTAAAAAATATAAATCATGCAATATGATTAAAGGGGAAATTAAATTACACGACATATCAATTGCTTGGAGCAAGTGTGTCAAACCCAATTATACAAGGGGCCAAAGTCTTTCAACAATTGGAGTCGGGGCCAAAAAAAAAGCTCATATCTTAACCAAACTATCTGTCACAGGAAGTGTTTGGTTACAATATTGTCAAATTATCAATGTTCCTTTTCTTCAAAGTCAGTTGTATTCTTATTGGAAGTTGGTCTATAATTAATTATTTTTTTTCTCTTCTTTATCTCTACTTAAAGTGAAATTTTACTTTATTTGAGCTAACCATTCGACGGGCCATATAAAATGACTTGATTTATCAAGTTTTCCTACAATCAAATTGTATTTCTGAACCTAAAAACATCTGTTAACTAACTGTTTTTAAAACTTACTTTGGTTTTAGAGAAAATTTTACGCTTCATTTCCCAGCTGCAAGTTAAATTTCTGCATTTTTTATAGTCCACCTCTGTCCACCGGCTCGCTCGGAATATGTTGACCTACATACATTTGGAAATTCTTTTGGATTCAAACTTGAAGTATCTGTCAAAAATAATATCTGAATATATTCCTCCCCCCAGAGACCTAATTGTATTGCTGCGTTCTATACCATCGCAGGTACATTAGGTCAAGCAGAAATGCAAGTGATGGGGAAGTACTCTCAATGAACTGCAGCTCTTGAAAAATACCTCCAACTTCTTTACTCATTGAAATGGGTCATTGATTTTCAGTTGTGTCATAACCAAGAAAGAGAAACGGAGCACATCTTTGCTAAATTAACCTTATCTGGATTATCAGGCTTTCGATAAACCTTGGATTCTGCTCTTTATATAATAAACGGCAGAATGTTATTGAATCTTATTAAATGTACCCAAAACTAGACTAAGCTTTTGGTTTTCCACCAAAGGGTTTGGCCTATAAAAATGTTTGTTATAAAAAACACACGTATAGGGTATGCGATTGCGCTTCTCTGTTGTCGCTTTTTAGATAATAGTTTATGTAAGCAAAATATATTTAACATCTGTGTTCAGTCAAAGTGATTCTGCAGCAGGTTGTGTCTCATATTGTAATACATCTGCCAATGATGATGTTTCCTTCCTTGTATGAGTCAACTTAAAAAACATACCAGTTATTTCAATTTTTATTATTATTTACTTTCACTTTTACATATTGCTCGCACTGCAAAATGACAAGAAAACCAAACATATTTTACTGTCGTTATAATGCATTTTTTCCTCCCCATAAACATTTTATTTAGCACTTGTTGATTCTTTTCGTCATTTTCTCTTCAGGATCAGGCGAAGGATGCGGAAAGATCATTCAGAGATATCCCCAAAAGGACTGGGAGGGGACCGCTTTTCCTCAGGGCGTGGAAATGGTAAGTGATTGACTTAAAATACCATATTTAATAAGAAAACTTTCTTGTTCTTTCCCCTTAATGGAAGCAAGTCAGTCTCAACCACCTGTATCTATTTTGAGTATCTTCTCTAGTCACATCTATTCTCTTTAAGTTTCATTTTACCAGAACTACTTTTATCAGTGGTTGTTTTCCTGTTCTATTTTCACCTGTCAACTTCAATTCTAATAAAGTATTAATGAATGATCCATCTGAAAATAGTTTACAAGAGAAAAAATGTTCCACCATTCCACAACATGTCTAACTTTAATATCAATAAGTATTGCTTTTGCTTTTACTTAACGACAGACATTATACGTTCATCCTGTTATTGTAACCTAACCGATACTGCTGTGAAGATTCTGTGGCCAGAGGGTGTTAACTGTTGCTCAATATTGATGTCCTAGTAATGAGTTTATTCAGGCAACTCATTACAGACAAGTGTGTGGCGTTATTTTCATCATATAAGTCAACTATTATTTTTTTAGAAAGGCATGCAGTCGACTTCCTGTGTAACCTGCTGTGTGTGTTGGCGTCCATTAGTTGATCCTGCGAGTTATATTTTATATGAGAGGCAGTGTGTCAGACTGGGCCCAGACCTAATAAAATCAACTATGCGGGTCTGAATTAGTCACTCTTTCTCTTCAGAATTCTGCAGGGCTTGCTGCACATGTACGTCTAATATAATACTAGTGAAATATTGATGTTACAATATATTGCAATATTTTATATATATATTTGAAACAACATTTTATCATTTGATGTTTTAATGTATAATTAACATTTCAAATATTCATGGCGTTTATTCATTTGTGTGCTTTAATTTGACAGAGTTCATTATTTGCTCTGTGCCCAAAGTAACAACAAAACCGGTGAACTGGCAGCGATGACTTAAAAAAGAAAGGATACACCAGGCTCCAGCAGCTTTCAAAGCTGATGTCTGAAACCATTTTGTCTTAAAAACAATGCAAGACAGTGGCGACGTCGATAAGATCTGCAGTATGAAATCTGGGCATGTGGACCAGCATGTCTTCCTCTAGAAATATGTTGACTTAAAAAAAATAAGCACCGACAGATACTGGATTTGTCATGTTGCTCCAGGTCGTTTGAGACTGTAAATGCATTTCCTTTTGCATTGTTAATATACATTTTCTTTTGTTAATATTTTCCTACAAGAAATTTCCTACAAGCTCTTTCACATTTGAGTAGAGAAAAAAAAGTGTCGTCGACGTGATGTCATGCATGTAATGCATTGGATGATTAATAATAATAATAATAATAATAATAATCTCTATTTATATAGCGCCTTTCTAGACCAGGGTCACAAAGCGCTTTGACAGCCATGATTACTATGCTATGATGGTTTTTGTACAATTAAATGAAAGAAACAATATATTTTTGTTCCTAAAATATTGCAATACATCCCAATACATCGTATTGTCACACATGTATCGTGATAGGTATCGTATGGCCAGATTCTTGCCTATACCCAGCACCAGTTAAAACTAATATAATATTTGACATAAAAGGGTTTTCGTGCATTTTTGTTATTATGTACCTAGTTTTAGACAGATGTTGTTTTTATTCAGAGTAAAAAAAATCAGCATTGGCTCTGCTTCATAAGTCAAAGATTGGTATGTCCAAAACATTTCAAGTGAGTTCAAAAATACATTTTGTACAATGAGGAAATCCACTTTGGACCTCTAGCCTCCTATTGACTCTGTCGGACGAAACCTGGATGTTTCTAATCACGGAGCATCATCTGTTAAACACCCTGTCATGCTTTCCTTGAGTTTATATTTAGAAACACTTGCACAAGTTCAACACAGTCTATAACCTTAGTGTTTCCAGATGTCATCGAGGACTTGCATACCATCCCTCATTCCAGTGTGCTTGTGTGTAAATTTAACTGTTCCACCCTCCTAAAGGGATGCACACCAAGTTTTCATCATGGCGTGTCAGCTCGACTTAAATTGAGACATACTACAATCCCCACCAGACCATGAGAGCATGAGGCATGTTTCTTGTTTACCTGACGTTGAGAAAACCCAGGCTAAACTTGTTTTTTTTCTGGATTTGTTTCAGTCTTGTTGGCTATTTTTATCCATTTCTTTTTGTTGTTCATCAAATTCGACAGATGACGTTTTGAATTAGGGAGATGTTGCATGACAGAGGAATCTCTTGAGAGATTCATTGATGTCCAAAATGACATGTGAGGAAATATATGACACGGCAAGCATATTTCATTATCAGTGTTACAAGGTGAGGTAATTTTTGCGGTGGTGCAAATACTTGAAGTGAAACTACAAAGCAACATCGACAAAGCAGAAGTAATTGTATTCTTGTAAAATAAGGGAAAGTCTTGAGACTCTGGCAACTTCATTTTCAGGAATTTATTTTCAAGTTTTTTATGACTCATTCAAAATGGGTATTTTTTTGGTGAATGTAAGAGAGCAGTGGACAAAAATAAATTAAAAAACAGAGCAAGAAATCTCTTTAATTTAATATAATAATATAACACAATTGAATGTGATGTAAATACAGTACAATTGTACAATTGATAATATATATATATAACTGTATCTGAGATGCTTGAATGGCTGTTAAGTAAAAAAAAAAAAAGGTATATTATTTTTAAAATATGAAGTTGTTGATGCTGAATCTGGAACCAATGGCTACATAACTGAGGTTCTATACTGGCTGTCGCTTCACAACAATTCGTCCGACTATCTAGGTTGGGGGCCAAATAAACGTAGATCCAGCTTTGAAGCTTTAATGAAGGTACACCATGGTGTTTTACAGACCCACCGAGCAATTAGCATTTGGCTGGGTTTTGTGCCGGTATGTAAAACTTTATTATTTGCAGATTGTTCCGAAAAAGACATGAGTCATTTATAAACACCAAAAGCTCACATCCGTAGAACACAGTGGACGGGCTGAGCACGAAAAGCATGTTGTGGTTACAACAGGCCCCCAGCAAACTAAACAACCACAGATGAGGAATGTACTTAAAAAAGCGTTTACAACTTGTGCGCGCAAAAAATGTGTTTTCAATCTTCGCAGGCAAGTGATGATGATAGGAACCAGCCCAAGCCCTCATCTGCAACGGATGAGCCAGATTTGTAGATAGAGGTCACCACATTTCATATCTAGTAGATTTCCACCGCCTCGCTTCGTGGAGAACGATGTTTCCGTAATGAACACAAACAACAACCGTGACTAATTAAAGTACGCAAATGGCGGAGAACATGTATAGTAAACATTTCAAAGCAAAACTAATTGTCTTTTGAGACAATTGTTTTGTTTGCGTTGACCTATTTTTCAATTTGTTTTGTTCTTCTGCCTGGTTTAGAGGAGCTGACGTTTACCTTTGAGGCTCGTTTTCTTACGTATTTATGGATGAAATGCAAGGGAAAATTGGACTATTGAAAGAAGCTTAAGTGTATTTCTCAAGCTATTTTGGTAGAATGCAAGTCTGTATATGTCATTTTTGGCATTTTATTAACTCATAATATATTTTGTAAACTAAGGGTGTGGCATGAATCTGGTGATACGATACTTAGCATATAGGGGCAATGGTACGATATATTGCAGTACTGAAGGGAGAATTTAATTGGAAAACTGTTGTAACATAAACATACATTGCTGTTACATGCTTAACATCAACTTACTGAATTCAAACAGAGCGATCTGTATTTGTATTTTACAAGAGTTAATAAAAAAATATATACACTGCTTTTTAATATCATACATTACCGTCAAAATAAATATTGTTTTATATAAGTACAGTATATCAATATATCCTTCTATATATCCTTCTACATAATCCAATTAATCAAAATGCTGAATAATATTTTTGATATAATAGTTAAGAAGTAAAAGTGGTAGACACAAACAGAAAAAGGTGCAAGAGCTGCGAAATGCTTATTTTGAAATGGTAAATAATGTAGATTTCTTTTTAGTCTTAATTCAATTATGTGATTATATTCTTCCTTTTTATCTGAAAAGTTTCCTTGTGCGTCCTGACAGATCTCCTTTAATACAATGAATTATTATTAAGATTAAAATGTATATTAATATAATAACCAAGTTAAGATAACCTTTATCCCACTGGATGTTTTTTATAGTATCGGCAGAAGAGATCACAGAATAACTTACACAGATTATACATAAAAAAGCTAGTATTGGACAGGTGAAAGTTGCACTTTATCAAGAATAATGTAAAATCTATATCAGTATAAGGACAAGCAAAATTTGCTTGTAGAAGTTGAGTTAAAAACAAACAAACAACACCAGAATAATGATATAAAAGTGCTATTACAAATGGCAACTTGCTCCGAATGTTTCTTTCCATCTTTCTTCTGACATTATTAGCTATTTCAGAAGTGGTTTGAGATTACTGCTCTGCTACTCTCTTGTTATTTAAGGCACTTTAATGAGGTATGAATCATGTGGTGGCCCCCTAGTGGTTTGGCTGACAACTAGGTGAACTCTATAAGATTCCAGTGAAGCTCTATCTAAAATTGTAACAATTTCAGGCGCTTAGGGTTCTTTAATCGTGGAAGCCAAAATCTTGATAAATTGGAAAAATTCTGCAGCTCTACCTTCAGGCTTTAACGCTAAGAATAAATTCAATGTTTTGAAGCCAGGACAAATGATGGGTAACGATTCCAAATGGAACCAATTTTAGGTTTTATTGCTAGTAATCAGATGAAAGGAATACAGATTAAGGAGCTTTTTTTTGTTTCTGTTTCATGTTACATGGAAATCTTTACTTAACATTTGAAAAAAAATTTTGCTGACACTTTCACTGTTTATTATGAGAAGTAAATTTGCAATAAACTCTCTCTTTCCTTCAACTGAGTATCCAAGTATGTCCGATTTTCTTTGATTCTTTGAAAGTATGTATATTTGACTTTGTGAATGGAAAAAAATGCATTGCATTCTTCCCATAACTAATGTGCAACCGATTTCTGTGACATAACACGGTTCCCTTACCGAAGAAAACATTTACCCATATTTACAAAACACAGATTTTGCGAGCGAGTGACAAGAAGATGGTGCGTGTGCAGCCGGACGAGCGAGGAACGCTGCACAAACACATGAAAGGGAAGCTAGCTTGCCAAGCTAATGCAGCTTCACTTGTAAATAAATACTTCAGTGAAATAAAGAATGATGTTGACGTTACATCCCAGAACTGTTGAATACGAAAAAAAAACAACCCTGTTGGACATGCAATAGGATTAGTTTAAGACTTGCCAAAAAAATGTGTTATTCTTCGAAGTTTTCAACATCCTATGCATGCCTGTTCAAGTCCACAGATGACCCGTGAAAAATCGACATCTGAATATTCCTACCACGTGTTAGGTTTGACATTATTTACAGCGCTTTGTCAAAGTGGCCAGTATGATTTGTTGAGGTGTGTGTTCGACATGCTCCACGTGCTCATCGGGTGGACTACAAGCTTTTTGCTCAAAGTGCCAAAGACTGACTGGAGAGCATTGAAGTGAAGATGCAATAAATGCAAATAGATGTTATAAGATGAAGGTAACACGTAGACTTGCAATGAGTCATTTCTTCATCATAATTGAAGTTATTTTACTTTCCTGTTGAAGCTTCATAGTTTAGAATGGGTGTATTCTATTTAGTCATAACTTCTTAGCTAAATTAATCTCTTATGTTTTGTGATTCAAATCAATTTATGCTAAAATATGTTACATTTAACTTGAATAAAAAGAAGGATCACTTCTTACCCGGTTAGTTCTCATGGTATTAATGAATTTACTTAACTTATTACCTTACTTTTAAAAACTGGGCTGCACTTATTTGCCAAAAAATGCATAATAATGAAAATAAAACTGAATTTGTCCGAATCTTATTGATACGGTGGGTGAATACACATCCTCTAATAATTGTATTTAACTGAGAAGCTCGAGGAATATGCTATTAAATCTATGTTTGGCCCGCACTACTGTGTAAGTCCAGGTGGTAATGGTGGTATACTTGGTAAAATATTCTAGATTTAACTACATTTCTGTTATTTTTCCCTTGAAATGATTGAGGTCACCCAGCAGTGCGATGCAAGCTGCACTCAAATATGAAGACATTTCTGGCGGTCGTATCTGGTTTGTAATGAAATCTTTTTGCAAGCTCTCTGCAATGGAAAATCTCCGTTGTTTACGCTCATGCTTGGATTGTACCTCGGTGCGTGCCGGTGATGGTGTGTGTTAGTCGAGATGAAGACAAACGCTCTGTCATCTGTCTAAGGGGTCGAAAACATTTTGCCGTGCCACGCGTTTCAGTGTTGAACTCGAGAGTGAGTCCAAGTCCGCCTCCCGACGAAAAGTATGAAGCTAACTAGTTCCTGCTTTTTCCAATCGGGCAGATACTTAAGATTTCGATTTTGTGGAGTCATGTTTTGGTCAACATTTTCAAATCATTCACCATCTACTATATCGCAGAATCTACCAACATATAATATGATTTGTGGTGAATTTTATTGTGTATTACTCAGTTTCCTCATGGCTTATTTAAGAAGTGATTTTGAATTTAATCCAATCGTTCGCTCTGGTATTAGTCACTTTTGATGTTGTTGATTATCTTTTAATTCCGTTCCATTAATAAGGATTGAAGAAAGCATGATGAAGTCATAAAATGTTTGAAAGAAGGAAAATCAATTCAACATGTTCATTAATTGCCTCGCATGTTTTTTTTTTCTCCTCTGGAATAGAAAAGGAAACATTCTCAATATTACTCCGAGGGGTAAGGTTTGTATGGTTATGGAATTTGACCCGACACGACCAGACTGTAAACATTTGTGTCAGTTCTCCGGTCTAGAACTTTGACTTTTCAACCTCCCCCCCCCCTCCTGTATAGCTCGCTGTAATGAGGAACGTGTCCCACACTTCCAGGAAGGATGCTTGTGGTATTCAGAAAATGTGTTGACTGTCGCTCCGCCTTTTGCGGGAAGATTTTTTACTGATCACTCAACTTTGATTTCATGACTCACTTTTGTCATGATCTCAGCAAAGGTGCAATTATCGAGCTGAACTTAATCTGGCCTCCAAGCAGTTCTTGAGCAAACTTGAAGACCTCCATTGCTCATCTTCAGCAATGCGACATTATTCACTTACAGGCTTTTCCGCCGCCACAGTCGCATTAGTCACATCAGAAGTGTCCTCCATTGTTGCTCGGGTGACACGGCCGCATAACTTGACATGTCGTACGGCACGTCGCTCTCAAAATGTTTGCTAAACTTACGCTAAACATTCGCATTCCAGTTTGCAGGATGCCGTTCCAGCCTGTCAGGGAATGGGATCATGTGTTTGTCAGGAAGATCCACACATGAGTAATCAATGGTCCGTGCGCCAGTAGAGCTAAACAAATCAGGAAACAAGCAGGACTTTCCATGCTGAAAAGCACAATGAGCTAAGCGGGAAATGGGAATACACAGGATGACATGAAGACGGAATGCGCCCATGGAATACACATTTTTTTTCTAATTAAGATTACTCGGCAACACAAGAATGAAAGACAAATGAATGAAGTATGTATTTTATTTAAGTCGGCAAGTAAAGTGCACATTGAAAGTTATTACCTTAAATGAGTTTAAGTTCAATAAAATTTTCTATTACTATAAAATGCATCTTATTACTGAAGGGAATCTTTAGTTCTTTGAGGGTTGAACGTTTGCCTCAAACTTTATTCCATTTTCCTAATGACTGCAAGATAATTTCCGTCTAGTGTTGTTCACTGATTAAACTTGGACTTTATAACATTGTTTAAATGACTCAAACAGCCATTGTTGTGTTTCGAGTGATAAATAACTTTGTCATGAGTTGACTTTTCATCTTCTCTTAAAAGTCCTCCCCACACAGTTGCACCAAATTCCACAATGCTTGTTTTGTTCCGAGAACACTGCAGTGTTTATATGGGTTAATTTATTTACATTTGTGAGAAACGGGGGGTGATTAGCTGCAGGAGACCGAGGCGGTCGAGGAAGCACCTGCTCCAGACTCTGGTCATTGTCGGGTGCTATCTAGTCTGACGCACAACTACCATTGTGCTGATCTACAAGGCCAGGATAACCCTGTTTACACTTTCTTTCATTCCTTCATACGTGTGCTCAGTTTTTTTTTCAATATACAGCATGTTTTTTTTTAAGAGAAGCCTGAAACCCCAAACATAGATTTATCTACAATCTTAAAATATGGCCTTAATTGTCAATAAGTCTAATTTCTAAAAGTCTTCAAAATGTAAACGCATAAGAAAGATTGTATGCTAGTTTCAAACCTATAAAATATGGAAATATTATTTAATCATAGATGCACTTTGCAGGTCTAATTTCACGCGGTTCATGTAGCAACTTCAGAAAGTTTGCTTCGGGCATCACAGGGAAAGTGTAAATTCAATGAGAATTAACTGAACAAGCAACATTTGTCTTAATGGCTGAATGAAGTACCTGGCAATGTATACGAGACATGGTGTCATTTATGTTTTGATATCAGCATGATGAGAGTCAAGGAAAGTTTTCCAGTTCACTTAAAGGAAAAGTTTATTTTGTGGTTAAAAATTTAAACCTTTGGGTTAAATTGAACCAATGAAAATAATATGGTGTGTGTTTTCAATTTTGGACCAATTGTCAAAGTTCTAATGGTAGTTTAAAAAAAAAGAAAGAAATTTAACTCTGCATAAGCTGTAGCAACCCCGTTCACGTACTCTATGAAAAAAAATAAAAAAAGAGTTTGATCAAGAAGTAACACAAGCGATACCACAAACACATTTGTTTTCTGGCCTCCGGGTCACCTTGACCCAGAGATAACACAAGGGTTAAAAAGATGTTTTGATCCGTTGTAAATAGATAATGGACAACTGTCATAATTTAAATAAAAATCGATTTATTGGTGAGAAAATCATTCTTAAAATAACAATACATTTATACTATGTTTTGTATCCATCCTAGGTCATTCATTTAACTTTCTCACCTAGTCTGCTAAGTGCTCGTGACATTTGTCCGTTGCTAATACTGTGACACTAGAATAACAGCAGCTGCGAGGGACAGCTTGTTGTTTCTCGTAGTGCCTTCATTATACCTTGTAGTTCGTCTTTACATGTGCCACATTCACTGGTTTGTTCTGTCACTTATCTACTAGAAGCTCCGAAAATTCATAATGGTTTACTCTGGAAGGCCAGCAGGGCAGCCTCGCCAGATCCCTGTTTAATATATAAGACACTTGACATGATTGTGGAACTCAGTACTTATTAAACGGCTTTGAAAAGACGTTCCTGCTGTCCAAAAACTACAGTGCAGGGACTATGATTAACTTGCTAGCTTAAGCAGGCATGTTTGCACATGAAAGCGCAGATCGTTCCCTTTATCAGAGGTGGTTATGTTGCGAACGTCATCGAGCTGATCCCAAAGCTATTTAGGCTTCAGCTTTGACAGATTCCTATCATGGAGTTGACAATTTATTGGATCGGGAATGTTTAGAAATGACTCCCGTTGTTATGTATTCATTTTACAACCAGAATTTCCCCCAAAACTGGTAAAACCCTAGGAGTTACCACAAATTATGAAAGGGATTTTTCTTTATTTTTTGATGAAGGGTATTTCTTTTCACCCTTGACTGTTTCTTTTCCCTTTATTGCTCACTAGACCTGACAGTTTAATGTCTAACCTTTTATTCAACTCACTTGTGTTTAGACAAAATGACACAATTATATTTTTCTTGCTCATTACATCCCTAATTTGTTTCACGCTGATGTTCAACTGTAATTTCTGGTAAAAAACAAAAGGGAGTACGTGATGTTTTTTTGGACTCGTTACCTGGATACGACTGTAATTCTTGGATCAGTTTGTTATGATTCATTCCGTCGTTTAGTTCAGTGTTTGAGGACTTTCCTGATGGATGATCAGCATATTGGGAGGAAAAAAAATCCGTCCCTGTTTTTTTTTTTTTTGGACTTACACCAGGCAGGTTGGCCCCCGGTGGCTCCTGACCCACCTACATCTGCACTTCGGTCACTTGTTTACCTTCATTAAAGAGACATATCTTTGGCTGTTTCTCTGTTTTAGATTTTGCTGGCGGCTTGGTCTTGGAGATCACAATGGAATTTGTGTTTTCTTAGCTATCATTGATCGCTTACCATCCTGATTGTTTAATTCAGTAAAATGCAATTCAATATAATCTGTTTTCCAAACTATTTAAAGGAAGATCTGAATCTGTTTTCGATTTCAGTCCTAAAATGTGCTCATTCTCACAGATTTGTCATCCAAAATCACAATATGAGTCACAATTTTGAGTGAAAGTTGAGAATTGAAGTAACCTCTTCTATCCACATACCCCAGTCCTTTCAGTTCATAATTCTTTTGGTAATTTGAAATGCCAGAAACGCCTTTGATTTTAACATGCCAGCCCACAAACGCTAGGACTCAAATGTCTTTTGATCAGTTTTAATTCTTAAGACTGTTACTGTACATCACTCTACTTTTGTTGCACCAATGTGTAACTTCACAAAAAGGTGGTCCATGTCTTTTGAAGACACTTTGATGATGGGACTATTTAAAAAACAATTTATGGTAACCTCTCTCCATCGCTTTGGAAACGATGTGGTCAGGTTGTCCATGATGTTGTGAAGAAAGGAAATAGTAGCCAATCATTCCCAGAGTTTAATTTTTAATTTAAAAGATTAAGGACAACCTGACCTCCAACTTTTTAGTTTCATAACACATTTTGCAAAAGCCCATGAGCATAATAATGTCTTATTCCATTCAAGTATATAATAATATTTCTATCATAATAATGCTGTCAAGACTTTAGAGATTACTAGATGTGAGGAAATGTGGATTAGTTTAAGGTCTTAAGGCAAAAATGTCTGGCGTGTGGATCTCTTCCATCCTGCAGTAAGTGAGGGTTTCTTCCTGACGTCTTCCCCGATACACCTCCTCTGACACACCGTCTTTAAAAATAACTGCATCAGTAGCATACTCCCGAAGGTTGGCCGGTCCTGAATGAATGCAGCACCATCCCATCGAGTCTGTGTTGGGGTTGTCCTCGCTGCTTTTATTGCTGCTGTCTCATGCGCTTGATGATGCCTAGCAGGTCAAACTGCAGATCTTGTGTCACTTTGGAATATCACAGTGGAGTGTAAGCAAGGCATCGCTGTAGCACATGACGCGGTACATAAATGCAAAAGCCCTGGGGCAGGACTTTATCCACTTTTACATCAGCAGCAGACTTACCCCGGAGTTCCTTTGTCACTTGACTGTGTTCTAATTTAGGAATCTGTCCTTTCAGCCCTGTGTACGAATGTGTGTGTACAAAATCTTTGTGTCCTGAATGTTGATCCTTGTACCTGTTTAGATTTGAACTCATATTTGAGTGTGTTCTATTTGGTTTCCCCTGACAAATAACCTATACTTACTTACTTACTTATTACTTCCTAACATTGTTCAGTGTGTGTCTCCGCCTGCGTTTAATAATTGTCAGACTCTTAAAGATAATATTAGATTTCTTTTAATAAATGTTCCAACCGTTGACGTCTCAAACCTTTAAAGGCATCGAAAGGAAAAACACCTGCTCCTCCTCCTCCTCCTCCGTCCATAGCAGGTCATTTAATATTACCTTTAGAAGGGATCGTCCACCTTGTGACACTTGCATAAGAATTCAAAGTTGCCCTTTTCATTTCCCAATCATTGTCACGTAGGACATGCTCTGGATGTTTATTTTCTTTAGTCTAAAGCTGACGTCCAGCGTAATTGATGGGTCACATCATAATACTAAATAATTTGCTTGATTAATTTTGTCCAGATAACTCTTTAATAAACTATTAAGATGTCAAAATTACTTATTTGCTCCTTTAAGTAATTTACGGAACTAGAGTGTTTTTTAACGTTCGTTTTTCAATTGTATTGCTGATTTCCTGATTTCCTGTTTTCCACATAACATTTCAAAATTAATTCTCGTAAATTTTGGCAACTTATTACGTAATCTTAGATTTGTAATACTATGTTTTTGTCATCATATGTTGTCAAGGCAGCACTATTCCAAACAAACAATTTTCCTATTATCTGGTAACGGCCAAGGAACAGTCATGTTGCATATTCAAGAATAACATCTGTTTGTTTTTTTCAGCCAATTATTTAATTTAATTCATTTCCCCAAATTTTGAATGGTAGGTGTTTGTATTTTTTATTATCGCATCGTGAGGACTTATAACTATCGTGCTATATTTAATAAACTGGCTATTAACTGATGTGGTTAAGTAACCGCACAAAATCTCTTTCCGTTATTTATTTTACATCTTTTTTTAAAAACACACTTTATAGACAAACACAAACACACCCACAGCCACACAGGATGTCATATCCTCTGTGATCTTCTGAGGTATGCTGTCCCTAAGGTGTTTGTGTCTCTGCTACACAACGTTCAATGGCATAGTTGGAATACTTCGGGACAGTTATCTGCACTTGTCCTTGGTCCTTTTCTGGCTTCATTGTCTACGTGAGCACACTCACAGGCTCATTCACGGCTGTAGTGGTTTGAGAGAGGTTTCCTGCAAACCATTGTGTCACAACTAAACTTTGCGTTCGTAGTCGTCCCAGTGCAACGCTTTGAGGGACAGTAGAACTATTTATAGGCAGACACAGAACTTTGAACTTTAGCCTAAACATAGTAAAACTTGTCAGCGAAACGTTTGAACATTCTCAACGCATGACATAGTTGTCTTCTTTTCTTTTTTTTGTACAGTATTTATCTTTTTGATTTAAGTATATTGAAGTCAAACTGCTAAACTATCCAGTGTTTTTCGAAATCAGATCATAATGTTCTCGATGATGTGCGCAAGATGAAAAATTGTTGCTCAAACCACTGGAGTGAAAATGATTTTAAATACACAAAAACTGGGTCAGAGCAACATTTCTTTTATTTCAACCTGGATTTCTCCACAATGACTTTGGTATCTGTTGTCTTTCTTGACAAGAGACCAAATTAATTAAATGCAATTTCTAATATATGTAAGATAAACACCATTTCATTGTTCTTTAAACATATTTTTCCTCCACAGTTCTGCCAGCCTGGAGGTTGGAGGTTGTCGAGAGAGAGGAAAGCACCAACTTTCTTCACCATTATTCTGACGGATATCGACTCAGACCGACACTACTGCTCGTGCCTCACCTTTTATGAGGCCGAGGTCAATCTACAGGTAAGAAAACTCTTTCTCTTTCATTGTCCTTAACATTTTAGGATAAAACATTTATTTTTGTGATATAATTACTCTCCCAAATATCCAAAACCAAAACGTCTCCCTCCATGTATTGTGTAGGTACATGGTGTTAACCCACGAGGGATAGTCA
This sequence comes from Callionymus lyra, assembly GCF_982586985.1. NCBI lineage: Eukaryota > Metazoa > Chordata > Actinopteri > Syngnathiformes > Callionymidae > Callionymus > Callionymus lyra. The sequence continues at coordinate 12,841,419 of NC_141823.1, forward strand.
AAAGAATATTTATAGGCAGGAGAAAAATAAGCGAGGATTGACGGTCCTTGATCTCAACTGTTGTGAACTTCAATAAACATTATTGCTTTAAGTCACAACACATCGTAACCTTATCTCAACTGATATTGTTCAACAAGCCTCTAAACAAAGGTTAAACAGTTTCACTTTAAACTAGTTTGTTGTGTAGAAGCAGCAGATTTGTTTTCACAGCCTTCTGCAGCTCTGGCACATCTCTACGGCACATGTGGACAGATCGCACGTGTTTGTGTGCAATTGAATGAAAAACAAGAATGAATAAGTCGTATGGAATTATATAAAAATATTGAATGGTTGAATTTAACATTTTAAATTGTTGTATTCAATCATCCAATGTCATGATGTCACTGATAAACTCTCATAGAGTCGTAGAGTTATTTGCGATTTCCACATTGACAGCTCAGGTCACACCTACTTTTAAGGTCATCGCAAAGTTGTCTCTGCATCCTCATGACGAGTTTGAGGTCGTTCCTTTTCCTCGTGACCTCAGAAGCCACCGGGGTTATCGCAGTCAGGCAATGGGATGTTTCTTGTTTTTCCTCTTCTTTCCATTTTAAGATCCCCCGTTAGTCTCTTTTTTTTTTAAGCTTTTCCCTTAGGTCTGTCGCAGGGATGTCTTCCAGAACGTTGAGTACACGAGTCGAGAAACAAAGCCCCGTCCACGCCAGCCTAATAAAATTGGAGCGGCTGATGGATGGTGTCATAAAAGAGATGATGGTCATATTACGATTGCCTTGAGCTTTTTTGTGTTTACTGATGAAAACAAGTGTGATTGAAGATCGTATTCATGGCCTCATTCTTGAGACTTGTCTGGCCCTAATTATGTGATTCCAGTGAATGGATTGTTGTCAACAGCACACGGAATACCTCACTAATTGTTTCACTGTGTTGTTCTTTATAGGGGGCCTGAAAACGACTCTTGTCGCTCTGCCCATTGATTTTAACATCACATGTGGAAGGCAGTCGTCAATTACTTTCTTGCTCAATCAATCCAACCCTTTCAAGGTCCATTTTGAAACGCAGTCATGTATGAAAAAATAAATATCGGCACTTAAATAGTTGGAAAAATTCGCTTACTGGAAAACTGTGTATCAACGGGGCCCATCTTTTATCTGTTGTACGTGGAAACTTGAGACGTAAATCACTATGATTACTTGCATTCGGCATTTCTTTTTACTGGGCAGATTTTCCTCATTGCTTCGACAACAGAGGAAGAATTTAGGACAGGGTTCCTCATCAAAGGCTGAAAACATCCGAGAATAACCCCGTCTTTAACATTAACTGGAAATGGGGTAGTTTTGGAAGAAGAAGGTGACAGAGCGATCTCATTACTTGTACCCTGCTGCTGAATACAGATGTGGGAGACCGTTCTCAAGCCTCATTTCAACCATAATCTTCTTACTGGCTGTTTGTCTGGGTTTATTTTTCTGCTACGTGGCAAGTTTTTTGTTTTGTCATTACTTGGATAAAGATTATTTTTCTGGATATTTTCTTTTGCCAGTAAAGTATGAAGTCCCTTTTCTAGATCCCCCTATATTTATATTACCGAATATAACAAAACCATAATTTATGAAATTGCTGTGTACTTACAAAAATCTGAAATTGTTATATCGGGTCCTTTTTCTGTCAAAATGTCTTTGCCCTAATGTGTTACTTTCAATGTAGATCTCTTAATAATATTTTTTATTATTATTTTAAAAAAATATTCGGAAATGTATGTAAAGAAAACTTGACCTCAAATAATTTAGATGACCTTTACTTCTATCATTTTTTTATTTTGTAATATTATTAATCAGAAATACGTATTCATTAACAGATGATTAAGTTTATTTTAAAGCTATATATTCTACAAATTAAATTGCAACACATTAAACAAGGTCAGCCCAAATGTATGCCAGAATGTGTCAATTTTATATATACAGTATATATATATATATTATACCCATCAGTTGTAAACCTATTGTACGTACATTAAAAAAATAAAAAAGGGTTTTCCAATTTAAAATTTAAGCTCAGGATCAATTAAGTGTACTTTTTGTCCTACACATCAGGCTTTGTCACCACGCTACCTCTGACCTCCTGTTCAGCTTTATGATAATATAGAAATCCGACTATATTTGGACTTGTTCACGCTGCGTATTAAAGTCAAACAAACACACATTCCTGAATGCGGGCTATGGCACTAAAGATATACTTGAAACGTGAGGGTGTTTGAACAATCTCTACTATCTCATCTGACATTCTTATCTGCATTATTGGATTCCACAGAGTGTCCAGACAGTCGCAGGAGGAATGTATTTTGTCTAATAATTGGAGTAAATCCTAAGAATAATGGTGAAATGCAACCCCCCATCTGCAGGAATTATTTTCATCCCCTTTTTCTGCGAGCAGAGATACTGAAGCACTTTTGGCATGTTTTCACTGACTAGGGAAATATACCAGACTATGATAAGAGCTTAAGTTCAGATTGAGCACAAGAAGTTGATGCGTCAGTGTCATGATGGAGGATTCACAGGAGCTGGAACCAGTCAGAGCTACAGCTGCTCCTAAAACTGAAGACCTGCTGAGAAGTCCTTGAATTGTTAAATGAAATATTTTAGGTTGCAAATGTGCATCATCACTTTTCTATCTATCTTTTCTGAAAACTTGGTGAATAGTGTTGCTTTAAGTCATCATATTCTTTACAAAGCTTTGATGTAATTTTTGCAATATTTAATCAAAAGGGGCCGAGTTAATGAAATGCAATAAGAAGACAAATGCACTTTGGCGACTGCGATCCTCTTTAAACCTCAGCACTGACATCTGTTTAAATTTAGGGTTCCAAGAATATTGAAGCTGATGAGGATGAAGACGAAGAAGAGGATGGCCTGATCCAACCAGCTCAAGTCTTTGCCCCAAAGAGTCTGATTCTCGTCTCCAGGCTGGATTATCCGGAAATATTCAGGGTAAATGGAAACCGCATGATCAACACCAATTTTAAGAGAATCATGATGATTTATTTTCGTCATGGTTTTTTCGTTGAAATAAGATTTGAATCTTTCTCTCAGATGTGAGACGGTTTTAATGAAAACCTGTGTCCTTGTCAACGAAGACCCTAAAATGTTCTTAAATATTAATCCTGTTTACCATCCAAAAAAGGATTTTATTCTACACATTTATATTCATTTAATATAATGCTCTTCTCTACAGGGATGCTTGGGACTGATCTACACGGTCTACGTCGATAGCCTGTGTTTCCCCCTCGAGGGCTTGGTGTCAAATCTCTTTGCATTTCAAGTTCCAGTTGCAGGTGGATCACAGGTTAGTGCGAACCACTTCAACTCAATGTCCAGATTGGCTTTCAATTGCATGAGCTGGAGAGAGCGTTGATATAATCATTCAAAATTCATGTATCTCAAATGCAAAATAATCTTAATTTCAATGCTTATTAAGTCTTATTAGTTTATTAAGTCGTCATATATATCAGAACATTGTCTTTTTTGATTTCTGTAATTGCTTCCTGACCTTAGCAGTCTTTATTTCCCCCCCCAACAGAAGCTTTTTAGCCTCGGAGCAGGAGACCGCCAGCTCATACAGACGCCACTGAATGACACACTGCCTGTCACAGGAAAGAGTGTTGCGTTGCTCTTCCAGCAGCTAGGTCAGTTCATATCCTCTTCATTTTCCAACACAAGAAGTGTGTTAAATTGACTATATGATGAAGAGTGTGGCTTTTTTTTATATTTACATCTGTTGTGTGTGTGGTTTTTCAATTTGCTGCATCGTTGCTTAACCAAGCGTTGGTCAAGATGTGATTTACAGCCTTTTATTTGCTGTGTTTGCTTCTTCATTCTTCAGCGTCTTATAGATGCACGTGTCTGAAAAGATTAACAATAGCTGATTTATGATTTATTATCTTTGCAAATGGCCCCTTCACTTTTTTTTAAAAGAGTGCAGCTGTTGCATTTGAGATCGTGAAAACCTTTGACAAGAAATGAAAGCTTTTCGCTTGGGGTGAAATATAATCAGATCAATTTTGATTTGCAGTGGAACATTGGCTCTATCCGAGTTTCATTTGATGAGAGGAATTTGCTTCAAAACAGATTTGATGTTATTTCTTGTGTGAATTAACACCATCCTTTGTTTATTTGGATGGACTACACAAGGGGGTCCATGCACGATACTCATACAATAACAGTCATGTGGAAGTCAGCTGTTTGCAATGATTTGAGCAGCGGAGACTAAACAGATAATTCCTGACGTAAATCGTCACCTCACTTGAGGAGCGTATGTTGGAATGAAATGAAAGGTTTTTATTTTCAATTTGTGAAAAACCTTGAGTTTGATCATTTGGAGAGTAACATTTCAAAAGAAAAAAACATTTATTTAAAGTGTTGATTATTCCTGTTATGGCTACACCGCATGCAGCATCTTCTTTTGTCCAGTAGTTGATGCGTGGTATCCATCTGGTTTAGTTCATATACTTTTTCCACTTCAGGTTAATCATGACAGGAGAGCAGGTACGATTGATCAGCTCTTGCCCATAGAAGGTGTAGTGATTTCCAAAACAACACCAGTCACAAGAGAAGAATGTGTGCTAAACATGTCACGCGGCACAGGAAGTACATCCCCCGGGGGATTTGAGATAAAACTGGCTATCACCAGTTTTGCTGTTTATTGTTTGTTGCCTTTGTTTTTCCTTGGTTGTTGTCCAGGACTGTAGCGTTTGAATCACGGATTCGGAAATGTGTAACTGCTTCCGTGAGACATGTAAACACCTGAGCGATGGGATATGATGCCTCGGTGTTAGGAAATTATTCAGAACAACTCCAGAATAGCGAATCAAATTTTTAAGTTATTTCATCCTAAATCCATTGTTGTGTCTTCTTGAAGAGCGACGATCACCCACCTGTCTGATGGTTACTCATGTCTGTCTGCCAGTGTTTCTCCATCTTTATCACTCGTGTGTGTGATTAATGGATTTGTCAGTAGCTTGATAGGAAACAACAACAACAGGAACTGTGAACTCTGAATTCTTCATGGTTGTCTCATTGGTGGTTAACATGTAATTTGGCGCCAGGATGTCAGCATCATGGTTTTACGAAAAAAAACTAGTCGGAGGTGATTCATTATTTTTTAAAACCAGCCCAACTTTAATACACAAAATGTAATTTTGGGGACTTAAAATGTATTTTTGGCGTCTGGGTCACTTAGACTGCTACAGTTTTATGTTTATAGTTGAAACTAAGATAGTAGGGATGTGAGAAAACATTGATATACCGTTATATCGCAATATTTCTTTCAACGATACTCGATATCGATATTCAACAGCAATGCGTTTTTGTAAGTTTGCTTTCAATTTATATATTTTCTTTGTTGTTGTTCTTTCAAATAATATTTTTTACAAATATTTTTCTACTTTCATTGTTTATATTTCAATAGGGTGTCTATAAAAAATACATTGATTTATTTTTCAATCTTTTCTTTAATTTATCATGCAAAATTTACAAATATAAAATACAAAATATACAAACTTGCAAACATTCACATGGTTTGTTCATTTTTGTGCAAACATTTTTGTTTGTTTTGTTTTTGTCAAGAGGATACAGTTGAATCCAGCTGCTTTTAAACATAACAATAAACATCCCTAACCAATTTTTGTGCAGCAGTCACCATGTAAAAGCTCTTTGACTTTTTCTATGTAATTAATCTTTTCTTTTTTTAAGTTGTGGATTGAGTCGGTTTCAAGAGTTTCTCATAAAGCAACAAGTAAACATTGTTTTCACTCGACTTGACTTGACTTTTTCTATCCAATCCAGGAATCCAAAATGTGCTGAGCCTGTTTTGTGCAGTTCTCACTGAGCACAAAGTTTTATTCCACTCCACCAGCTACCAAAGGCTTGGAGAAGCTTGTCGTGCCCTGGAGGCTCTTATGTTTCCCCTCAAATACAGGTAAGTTTGTCTGTTGCCTGAGGGATCAATAAAGTTTTACCTTACCTTACCTTATTTAGGCCAGTGAATTATTACATTCCAATTCTTTTCCACATACCAACTTTGATTGTATTTTATTGACATAGTTCAATTTTTTGCTTTGTAATCAGAAATATTATAATATAAATATAAATTGCCTTTAAAAACACTAGAAGCTCCCATTTTTAAATTGTTGTCACTTTTTTTATGTAAGTCCTTGTCTTTACTATTGTAATTTTTGGTTGACACAAATCTTTTATCAGATCAGAATGATGTGTTACTGATCTCCATAATAAACATTGCTTTTGTTGATGTGTGTGTGTTCAGTTATCCGTACATCCCCATTCTACCATCGAGGCTCCTCGAGGTGTTGAGCTCCCCGACCCCCTTCATCATTGGGGTGCACTCCATGTTTCAGACAGAATTCCAAGATCTGGTGAGTCCTTAAGCAAGACATTTATATTAAGGACAATTATCCGTCTATTTGTTATTCTGTTCATTTTTACACATCAGTCAAACGGCCTTGTTGTGTCTCCCCAACAGTTAGATGTAATTATTGCAGACCTGGATGGTGGAACAATCAAAATCCCCGAGTGCATCCACTTGTCGCTGCTGCCTGAACCTCTGCTTCATCAAACTCAAACTGCTCTGTCTTCGGTAAGTGATCTCAGTTCTCTCACCTGAGGCAGGTTTCAACCTCTAAACCCCCCCAAAAGAAACTACATTAGATCAGCTAAGAAACTACATTCGTTTGAAAGAAAAATACATTGTCGCTTGTTAAATTAATGTTGAACTAAAATATCCAGCTCAAGTTCTGTTTGAGTTTTAACAAATCATGCATCTTAAGAAAGTTAAACAAAATGATTTAAATGTCGGTGGAGCCGCATAAGTTACTCAATAAAAATGTTAATAAATATTACACACTGCATATGGCTCCGGAGCAGTGAGTTGCTCACTCCTTGCCTCCTTGCCAAGAGGGTATGTTTCTGTAGCTGTTCAAATATTTACCAAACACTTTTGAAACATACTCAAATACAGGGTCTTATTCATCAATTTCCCAAAGGAATTTCCCCAACAGATTAACAAAGTAATATTTAATCTAATCGTATGACAGACTGTTAGAAGAAAGTAGATCAGGGGTCCCCTGGGACCAGCTTACTGTCGCATATGAATATAATATATATAATCATTCAATAAAATATAGATTTTGAGTTTACAGGTTTATATTTTGAGTAAACTTTGAATGAAATCAGAATCTTGACATGTCGAGAGTCACAGTGACTCATGTTGCTTCAGAGAAAATACCATATGTTGTCAAAAAAACACATTTCAGACAGCAATAATAATACGAAAATAAATTATATAAATGTGTTTTTCTTTCTGTGTGGCCCAGTAACACATCTCTCACAGACCAATACTGGTCCCCACTGAGGTAGAGAGGAAGAACCATTTAGCAACTTTTTCTATATCTGGTCTATATTAAAACAATTAAACACTGAAGATTTGATTCAATTTAAATTTATTTAAAGTGACTTATCATAACAAAGTTATCTCAAGTTACTTTACAGTTTAAATAAGACTATATTGGAGAAAAGAAAAAGAAGCATGAACGAAGTTGTTACTCTTTCCTCACTTAGATGTTAATAACATTTTAATGTTAAAAACAGTCATTCGATCATTGTTTTAGGTCCTGAACCCAGACCTGGAAATAGCAGATAACGCGTTCCCTCCTCTCCGGACTGCACCCTCTAACCTCAAGTTGTTGGTGAGTCGCCATACATTGCTACTTTGAGTTTATTCAAGTTTAATATTCAACATTTTTCTCATTGCATTATAAAATTGGAGCACAGATGTTTAATGAATTGATCTTGACTGTGTCTTGGGGGAACGATGTTCCAGGACAAAGAGGCGAGAGCCGTCTTCCTACGACTGTTTGCACAACTCTTCCAAGGCTACAGGTCATGTCTGCAACTCATTCGCATCCACACTGAACCTGTTATCCACTTCCACAAGGCAAGTTACCTCCGTAATAAAAGTCTCAATCTGGTGTTTCGAAAAGTTAAGTGATAAAATCCTTCTGCATATGCGTTTGTGTTTAGTTGTATAAGCTCCACATTTTTTCATAATACGTTGTTATTTTCTACTCCGAATCCTCTAACCTCGAGCAAAGCCACCAGGACACCATATGAAAAGTATCAGGTTCACATCTCGGTTTTGTGCCAGGGTTTTTGTTTGTTCTTGTCTGTGTTGTCTCTCTGGTAACCCCTCATCTTCGTAGTACCCCACATGGATTCTATTATTGCCGAACGCTCCGTTTGTACGGCAGGAATTCCAACATGGCGAAGGCCTGAATGAACCCTCGTGTCGTCCTGTCCTCCACAAGACAATGATTATAAATGGATAAAAGAATTTTAAAACTCTTTGATGAGGTCGGCTCATTTATTTGCTCATATAGAGGATATCATTGTCTGAAGGTCCCCTGCAGAGAGGGCTGGACATGTTGTTATTACGCTCCAAAAATAGCTTTGATGACTGCAATGTATTGTATAATAAATCCCTAAATCAACATTCGATGGCTTGAATCTATCTGCGGCTAATACTCCTCTACACTTGACATTTTCCAGACTGCCTTTCTCGGCCAGCGAGGCCTCATTGAGAATGACTTCCTGACTAAAGTTTTGGATGGCATGGCCTTCGCCGGCTTCGTCTCCGAAAGAGGTCCGCCTTACAGAGCCTGCGATCTCTTTGATGAGGTACTGCACCAGAAAATGTCACACAACAACTCCCACGTTGTAATTTCAACACATAACTAAAGATGTTCATGTTAAAAATACTTTGTTTATTAATTAACGACTTTCTTCTCCCTCTAATGAAAGCTGGTGGCCTTAGACATTGAGAGCTTTCGTGAAGAAGATGTCAACCCTGCGAAGCTACACAAGCGGATTAGGAACCTATCAGAGCAGCTTTACCGAAACGTAAGTTAATTAAATAAATGTTCTCGAATCTGTCGTGAATCTAATTGTGGTGTCGCTCTGTAGGAAAATCCAAATCCCCACATGGCATTCCAGAAAGTGCCTCGACCGTCTGAAGGATCCCACATGCGGGTGCACCTGGTTCCCTTTCCCCAGCTAGACGATGACAAGGTGGAGAGTCTCATACAGGAGGCTGTGACGAAGCACAGCGCTGCCCCTTCTACTTTGAGATTCGTCAAGAAATGCGTGGTCCCTGCTGGACCACCTGTCGGTACGTCTGAGATGATACCGCCAAATTCTGTTTCACATGGTTCTTAATTTAGTCCCTTCTCTCCCCCATAATCAAGTGTCCATCATGGGGAAGACTTGCTCGGTATTTAACAGCGCTCGAAGGCTGGAGGTGGTGAGGAGTTGCATCTCCTTCATCTTTGAGTACAAAACCTTGGAGACTGAAAAGGTAAACTTCAATACTTTTTCGTTCCATAGATACAAAAGAATTCCTTGGACATGACGCTCTGTTTGACCTTAACTTAATAGTCAGCAAGTGATATTTTCTGACTATCTTTTAATAATCTATAATCTTAAAAGATCTTGAAACATATAATAATTAAATGTTTTGACATTCAGCTTTAAATAAAGAGATTAGGATCTCCTCTTCCAAATTCTACATATTTTATGTCAATACACCAGATTATTACATAGTCCATCATCACAAAGCGGATCTTATCTGAAGTTTTTAAGGATGTTATAACAACTGTTTATCAGACATATTTATCTCATCCATGTTTTTAAACAGACTCTTCCAGCTGCACTGCGAGCCCTGAAAGGCAAAGCAGCTCGTCAGTGTCTCACTGAAGAACTGAGTCTTCACGTCCAGCAAAATCGTGCCATTCTGGATCACCAACAGTTTGACTACATCATCCGCATGATGAACTGTGCACTGCAGGTAATTTCATGTTTTTGCATTATTTCCTTTATAAAACCATAGTTTTAAAAACAACGATCAGCACAGGGACATGCAAGTTCCTCATAAATAAAACCTAAAGTTTGGTAACAATATTCTCAAAGAACATTTAAATTGATTTTCCAAAACTATATACATGTTTTTAAAAGAAAATGTAGTAACGTTTTCACCGAAATGATTCCTCTTCTATTCAAAAATCCCCCACATCCGCCTCCCAAGTGCCTCCCTGATGCAACACTTGGTGAAATGTCATTATACAAAGTGATACTGAAGTCAGTAAGCCCCGCAGAAACTGAAACCAAAACTAAATGATTGCCTGAGTTTGGAAACAAGAAGTGGAATGCAAGACTGTGGAAAATGTTAAAGCCTCTTTTACTTAAAGCTTTACAAACCTGACTATTGCAATTGTATTTCTCGGTAAGACGTGAATGTCTTTAAAAAAAACAAACATCTTGTACCCAATTTAATATTGATGTGCACCAAAATAAAATGCAACCTCGAAAACATGTGTTCTTTTGCCCACATAAGTGATTTTCTTGTTTGGCAAATCTCGTAAAAAGTCACTGAGACGTCACTTAGCCAATGGAGCCAAGCTTTCACAAGTAGTGCTTCATGTTTTACTGGATCAAATCTGCCTTTACTAGAGATTTTAATCACTGCAAGCTGCCTCAATCAAACGCAGTACTACGCAGTAAATTACTCTAAGATCCTAGTTATTCTTTGTTTCCTTGGAATGACGAAAAGCTAGATTATTTAGCCATATGAAAGCGAGAGTTTTTCTCCTTTCATAAGTTATTCATTGAAGATCTGGCGACGTTGAATTCATAATATTCAACATCCAATTTTTAAAGTATGTTCTTCAAAAAAGCTATTTCTTTTTTTCATGCATATCTCATTTGCGACTAGCATAATGATTAAATAGATAAAATGATTATTATATTTGATTAAACTTTGAAATCTAAATGATCAACACGTATATAAAAGATAATGTTTAGGAAATGGTAATAGAATGTAACTTTTATTACTGAAATCTCCTTCCTTAGAAGCAAAAAGAGGAAGTGCGTCAGATTACTAGCAAATTATTTTTTTGTTATTTCTGGAAGAAAACCTTTGTTGCACTTTGTCTACGTGCCAACCTGCATGTGTTTCCTCTCAGCTTCATGTCTCGTCATGATGCCAACGTCAACATGTATAATTAATTCAATGACACAGTCTAGATTAAAACACTTTTTTTTTCACATCCATTCCAAAACCATCCACGTATTGAAGCTGTGATTAAATCTTGAAAAACATTCTGAATTTTGTTAAGACGTCTGGGTTTATTGTGACACATTCTTCCTGTCCGGGCTTAGGCGATCATTATGAGCACAGTCATGATGGAATCATGTCAAGAATGTCATCAAGATATCTGTGCTAATTGCACATTTATTGGTTTGGCTGTCGGAGCATGACGGCGACTACTGTGGGTGGACGTTGCGAAAAAACCATGTGGGGGAATGTGTCCTGCTGCGGATGTCTCCTGGCATCCCAACAATTTCCTGCCAGATAGGATTATGAGCCCTCTGCGCTCCTTGCTCTTATGGCTAAGGGCCTCATGATGGTGCTCAGTAACACACTCTCGATGGCAGTTTACTAGGAGACCAGATTAGGGAGGTTGTGTGTGTGTGTGGGGGGGGGGGGGGGTTTCATGGGAAGCGTGGAGCATATAAGTTCCACATGACAACGACTCGGAACAGTGTGAAAGAACATGTTCCTGTATTCAATCACGTTCCAGGAACATATGAACTCGTCACCTGCTGATTCTGTACACTTTCTGTTACCATACTGTGCAGCTACTAAATGATTTCCTGAGAATCATAAATCTTTTTTACATTTGGCACACATTTATTTTATTTTTTTACATCAGGCGAACATGTGCGTACAAAAGAGAGACTCGCTTGCATAACGGGTTCGATCCAGAGCTGGTTATTAGGCGAGAATAGTGTATTTATTTCTGCTTATTATCCTTCCAAATGTCGATTTAGTCAATGAAACGCAGACTCCCTTTGTCAAGCTCGCATCTTCTGTTATATAAAATGATAACAATTCAATTGCTTTTGACAGGGTATGCGTGACGACTTTGTCCATCCAAAGCAACATTCACTTGTTGGACAGTGTAAACTTTCAAAAAAGGACCCGTGAGGTTTCTCATTCCTTCCCGCTGTTGCTCCTCACACCATTTTTGCTGAAATATTTGTGCATTAGACAGAAAAAATCTCTTAATAATGACCAGATCTGGATCGAAGGAAGGCTTTGTGAACAGAAAATAAACGCCTTCTCTCAAACTTTACTCCTTTGGTTTATTCAGCTTTTTAAAAACAATTTCTATTGTGTTTATCTCTTTGTTAAATGTTTTATTATAATTGAAGGTTGTTGTTGCTTTTAATTGATAGACTTTAAAGCAAAAGCTATTTTCTCATGACGATGTTTCAGTTTACCACGAAGAAAGGAGCTAAATTAAGTCTTTTTGTAGAGTCGTAAGGGTTACTAGAAATTTCCTTTAAAGTTGGGATGTAAACCTCTGATGTAAAATGTCATCAATTTACAAAATGAAATAGCCAAGTTGTTGCAGTACATGTTGAGAATGCCCTCCTGAAGTTACAGTATATAATAATTGATTTCATGTATTTTTAAAATCAAATCAAAGCACTCTGGCTTTTCTAAAATGTACCTTTTTCCAAACACAATACAATTCACCAGTAAGGGCAAGGACTGCTTTAATAGGTGGTACTTTAGTGTGGCTCAGTGGTTTAGCTTTGGACTCCCAACAGAGTCACTGAGGTCTGATTACAAGGTCTGTCGCCTCTCGAAATTGAAACAATATGTTGGCACGCTATTATTATATATAGAAATGTCTTCTTTTATGTATGTATTGTATGTTTGTGTGTATATATATACACCTGAATAATAGGCCTGGTAGAATTCAAACTTATTTTGTTCATTCTTTTGTTTTAGCTTAATGGGAACATACCGTTTCACAAAGTCAATTTAACTAATGCAAGATTGGGGAATTTGCTGAGTAAAATGGCTGAAATATTCCTGCAGTAAACATGGGTAACGTGCACCGAGGGTTTGTGTTAAATATTTACACTTTTATCTCAGTTATTCTGTTATGTCTTGTTTCCACAAAACTCTTGTGACCCGCTTCATTGTCAAGGGTGCCAGTAAACAATGCTTTGTTGCTGCTTCAAATGGGAACATTTTACAGCAGCCCAAATAACTATGAAGAAAAACACCAGCAGAGTTAAATAAAACAGACCAAAGAGTACATTGCTCAGTCCGTGGGGGGCGGACTTTCATGTATGGCTGGAGACCTTGTGTTTGGTATTTTCTGTCGTCTTGTTGCTTTTCTTCTCTCTAGGAATAGTTAAAGCCCAGGTTATAGTACAGACTGCTTATAGAAATCTGAATATGCGATTCTAAAAGATGGAGAACTTAAAGATGACTTTGAAATCAATTATTTTCAGTCAACGTGTTTAGACAGTAAATGCTGACTCTGTTTAAAAATGAAAAAAAAAAGGCTCCTCCGGCCATTACGTTCACAGATGTTTAAAAAAACACAGGTAAGTACCAATTTCCTGTGAATGAAGTACTTTTTAGTCCCAGCTCTAATCCTTCACTGCTGTTCTCATCATTGTACTTGATCTCCAAGTTTTGTTTGGGCCCCTAATCTTCAGCTCTAAGCCTCCTAATGTGCAATTCATCTGAACAAAGGTCTTCAAAATACACTGTGAATCGTTTCCTTTTTTAAAAAAACCTTTATATAGATATTTGTCAACAAGGAAAAGACTTGTGTCCAAAGCAAAGCAAAAATAACCATGTTTTGTTGTGACTGATGAATTTGATCCAACAGATCCATTTTATCTGCAATTCAGGAATGCAACCCAAGTTGAAAGCTGCTGTCATTCACAATCACATCAACGGGAGATTATATAAGACTATTGAAAGCATATGTCTTTAAAACTGTGGAACAAGTGGGTTCGGTTCAGTTGGATCAAGGCTTTCTGTCATTGCACAAGGATGTATAAACCATTGCACTGATAATGACATCTTAATTTTGTACGGTCAGTGTAGCACAAGCGGCGAAATATCGTTGCATTAAACGATGTCTTTCCCTGTGGCCTTGGTATGTGTGACCTCTCTGTTGGGAATCTGTGCTGCTTGTTTTGGGCCCCCAGTAAAATAGGTGTTTTTAAAGCCATGTAACATACCCCCCGCTACTTTCGCTACGCACTTACACGTCCCCTGTTGTTTGACCCACAGGACTGTTCCAGTTCAGAAGAATATACTGTTGCTTCTGCACTGCTGCCCCTGTCAACAGCTTTTTACAGGGTAAGAAATCCATCTTGTTTTTTTCGGATCTTGTTGAAATGTTCTCGAAAACGTAACGTTCTGCAGAGAGATGTGAGATTTATGGGTACTTCGGCTATGCTGTCCAAGCATCACACGTCGTCATCGCAACATGAACAACTGAAAAAGTCTAAGAAGCATCTGTAGCAGTTCTCTAGCTTTTTGTAGGAATTATATTTGGAGAATCACCTTTTACTTTATCGTGTTGTATACTTAATTAATTGACCAAATAATTGATCTTCATGCTAATATACCTGAAACAGATATGTCCATCAGCCATCTTAGCCCTACTCGACTCATTTACCACGAAGAAGAGTTTTAAAAAAAACATGATGTCGACCTACTGCCGACCACTGATTGGTCAGAGTGTAGTCAATGAAGTGAGATTAACTGATGCTCCCAATACAAGAAAAAAAACGCTATTTTAAATAAATACTACCTGAAGGTGGATATGGTATGTCGATCCGAAAAGATGTTTCATGGTCCGTGTACCAGGAAAATACCTTTTTGTGTCGGGTAAGTACACGATTATCTCAAAATTTCACGCCACTATTTTATGAAGGCCTTGCCTGAGTAGGTAGCATTACTTCTGGTCAGCAAGAAGTTGGAGGAACGGGAAACGGTTTATCTAGTCACTCTCTGTGGTGGAGAAGAAGCTTCAGTCTGAGCTGCCGTTCACTACAATGTACTTGTCTTGTACACAAGTTACATATTACTACTATTATCTTGTATCCTATTAGGGATATTTCAAATGTTAAAATGTATCATAGAATTGGATTGATAAATGAAACACAATAGTATTGATGTAGGTGTTAACAAGCAGTTAACAAGAAGACGACTGTATGTTCTGAAACCACTAATGCACTTGTCATGGACACTCTTCACTCATAAATCAGATGACATTATTTTCACCCCAAGATAAGTTTTGAATTCCACTTTTAATTTTGTCCAGACAAGTCACAGAAGATGCTTCATTCCCATCTGGTGAAAACAACCCAGTTGACGGTGCCACGTCTAATCAGCGCCTGCACACTGTGTCCATTCGGCAAAAAAAGAGAAAATCCCTTCCTAAACACAGCCAGCGAAAGTTATTAAATGGAATTATGTAATTCTGTAAAACTCGTTTGAGGGAAATAATTAATTGAATACATTTATTTTAGGCATCTTAGGACATTTTTCAACAACCCTTATCTCAAAGCAAAAATCCAATCCATTATGGCATAATTATTCCCAAATATTTAAATATATTTGTAAGGAACTTAATGAACTTTTGTTATGCAGGCAACACGATCTTCCTAAAACAATGCACGTGTTGTTTAGTTTAAACGGAACAGTTGACCTTTGGCTGTCTTTGTGATGGACTTACCGTAGCTTTTGTTTTCCAAGCCACTACACCAGCGATGCTAACCACAACTATTTTCCTACCATCTTTTGTTACTTTGGTGACAGACACAAATGTCAGCATTGGCAGTTTGCTGGGCATCATTGCCATGCCCTGATGAAGGGGGACTTCTGAGACCCTTGTGCATGACTCATTGACATCACATGCTGTTTGCTGATGTAACGGCCTCAGATTAGTATTTCAAGTTAATGAAAACTTCCAGACATTCTGTCATGTTTCTTAATGGCTGCATTTTATATGTCTGTTTTTAGGCTATTCTCGTTCATTCTATTTCCATTTAAAAAATACTGTCCTATTTAGTAGTTACTTTGTCTGAACACAAGATCAAACCAGTTTTTTTTTCCAGAAATATAAAAATGAAATTGCTTTTACGGCGTAAGATCAGTCAGAAACAAAAGCAGAAGTAAAGTTTGGATGTGGAGCACCCTGTGGTTTACTCCCAGCAGCTGCCATCCTTGATGTGGGTTGTCGGACACTACTAAAACCAGACCGCATCGACTGCTCTGACATGGTTTCTTGTAAACTTAACTATGGCTGACAAGTCAGGCCAGACGGGGCCACTGACTGCAAGGGGCGCAAATTTAGCAATATCACAATTAGTTAAGCCTAGAGTTTGACATACGGAACCTAAATTGGTTTTGTGTCATTCTGCAAATGTAATTCAACAGGTTTAAATCATTTTAATTACTTTTTCTGCCAATCAAAATGCCATTTTCAACGATTATTTAAATGTATTCCAATATTGTTTTTTTAAAATGTCATTTAAATAAGTTTACATTTGGTGGCATACTTATTTAACAGTAAATATATAACCTCAGAACACAATCTTTAAAGGTACCCAAAACTTGACCCACTTAATGTAACTGTTAGATTTTATTCGTCGTGAGTAACAAAGTAAAGCAACCTTCCTTTTTCTGTCATTTGTCTGGGGACAATATGAGAACCTCTCTCATCACATGGCGAGCATTCATAAACTTTGGCAAGCTAGCTCGGCATTCATAAACCAAATATTCCTGTCTCTTTGGTCGTTTAGTCTTTCTGTCGGGGAACGTGGGAAGCCACATCTTTATATAACCGTCTGCTCCCACATAACACGCTAACAGACGTGAGCTGATCAAATGTCATATGCTGGCCCACAAAAAAGTTTTCCTAGAGATTTCATAGCAAAGAACAACAATAACACTTGTAAAAGTCTGAAAGAAAAAGCTGAAAGAAATACAAATAGCCAGCAAGAGGTAAAAAGAATTTGTCTTTTTTACTTAATGTATCAGATTTTATTCTACATATTGAAATGTTTAATATGTGTTTAAGGTGTTTCCTCAATTGTAACATGTTACTATTGACGGGACCTGACAAATAAATACGTTTTACTATAAAATTACTTGTATTATTAAGTATTAAATGATAATTTAATTAATTTAATATATCATTTAAATGTTTGTTAATAATTTATTGCAGAAAAATCTAACACAATCAAACCTTTTTTTCCTCAAACATTCATTTTGCAGTCATGTAGTCACTCATGTGTGACTAACAAAAAACATAGAATATCTAAAATGAAATAGAAATAGAAAAGCTTTATTCATCCCCAGAGGGGAAACACACCATAAAATGACCATTTCTGTTGAGTTTAAATAGTAACACAAGTTTTTGTTGTTATTGAGGAAGCCAAGGAAAATGTCTATAAGCTCCTAAATTAAACTTTAATGGGCCATATTTTGTCATTGTTGTATTTTTTTTAAACAAATTCATTTTTAATTGAAAAAGACATTTAAGAAAACAAGTCCCAGTCATCAATAATAATGTAGTAAAACTCATTTATATGGGAAGAATAAACTAGAAAAAAGTCCCTCATCCAACATAATTTGGATTTAGGAAAATCTTCTTATTTTTGCTTGTGTTTTTACTAACAACCAATACATATAAGAAATCTTAAATGGTGTTTCAATAGTCGCTTATGGACTTATCAAGAGTTCATCAAGAGTTTGGGACTGTTAGCATTTTTCTGTAATAGTTTATGTAAGTATGTACTAGAGGGGGGGGTGTTATTTTTCTTTGTCAAAATGCTCTTTGCCATGTTGTTGTACTTCTGGTGACGTACTAGCTTGACCCTTGAGTATCTCGGAAATGCCCAAGTCTTGACTCGCCATATCTGTGTTTACACGAACATCTATGAGACTTGCACATCATGTTTAGCTCAGTGATGTCCACATGATGATGGATACGTCAGCGAGCCCGGCTTCAAGCGTAGTCCGTGTTTGTGTTTTTGGTGACTGAGCTTCATAAATAGTTTGATACGGAGAGTGCAACGATGTCCACCAGACGATCTTCTGAAGTGCAGCAAAACAGGAAGATGGATGTGTGCATGTCAGACGCACATTCTCTCACAAATGACAAGTCCAAGAGTAATGACTGTGTCTGTATCAACAATTCTGGAATACTCTGAATTCTTCCCAAATTGTTGCAAGCACCGCTCCAGCCAAATGTCTGGGAATAAATCAGATACTGTAACTCACTTAAGCGACCGACAGACGAGGCATCCATCATAAAACCGACGTTTGTTAGGTCCGGCTGATTCTGCAGACCGGGGTCATTCTGACAGAGGCACCTTGAGATCTAAGGCCTCAGTTATGTATTTGACCTCACAACACTCTCTGCTCGTCTTCCAAACCCCTTCTTTTGCAATCCTGCATTCTTCCTCTTCACAAGCCACACACTTTGATGGGTCTGATAGTGAGAAGCTCCCTCCCACCTCATTACTTTCTCGTTTCCCTTCCTGCTTCCATCTCTCCTCAGTTTCCTCGTGTCCTCTCTATAGATCACGTTGGAAAGTATCTCCCCCGGTCAAAGTGACCGGCGTGTAACTGGTCAGCCGCAAAAACAAAAATGATGAAGTGTGTAATGAAGTGACATCAGACGCACACACACACGAGCTGTTGGTGCTAAACAACAAAGTCTTAGACTTCTTCTGTGTTTTTGTTCAGTTCTTTAATCTCATTTGATTTACTTTCTAATTAGACTGATATCTCTGATATTATACAGTTTTCTGTGTGTTTTATAAACTGAATATAATGACATTTAATGTGGCTGTTTGTATTTCATTTCAATTAAACCACATTAATATAATAAATAATAAAAACAACTGTAAATTAGGTTTGATTGATGTGATATTATAAACTAAAAGTTTTATTTTATCGTATATTTGATGATTTTATATTTCATTTTTAAAATGTTCATTTAAAATTCATTTTTTCAACTTTGTGGGAAAAAACATTACTAGTTGTCCATCATTAATTGTATATAAAAAGAAAACCTCTTTTAATATTTCTAATAAAAAAAAGACAAACTTTTAACACAACAGATTCCTCTTCAGGCAACAAGATGTTTGGATAAATTAAAGGCCACATAAAATGAATTCATTTTCAAAATGCTTAATCTGTGATAGGATTTCCTATTTGTTTTGAAACAATCCAATTTATTTTTAAAAAGGAAATCATGGATTCTCCTATAAATAAAGTATGCATACTAAAATACATACGTATTTTACGTACATATGTAGATGGATGGAAAGGGAGACTAGACAGCTAGACTAGCTAAGTAGACAAACAATCAATAAAGTTATACCTAACCTAACCTAGACTAAACCAAGTAGATGGATTGACTAGATGGCTAGACCAGATAAGTAGACTAGACGAATAGACTACACGTTGAACTAGATGGAACCAGAATAGATGGATGGACTAGGTGGGTGTACTGGATAGGTAGACTAGATAGGTGGACTAAATGGGTAGACTAGATAGGTAGACTAGACAAATAGACTACACGATGAACAAGATGGGTAGAATATGTTGGTGGACTAGATGGGTAGACAAGATTAGTAGACTAGATATATTCTAGATAGGTAGACTAGATCAGGGGTGGCCGACCCGGTCCCCAAAGAGACGCAGTGGGTGCAGGTTTTTGTTCCAACCGATCAAGCATGCACAGTTTAACCAATGAGGTTTCAGCTGAAACAAGCAACACCAGACTGACAATCAAAATCACCCTTATAAGTGGAAGCAGTGTCACGACAAGTAACTATCCTGCAGGATGGTTCCGTTCTTTGTTCACCCACGTCCTCCTCGCCGTCTGTTCCTTTGGCGTTCGGCCCATCCAGCTAGAAATAGATCTGTTTTGGTTCCGCCTGTTACAATTAACTCCTCTGGTTCTTTTCCAGCATGGCTAATGTATGAGGTGATAAAAGAAGATGCCGTGTTGTGTCAGGCGGCTCCAATTACAGGTCTGCGATGTAAATGAGCCTCGCCGTGACGATACGCAGTCGATTGCTTTGACACTCGTGGCAGTTGTGATCGAAAGCAAACGTTCATGGTTCCCCCCCCCATTACTCTGTGGAATTTCACTGTATGTATGAATGCAGTGTCATTCTTTAAGCTGAGCGTGGCACATTCCCTTCTAAGGTTGTTTTTGCAAACAGCAGGTGCTTAATGCTCCGGGCCGCACGAGGGAACAACAACAGTGCTGCTGCTAAAAAACACTCTGGACGTGTGAGGGGTGGTCTGTTACACCAGAACATGACCCAGACATTCATAACTCAGGGCTTGTCGGGGTTACACATGTATTACTCATGTACTATTATTATTATTGTTAATAAATCAAAATATATTGAGTATCATTGTTAAATTACGACTTTAATTCAATAACCAGTTTCCCATCATTCAGGTAGGTACAGAGTTGAGATTTAGTTTGTAAAAACTATTTTTAATAGGGTTTGCTCTTCCTTCTTGACTGTTATATGAGCGATGCACAATTATACACACGTGTTTACAGTTGAATAGGGAAAACAATTTTTGAAATTGAATTTTTCATCATCTGATGTCCCTCGTTTATTTGAGGGTTAAATGTAGATATAATCCTTAAAAGGTTTGACCACATAATTTTTCAAGATTTATTTATACTTGTAAACCCAATAGTGTGTATGAGGTGCAGTACATATCAACAACCCTCTCAGAAACTGTGATATCGACAGCTCCCCTAATACTTTGCCGCCCAGCCAACCAATAACGGTTGTCGATCACTTTCAACAGAGCAACTTGGACGTAGAATTTAAATACAGTGTTGTAACAACCAGTTGTCACCAAATACAGCAGTGTGCAGATAGGCATCTTGGGACTTTGGTCTTAGTGCCTCCAATTAAGTTCTGTGGTTGCCTGTAGGTTTATTTTTATATTTTATTTTTACCGTGTCTCAAAAACAAAATGTGAGACCGTGGAAGGTAAACCCTGATTTGGCAAGAGACCACTTTGCACGTTTACCATTTGCACATATGATCTCCACCTCATTCATTTTTTATCTTTTTTGCAAAATACCTGAAACCTCAAAACATTTAAAGAAATAGAGATCAGGAAATTCAATTTTGGTGACTTCTAAATTGCCGTCTGGATTCAGGAATCATGTGCAGAGAATTTCTTTTCTGTCATTCTTCCTTGTTTAGTTTGCGTTATGTGGTAGTTTGGTGTACTTTGAATACTATAATGAAATTTAAAATGCTGAAAAATGGAAATAATTTGGATAAAATATATAAAAGCTGTCACCGGTTATTTCGGGATGATGAAAGCTGATACATTTAGGCGGATTGTGATATACAATATATGATACAATTGAGCAAAAGAGCGAAAATCATGCTTATAACATGTAATAATATGGTGTAAATTTCACTACATTTCTGCCCCCCTTTTAATCCCTACAAACCTATCACCCCTTCTTTCTCGTAACCTTACACTCTGGTGCTAATGTATACATTGTTGCTCCTGAAGAAGCAGACTTGACACACTTTTCTATGGCTGAACTCGACACGACACCTGGTCTGTGTTATTCTCTATAGGAAGAGTAACAGGTGTCCTGTGAGTCAACTGGGCCAAAAAATCATAAACGTTGTATGATTTCTATTCTGTTTTTACAACCCCGTTATCAACCCTCAATTATTTACACATGCTCATAATGTGTGGTGTTAAAACATTTTTTACAAGGACATGTGTAAGACAGATTTCCCTCCAAATATTGACGAGAGCCAGAGACAGCCACAGTTAAGGTATATTTCATGGCGCGGAATGACCTGCTTCAGCGTACGTCTTTCATCACCAATTTACATCCAGTGTTTTCTGTTCTCATTCCTCGTTTTTGCTTGTACTTCGCAGAAGCTGATCGCTGGTGTGAACCAGTATGCCTACACTTGCATACAGGACCATCCTATCTGGACCAATCAGCAGTTCTGGGAAGCTACTTTCTACAGCGAAGTCCAGGGTCAGATCAGAGCTCTGTATCTCAGCACTCAGGAGAAGGGCAGCATCACTGCCAAGTTACAGGTGAGCAGCAACGTTCAGGTGCATAATGAGGACTTCAATAGTTGTTCATTTATTTAGGTGATTGAATATGAATTAATCCTCAAAGTCTGTTCACATAAATCATGTGATGTCGACAATTACTTGAAAATGAAGTAAACTTTATGTTTACGAAAACATTTATAATCAATTAATTAAACATGCATTTCATGCACACACATGTGGAGAGTACACACACACACGACAAACATACATTATGCATATACATATACATACATGTACACAACACCATACTACAAGCATGCAAAAACTCAAAAAAGAATGTTCAAACACAAATGAGCGCACATAACATACACATGAAAGGGCAAATACACATTAAAAACCAACATACATATTTCCACATACACACCGGTACACACACCAACAAAACATACAGACTTCAACATACACACATGTTCACACACACAAACTCACTCGCAAAACTTACAAACTTCCACATACACAGAGTTACACTCGCTAAAAAAACGTAAATTTACTTTTGCACACAGGTACACACACACTCACTAACAGAACATATAGACTTACACAGGTACACACTCACTAACATACTAACATCCACAAGCACACAGGTAAACATACACACATGCTCACCAACATACAAACTCTACACACTCCTAATTGATTTTCTTTTGGTTCACCTGTTTTTCAGTGAACACTCACTGGTATAAACAAGCATATTTATTTATTTATTTATTTATGGATGCTTCAGATCAAACAGGCATATATTGATTTGTAATTAAAACACATTCTGTAATGAATTCCATGCTGTGACTAATTGTCGTACTAGAATAAGCAACAGTTGCTCAAACAAGGCAATAATGGTTCTGGCCTCTGCTTTGATCAAGATCTACCACAAGTTCAGAATCTATGGAGTGTTTATCTGTTGTTAAGATGGTTTGTTTTTGTTCTAAATATTAACTTATCAGTTAAACTTTGGTTGGAGCAGAGAGTAGATTTGTTATATATATATTGGCACATGAGGCATTAACTACTTGGATGAACATGATTTACCCTTTCTGTAATCCTTCGACCAGGACTCTGGCCAGACGCCTGCAGGGGGCGACGAGGAGGAAAAGACGGCCATGGATTTGGGGGCAGAACAGCTTCACGCGTGGCCACTGCTGACAAAGGAGAAGCAACATGAGCTTGTAAAGAACGAGGAGAGCACGGTGTTCAGCCAAGCCATCCACTATGCAAGTCTCATGGTGTACCTGCTGGTACCTCTGGACACCAGCAAGAACAAGCTGCTGCGCAACACACCCACTGCCGACTGGGAGAGTGGCAGCAACAGCATCGTCACCAACAGGTCAGCAGAGTCACAATAGAGTTTCCTCTCGCAGAAACAGTATTGAAACTTTACCTTTGACTTGGATCAGTTTATATGTTAGATTCAACACCTCCTCAGGACGAAACCTTTTCAAAACCAGACTCAGGTTTATCAAAAAGTACTTAATTTCGAACGTTCAATAAAGTTAATACAAGCAAAATTATCTCAGAAGCGCGAGGCTTCCGTTTTTTCGTAAATAGTTGCTCTATATATAATTTAATAAAACGGCTGATCATTATAGAGCTAGCACTCTAGATTCAGTGTTATTTTTAGATCAGAGTTCTGTCACAAAGACATAAGGCAGAGTTAAGAGTCACAGGAACAAAGAGTGTCCGGGAACTCGGATGGTTTCGACACGTGGAGAGGGGAGACAGGAAATGTCAAATGAAGAACATTAGAAATAGAGCAGGGATTATTATACTGTTGTGACTGGCTCTCAAGCCAGAAGAACAAAGGGATGAAGAAAAATAGCCTTAAAATTATGTACTTACGAATGTTGGATATTACAATGTATGTTTTTGATTTATTTTTACCTAAAATACAAAAATATGAAATTATATATATATATATATACTCGCACAAAAAAAACTTGTATATAGATAATGTAAAATAACAATCGATATGTACAATATAATATAATATCTCCAAAACAAAAGATTATTTAATTAAATTATGATATAAAGGCACTTGAAAAATATCTATACTTGACAAATGAAAATAAAAATATTTAATCTTAAATTAAAACAAAAATGGATGATAAAACTTCATTACAGCCGCATAAATATAGTCAAAAGGCTGCATGTGGTCCCCCTTAAGTAATGGTTCCTGGTTGAAAAAAAAAAAAAGGCAAGGAATGTTACTAAGTTTGTAAGTTGCTATTCCATTTTTATTTAGGAGAAAGGTGTTGTTAATATTAAGATGTTGTATTTTACCCTTGTGTTATCGCAGGGTCAACAACCTCTGTTGCTTCGATAAATAAATATGCAGTGGTGGAGGTTGTTTACATGACCCAGAGGCGACAAAAGGGATACCAGAAACACATTTTTTTCGGGCCTTCTTGTCACCTTGACCCTGAGATAAAACAAGGGTTAAAAATTGTGACATTTTTTTTAATTGATTCTCATGTTTTGCCAAATTTTATAATGGAAACAAAACTTCTTTGCATGATTTTTATGAGGAAACGTTTTTGTGAGGAATGTTTTTATTCAGGCCTTTAAAGAAGTGATTTTATTTGGAGTACAAATATATCCCTCAGCACAGCGATGAGTAGTTTGTGGGGTTTCAGTGATGTACTGATGAATGCCTCCTTCTACTTCAGCCAGTTCTTTAACTGCTTTTCTTTCCTTTGGGCTTTCGTTTTTCTTTATTGCTGAGATAGAGTGTATGGAATTTAAAAGTCTTGAAGAGGTCTTTAATGGGCCTGAACTTCACTCACCCAAAACAAACATTAGATATCATTTCTTTGAGTTTTGTTGGGACACTTGATAGACATTTCTTTCCAGGTTATCTTAAGACACACAAGTTTGTATTTTAGTTTCAACATTTTATCAGTCATAGCTGGTCCCAGTCCAGCACATGTCGTGGCAAAGAAGCGACTTCCATTCGTCTATGTGGGTAACTTGAGTCTCCACGTAACAGAGCTGACCCCGGGACGGTCCTATTGTGAGGCTGCAACACCAATCATTGAGCGGATATCTCGAGAACACTGTGTTAATGTTTGACTTGAATTACTAGTTTAATAAGGGCAGCCAAGAATTTGTTTGTCGGGAATCTAACTTGAATCCCAGATTTGTTTGTTTGAATTGCAAGACGTTTCGATCTCATCCGTCACTTCTTCAGGAATCCACTTTCTATCCCAGTCTCATGTGCAACATTTATTCTTGGCTAAATGAGCTTGAAAGATTGATTCAGGCTTTCAGCAGTTTGGCCGAGTCAGGGCTGTTGAGACCTGGAAGGAGTCCAGTCTTCTCTGCTGCTCTTTATCACTGCCGCAGCTCTCCGCGATCACACATGTGTCTTCCTGTGCGTTGCAGCATCGCCGGGAGCGTTGCCGAGAGCTTCGACACGGAGAGTGGCTTCGAGGACTCCGAGACCAGCGACGCCGCGAACTCCGTGGTCCGGTTCGTCGCCCGCTTCATCGATAAGGTCTGCACGGAAAGTGGGGTCACCCAGGAACATATCAAGAGCCTCCACAGCATGATCCCAGGTAGACCAGCCCGTCACACTTACATGTCTCATTAACTGCATCATGGCCCGACAACCTTGAACACACACTCCAGTCAAAAGTGGATATATGGCGTCTGACCTCCACTTCTGCCCCACAGGCATCGTTGCTATGCAGATGGAGGCGTTGGAGGCGGTGCACAGAGAGAGCAGGAGGTTACCGCCCATACAGAAGGTGAGTGTGTTTACTGGCCGACGACCAAGTGTGTTGTGAGCAGCAGGTGGGCTTGAGTATTCTAGAATAAAGGGTAGTTACCAGATGAAACCCTTACTCGGATTTCTGTGCCTTTTTATTTATTTTTGAGTCATTCCCTATTATTTTCATTCTTAATTATAAACTTTCAACATCTACTCAACTAATGACCTCCCTGGCTTCCATAAATACATATACAATGGCTCAGGTTGTTCACCTTGACCCATCGACAAGACACAGGACACCTCAAAAGACATTTGTTTCCCGCCCTCCGGGTCACACTGACCCTAAGATGACATAAGGGTTAAAATAAAAGAAAACTGACAGAATTTAACTCAGGATTCTATGACTATTTGTCGAATTTAGCCTGAAAATTAAAACTGACAGAATGTAAGTCAGGAGTCTATGACTATTTGTCGAATTAAGCCTGAAAATAAAACTGACAGAATGTACAGTAACTTGAGTCTGAAACTAATGAAGGGCAACTTGCCTGAATTTAAAACTGGCTCAATTTAACTCGAGTCGGTTGCAATTGATAGAATTAAGCTTGAAAATTAAAACTGACAGAATGCAACTGGAAAAAAATTCAAAATTTAGCCTGAAAATAAAATGAATGTAATTCAGACAACATACCAATATTTACATGGAGTTACAGCATGAATTGCATTACTTTAGTTAATAGAATGTGATGATTGAGCTTGTTGTGCAAGTGAGGATTTGAATTTACTTCCTTGGTCGTGGAGATGTTTAGTCTCTTTGTGAAGTGATGGAGAATCATAGAAGGGTTCTTAAAGATGTTCTTCATACTCCTAGGCCATATCTTCACAGACTGTTTTAAAAAATAAAAAACACCAAAAAATAAATGTTAAATGCATAAAAAGTGTCTCTACTTGAATTATCTTTTATCTAAGCTTAAGTGAAATAGCATCATAAAATGTCAAGAGTCACATGAGTTTGGAGAAAATCCTGTCTTTTGGAAATTAAAACACCTTTATAATTTATAATCAACACAACCGTGGTTCAGGCCTGGTAGTTGGGGGCTGTTGCACTGCAACATGGGTGTCAAACCCGGCCCTCCAGGTCACTTCATGTGGACCACAAAAGCTTTAAAGAACTGAATTAGTAGTTGAACTCTTAACTAGAAACTAGACCATGTCAGAGTCTGAGATACAATTCCGCTTTTTTTTAGTGTTGTATGATTTTTCTTTCCGATTTTTCAGGTATGATTCTGATGTTTGGACAGATAGTCTGGGCTATTTAATTTAACTTTGATGGTCACAATGAATGGTGATGGTCATTCTTTGGCCCCTAACTTGTTGGCTTGTTGCTTGATGGAGTTTGACACCTGCACTAAAAAGAAATAGGGCACTGGTTAAACTAGACAGAAAATAAAAAGCTTACAATTGTTTTTTTAAATTACATTTTTTATCTTGAATGCAGACTTATTGGGTTTTTTTTTTAAAGAAGATGGAGACCTAATGTGCTTGTCACGCATTCAAAATTAAGCCCCAAAATAATACTGACAGAATAAATAAAAGAACATATTTTTAAATAAAAGACTATGTAAACAGTGTCCATGCCCATGGTTGTCCAGTTTAAAGATTGTAAATACCCTTTTAATGTCAAAGTTCCTTGACCTCCTTTAGAACAATCAGGCATTGGAGTTGCTCAACGATATCATCACCAACTTTCCTGTGACTTCATCCTCCTCGCACTAACTGTCAGCCTTTTACTCAATACCTTTCTTTGACGCCCAACACTTAGATATATTTTTCAAATTCACTTTCCTGTTCCAATCCCATCTGATTGTTGTTTTTTTGGCCAAAGAGTCAAGGATTTTTGTGTCCTCTCCCTCTAACACACTGGCGCGCACACACAGACCAACTACAGTCCAGAACAACACTGGGAGCAGCCCGGACCGTCTGGTGAGCCCTCGGCTGAGTCTTGTGGCTAACTTTTGGACTGGTTTATGTTTTGGCTTGTTCTGCTGAGTGCTGACTGCAAGCGGCCTGTCAACGATCAAGTTTACTACAATAACACTCGTGACTTCCAGCTTTATTGTTGCTGATATTGATCCTGTCGAAGTGTTTCTGTAAATGACTTCACCGTGATTAAAGTCCATTTAACACACTATGATTCAAACTTGGAGCTAAAAATGTGATTAAAACATTGTCATACTGTACATTCCTGCACTTTTCTAACGTGCCTTTGCTGCGTTTATGTCATTAACACTGTGTCTGTGTACTGGAGTTCATTGTCCAATGGGTGACTCTGTTGGTAACGATGGGTTTATTGGCCTTGCTTGTGAGATACCAGTCGTGGTAATGACTGAGATGATTGACCAGATGACCTCACAAATATTTAGGAACATGCTGTATATGTGTCCAGATGACTGTTAACTTTCCTTGGCTTCGCTGTCTTTGTGATCAAGTTATACAAGACTCTCTGTGAAGAAATTAGGAAAGTAATTAAGATATAATGGGGGCCAGCGGTTTGGAGCTTAAACTATACAGAACCGTGATTCAGTTGATCCACAAATCAAGGGGAAAAAGACAGTGCTTAAGTGGAAAGCAGAGCGATGATCTAAAATTGTTCCCCAAAGAATCCATGAAGTTGTTGTTGTTGGCGAGACGGCCTTAGCTACAGCTTTGTAGCGTTTAGTTACTCAAATGTTTTCCATGATTTATCGCCGGTCTCTTAAAAAGCTCTCCTGTTCAGACCGTCTGTGACAAAACCGCCGCTCGACCTCGTGCGTAAGCAGCCATCGTCAAGTTTGATTTGTTTGTTGTTTTCTTGCGTGTTCCCATCAGCCCAAAATCCTCCGTCCAGTGCT
Organism: Callionymus lyra; assembly: GCF_982586985.1. Taxonomy (NCBI): domain Eukaryota; kingdom Metazoa; phylum Chordata; class Actinopteri; order Syngnathiformes; family Callionymidae; genus Callionymus; species Callionymus lyra. The sequence continues at coordinate 12,870,105 of NC_141823.1, forward strand.
GCTTCCTGGAGAGGAGTTCGTGTCGGAGGGGCTCAGGGTGCTTCTGGATCCTGACGGCAGAGAGGAGGCGACAGGGGGGCTGCTGGGGGGCCCGCACATCCTGCCAGCAGAGGGAGCTCTCTTTCTCACTACGTACCGTATCGTCTTCAAAGGCATTCCGCTTGACCCACTCGGTAATTCTATTAACTTCCATCTGATTAAAACAATGATTTTTCTTTCATAAGGTTTCAATTCGAAGAAGCTTTCATCTATAATGACGTTGGTTTTTTTGCTTGAATGTGTTCAGTGGGCGAGCAGACGGTGGTGAGAGCTTTCCCCGTGTCTACACTGACCAAAGAGAAGAAGATCAGCATCCAGAACCAGCTACAGCAGAATATGCAGGAAGGACTGCAGCTCCGATCTGCCTCCTTCCAGGTCAGTTGTTAGCAATTCATTTTCATCAGGGAAATACAGTGACTTTCATGAGGGGCGGTCAAGAAAAAAAAATCTAAAATAAAGTAATAAAATAAAGCTAAATATGCCCTTTTTTATTGAATATTAAACAATATTTTTCATCTGCTATAAAAACCCTTTTACCAAACATTTTTAATAATCATTTAAAAAAAATTTGAGCAGAGGACAAAAATCCTAAAACAAAAAACCCTGTAGTCATATTTAGAGACTACTAATGAATAAAATAAATAGGTACAAAATACCATTTTTAATTTGAAATTATCTTTAACCTTATAAAGGCTACATAATATACAGTCAAATGGCTGCATGTGGCTCCTGGGCTGCACTTCGCCTGTTCAATCAGAGATGTTTTCGAACAATAAGATCACATTCTTCTTGAATTTTGATGAGAATATTGAAGGGAAACTAACATGAAGATGCAGACAGTCCCTCACCATGACCATGCTTTGACCTTATTACTTTATAAAATTCTTCCCCGTCTGAGATCTCGGCGAAGGAGAGGTTATGAGAGCTGATCCCATTATGACACAATAATGACTTCCCTCCTGCTACAGCCAGCTGTAATAACCCCCCGCTTTGTTTATACAACAGGTCTCTTACGGGTTGAGAGTCCCAGGATGTATGACTTGCGGTGTCAAACCTCAATCTTTGACCGGTCACAGCAGGGCCGGGGCTTAAGCACATTTTCTATTGTCAATATTTCAATGAGAAGAGAGTTTTTTACAAACAGACACATACTGATGATACAATAGAGTCCAAGATCTATTTAAGACGCACTCAAATCAACATGTTAGTTGCCCTTTAATTTGTCGTTATGTAACGCACATCTGAAAATGTGTATTTAAAAGAGGCGACTGTTTGATATGAGATGAATGGATTGTTTTTATTTAACGAGCGTGTCTTGTTAAAAGACAATTTTTCAGGCTCTTCACGAACACACTGGAATTCAGCTACACACGCTTAATGTGGTTGCACTTAACAACCGTGTCGCACGAAGTTGGGTTGCATAAGCTCGGTTTCTTAGAATTAGCATTTTTAAATAAGCTTTGTTTTCTTTTCAATTGATCAAAAAGCCAATGTCGAAATTGTTTTGAGGATAGAATGAGCCTAGAGAGTGGCCATAGTCGTATACGACTTGAGCTTTGTTTTCAATACTATGATCAATATGTTTTATAAGACTAAAGGGCCAAGGCAGCAATGTTTAAACTCACATGTATCCTGAGTTACTTGTAAAACTTTTTGTCTACATATGAAGAAAAGAAAATGCTTGTTTATAAAGGGTGTGTAAACAACTGCACAATTGTAAATTGTAAACACAATTTCAAAAAGCTGAACCTGCTGCTGTGGTGGAGAAATCAAGCCCCCATATATGTCCCCCAGAACTTTTGCACCTCACTCTCAAGAAACTAAATTAGGAGTACATGAGAAATGTCACTAAATTAGGTTTTCTGTTCATTAAAAACATTCAAACCTAAAATCACAGATTTCTACGTGGTCATCGTTTTTTTTACATCTGTTTAAATGGCTTTGTGTTGTTTCTTACTAAGTAAAGACTCACTGTTTCAGAGAGGAATGTTTCTGCTATGCTTTCGCAAAGTTTTTATGGTCAGGAACACGTCGTTACATGTGTTTTTGTGACCTATTTTTACAGTTTGATGTGTCAAAAAAAAACGCTCGGCCAGATGTGGCGACAGCGTGATGTGTCCGTAAAGACAATGAGCTGCTTGGATTTAAAGATGTTTATTTTTTCAGTTAATAAAAGTGGCTTTCGATGAAGAAGTGAGCTCAGAGATGGTGGAAATCTTCAGGAAACACCTCCAGAGGCTCCGCTACCCTCAATCCATCTTCACGTCTTTCGCCTTCGCAGCGGGGCAGACCGTCCCACAACTGATCATTCCCAAGCAGAAAGAGAGGAACACAGGTTTTAGGTTTGTTTTACACTTTGAAACCCGAGCGATTGAACAAGCTTTGATGTGCTGAAACACAGCCGTGTTACAATTACGTTTGTTTTTGCAGAACTCTTTCCAAGACTATTGTCAAGGGAGCGAGGAGGGCTGGAAAAATCACAATGGGCCGCGGCAACCAGACCACTCTGAAGAAGAGCGACCGCAGCTCCCGGACGACCTGGAACGAGGACGACGACATCTCAAGTAAGGAGGAGAAACAGAGCTTTTTTGCAGAGAAACTTTTGTAAGTGACTTTTTCCAACTTTGTGATAATCAGTCTCAGACGATGGCGAGCCCCCGCCGAGCAGCACTCTCCGAACGTCTGAGAAGTCCACCATGGAGCAGCTGGTGGAGCAGTCCTGTTTCCGTGACTACCAGCGTCTCGGCCTCGGCACCATCACGGCCAGCTCGTCCCGCTCCAAGTCCGGGGACCAGTTCAGAATCACTGCAGTGAACCGACTCTACTCTCTGTGTCGCAGGTACAGCAACAGTGTCCCTCGTTTAACGCGGGGGTTACTTGATAAAAACCTCCCTGCATCAACTGAAATAACTGAAAGTAGTGACTGTTTAGTTTCTCAATCATTTTATGTAACAAGATTTATTTGAGCTTGCTGACCCAAATACAAATGAAGAGCCATCCCTCTCAACATTATGCTTTGCCGCCCAGCCAAGCAATCACATCTGTCACAATTGACACATTAGCAGCATAGATGTAAGTAAGTAAGTAAGTAATATTTATTTATATAGCGCTTTTCCAGACCAGGGTCACAAAGCGCTTAAACAAACAAAACAATACTCAAAAAAGTATATACACTTTAAAGATCAAGATAAAACTGATAACACAACAGGAGTTCCAGAAAATCAAGGAAAAGCCTGAACAAATAGAAACGTCTTAAGATGTTTCTTAAAGGAGTCAGTAGATCCATCAAGCGCAAAGAGAGAGGAAGATCGTTCCAAAGCTTAGGAGCTACATTTTATCACTGTTTTGTAGTATCTAGTTAATCTTTACTTAATAAAGCAGTGAATAGAAATGCATGATGGGAGTTTTGTTGGCACCATAACTCAGGCGTATTCTATGGTCATGTTGAAGTTTATCTAAATCATCTTTGCAATGGCGAGGGACCATTGTATAAGCAATATGTAAAAAGTGTGTTTAAAGACCTCCTCTGATCCACCTTGTGCCCCTCTTGTGTCCCAGTTACCCAGGGCTACTCGTGGTCCCTCAGGCTGTTCAGGACAGCAGTTTACACAAAGTTGCACGAGGCTACAGGCACAACCGTCTGCCCGTCGTGTGCTGGAAACACCCGCGCACTAAAGCTGTGCTGCTGCGCTCGGGAGGATTCCACGGCAAGAGCGTCGTCGGACTCTTTAAATCGCAAAACCAGTCCTCATCAGGTCAGACTAGAGTTTTTTTTTTAATCTTTAGTTGAAATAAAATAAATATGACTGAGCTCGTTTTTATTGTCATCCTTTTTAGCCCCGGCGTCGTCTTCGGATTCTTCCAGTAGTTTGGAGCAAGAGAAATACCTGCAGGCCATCCTGGACTCCATCCCCATCTACTTCAAGATGAACGGACACAACACCCTCACCAACCGCTCGCTCATAGGACTCTCACCAGGTCGGCTTAGTTTCTCCTCTTTCCTTAAAAATGGTAAAATATGAAGCAGTTGGTTAAAAGTGATGATTGTGCTCAGTTATCATGACAGACTTCCTCTTTATATGCAGAACATATTCATAGTGAGTCACATCCTTTCCTGTCAATGGTCAAATAGAACAAGAGTCACTTAAAATGACGGTTAATTTGCACCAAATTGCACATTTTTTAACAATGTGTAATTATCGTTATTGAGCCTTATAGTCCAAAAATTCGGTAAACAAGGTCTAATTTCATACATATGGTGAACCAGATTATAAAGCGGATTTGTGCGTACCAAAGTTGTACCCAAATATTTTGACTGAGTTTTGAGCGATGATTAAATCAGTTCAAGGTCAGTAAGTACAACCTGTATTATAGTAGTCTCTCATATTTAAAAACACACTTAGGCCTCCTTGGAATCTTTATAAACTTTCCCAATATGTCATTAACATTTTCCACATTCTCCCACAGTTTATACTCCAGACGCAATTTTAAGAACAATAAATTCTCAATGATCACTCGCACTGGGAAATATACTACAGCTCCTCTGATCACGCTGCGTCCCCACCCTTTTTTCTGTAGTGTCGTTTTTTTCTCCTTTTCGGTGTCTGAGACCGAGGGATTAACCGATTGGCTGAGTAGCAGGAAGTGTGTGTTGGTTTCTAGGAAAAAGGAGAAAGAAGAGATTTGTTGTTTTTTGTTTGAACAGTTCGAGACAAGAACAGTGCGTCTGTGTTTTGGCGTTGTCTGTGAATCAGTTACCAAATCAAAGCTATAACGACTACACACGTCTCGTAGCCTCGTCACTCAGTAACCATACAATATTTTTAGAATCTGCGATACTGTGTACACAAGGATTACAAGGCTTGCTGACTTTTTGGGGAAAATTAAAGGGTTTTTAAGGGTGCCTTATAGTCCTAGAAATACGGTAAGCATCTGTATTTGCAAGACAATCCAGTGGTAATTTGTCTACAGTGTGTTTTCAATGATGTTTCAATGGTTTATGACAAATTTTTATGTATATCACACAGATACAGATATTGAGTAAATGTACTGGCCCCTTTGATCATGGACTATTCATAGAATATAAATACATATAAGAAATTAATATATACTAATGAAATGGAGAACATGTATCTCTTGTAGTTTATGGGGGTTTTTTTTCAATTAATTTTCAATTAAATGGGTATTTCTTTTATTAAATAGTTGCATTTTGGATTTATTTAAATAATGCTTTATAATTCAATTTAAATACTGTATCTACAAACTTTGTTTGCTTGTTTTTTTTATCATGGTTCTATTTTCTTTTTTCCGCTTTTTAAAACTTATAACATGTGGCTTTAATTCCCTGAAAAGTGTCACCTAAACATTTTAATTTAATTTAAAAATTTTAAGGAGTGTGTTATAGACACACAAGTTTTATTTTTAGCAGCAAAGTCATTATTCTTTATTAAAACGTATCGCAGTCAAAATCTAATTTAGGCCACAGATATGTATTTCGTCGAGTCTCCTTTGACTTACTGTACTGCTCAAAAACAGTGTCACCTGACCGTCTGACCTGAATTTTTCTTCTGGTCCGTGTGTCGTGGGAAAAACTTCTGGTTTGTTCGCCGGTGGCAGGAGGTCATGTCAAGTTTATTCCTTTCCGATAACGACACAAACTGCAGACTTGCACTCTGCGGTATTATTTTGGGTCCCTGCAGACCTGTTTTGTTGCCCGTCATTCTGCGTCTTGACCCAGTCGTCGGACATTTTTCCCTTTGTGTGCGGAGCGTGGTCGGATGTAGGTGCGCGTGCGTGAGGCGGCCGCCGTGTGGGAGACACTGTATCAGTTATTTAGTAACATTTGTCAGGAAACGTGGACAATAAAAAGGTTATGTAAGAACCACAAGACAATCTGAGGTCACTGACCAGATCATCCATCTTCTCAAACTTGGCTTGATTGTGACCCAAGTACAGACTCTCATTGTTGAGTTTGTCCAGGAAGTTTCCCGTCCATGGATTTTTATTCTTATAGTGTAGAATGATCTTAACACTTATCTTAAACTTAAGGTCTAATCCATATTGTTGATGTTTGTCCAGGTTTTTAAACATCTCTTGTGTTTTGTCTGCAGCCACTGAACGAAGGACGTCCAGGATGCCGAAGATGACCCCCGTTCATCTGGATCTCCCTTTTGCTAGCAGCTTCACTAGAGGAGGTGAGCTCGTGTCCGGATAAATCATGATCTGGACTTTATCCATCAAGACTTTACAGGCTAATAAATGCATATATTAGGTCATCAACTGTTGATATTAACAAACTTTTTCCAGAAGTTTAAGTCATTACAGTATTTGAGGAATTATAACTGTTGTTGTGATGTTTCCAGTTTGTTGAAGATGTTTTTCAAAGAGTGACTTCATTATAAACATACTTTCTGGACTGTTTTAAGAGTTCATAGGTGCAAAGTTACTCTTTAGGTCAGCTTTGCTTGGAAACCTCTGAAAACCTTCTCATAAAACCATAAAAACCTTTCTGAGGTGTTCTATTTATTTTAATTATTTTGCTTACTTTTAACAGATTTTATTGCACTGATGAGATTATTGCCCATTTCAAGTGCGATGGAAGCCCAGATACTCTCAAACTTCATAATCAGAGAAAATAGAAAATAAAGAAAATATCAGTAGTCAGAGACTTTGTTGTCAGATCTCAAACTTATACTGATTAAATCAGGGATAAAAACATGTTTTAAGGGTGGTTTCTGAGTTTTTAGATGTAGTTTTATTTTGCCTACAAACTCATCGAGTGGAAGTCGATACTAAACTTTTCATTTGCAGGGTAAACCTACGCAAGTCACTGAAAAGTAGCTTGTAATTCATATTCTTGGAGTTTGGATCCAATTAAATTAAGAACGGTACCTTTTTATTACTATTTAGCCTTTTTGATGAGGTTTTTATTATCCTTGTGTTATCTCAGGGTCAATGTGACCCCCCTGGCTCCCATGAATACATATGCAATGGTGGAGGTTTTTCACCTCGATCCTGAAGCAACACAAGGGATACCACAATTACATTAGTTTTCGGGACTTCGGGTCACCCTGACATTTACAAACAGGCGTTTGGAGTGCCAGGAAAATGAAGAAACACAGGAAACGATGTGTTAAACAACATCAATGCTAACAAAGACGTGTGATGTTATCACTTAAGTATTTATTGCCTCGTGACACAATCTTCACGAAAGCAAGTCCAGGTTTACTTCACATGCAGATGCATAACTGTTGATCTCAACGTGATTTAGCCGTCTTAGTAATCGAGCGTGTTTTAGTTTCACAACTGCTCACATTGTTGGTCTGACTCAATCCGCATCGTGATTGTCGGGCAAAGAATGCAAACCTTTTTTTTTTTTTCTCTCCCTGGTGTGCTACGTGCTGATGGATGTCTGGAGAGTTAGTCATTTAGTGACTCCACTGTTTTAAAAACATGACAAAGCAGTTTTTTTTTTCAATGTGGTTTTATTCATCTGAGGGATCGTGAACGATGATTGTTGGGCATTTAGTTTGACTTTATTTATGCGACGCTCAATTTGAAAATAACAAAACTGGAACACGCTTTGTTACATAACTGTCAGCAATCTAGAAACTGATTGATTACAGAGAGATTCCATTTTTTTTTTTTTAATAATTAAACAAAAGGCTGAAAGGAGTTTGTGAGACTGTTGACAAATTTTTGATTCTTTTATAACTAAATTAAATTGTTTACACGGTAAGATTTTACAGTCGTGTCCTAAACATTTTTTCTCAGAAATGCCATCATTTGTTTTTTGCTTTTTAGGATCAACAAATTGTCAAGTTTAATTTAATTGACAAGTGGAAAATTCTAAAAATGGCCATTACAATTAAAATAAATAAACAATAATAACAATATCTCCAGGAGCCATAAACAAGGATTAAAAAGCCATTTGTGGCTCAAAAAAACCCTGGTTTGGATGGACATTGTTTGTAATGTATTTGATTATTGTAATCTAATGAATTGACACTAATACGACGACACCTGTAACCGCCCATAATCATTAATAATAATCATTTCACGTCACATCTCACTGTTGATAATGTTGTCCGACGAACATCTGAGTAACGAAAAATGTCTCTTCTTCACCCTCCCATCATTCTCTCCTGCACCTCCTCCACCCAAGTTCTCGAGTACAGAGATAAACTTTTCACTCATTCGCACCAAAAACCTGCCAGTAAGGAGAAAATCCACCATCAAGGTATCGTGGAGACGCCGCTTCCTCCCCTCACCGCCTCTCTCTTGTTTCTAGCTCTCCACGTTTTCTCCCTCTCTGGCTGCCGACTAACCAGGTCACGTACTTACTCTGCATCGCACTAATCACGGCCGACCCTTCTGGGATCTGTGGTTTTCCCAAAACCAAAGCAGCTGCTGTAATGTGGCCTCAGCTTTCATTAATGTGTCGTCTCCGAGAGACTGCGGGCATTTGAGAGTCGGGTCCAGACCGAGGAAGGGGGAACATATTCGTCATGGCAGACTGTCGTAAATCAAGCAGATGTCTCTCTTCGTTCAGCGAGTGGGGTCGCAGTGGGCAGGAGTCAAGAGTCGGGGAATAGGGCCGTGTATTGGCAAGAATAGGTATCACGATACAGAGGCGAACGATGTATTGTGATACTGTAGGAACAAGGATATGTTTGTAGTATTGTCGAGTACTTGACTGTCTAGTTTAAGAACACTTGACTCAAGTTGTTACTACTTTAATTTGGAACCACAATTATGTCCAAAAATCAGCTTTAAAAGCTGCTGGAGTCAACTGTATCCTCTTGTCCTCAGGTTTCAATGGTCTTGCTGGATTTCATTGTTCATTTAGCTGCAACACAAAATAAACAAATTATAAAAAAAAAAAATCATTTTAATTGTAAATAAAAAATCTTATCACTTTATTTTACACACTTAATTTAAATATAAATATGATGATTTTAAAGCATGAAATAGTCTGACATTTTTAGGACAATCTTGTCCAATTAAGTTTAATTATTCAAGTTTTGTTTTCGTTTTTCTTTTTCAAAGTTTCAGGAAAAAACAATAGAATTTGTTTGGATTCCAGTGTCAGTAATATTTTTTATCGAGACGTAATTATGACCATCCGGCATTTTTGAAGATGTGTGTAAGAGAAATCCGATCCGAAAAACTTCCTGTTGTTGCCATCGACAGCAACCAAGAAGCATCCATGTACTTTCCTGCAGCTGTTTGGATCCTTGTAGACAAATAACTTGTAGTCCCGTTCCTGAAAAACATTCCAGGAAAACCTCGGCTTCTAACATCTCGCCACCTGATTCCAATGGACTGAAGGTGTCATAACTTTAGTGCATGTGAGCACCGGCCTCTGCACGTCATGTGTTGTTCATCATTCGTCCCTTTTGTTTGTTTGACACCGTCTCGGACGCAGTGGTCTCGCCTTCACTGTCACTCTTGTTTGTGTCTGTGTCTGCAGGCATGTGGGCCAGCCTGCGCTCCAGCAGCCGGCTCGGCCAGCACCACTCCCCAGATGTGGGCTCCAGGCTCGCAGGGAAGGATTTGGCGCCCCCTGCAGGAAGTCACAGCTTGCAAGCGCAGTTTCTGAAGCACCAAGCCGCCCTCTACGTCTTTGGAGAGAAGTCACATTTGAGGGTGAGAAGACGGGTGTTCTGGTCACACATGTATACGGATAATGTGTTGAACTGGACCTAAGCAAAGTGCTGCCTAGGGGCCACATGTGGCCCTCTAGAGGAAAATCGGCAAATCAGAAACTTTATTGCAAGTATTGTAAAAACAACTTGGGAATTTGTTGTAGTGTTAATTCATTATAAAAAAGAATAAATATACAATTAAAATGAAATATAAAATGAACATTAAAGTTTCTATGTAAAAATAAAAAAATATTTAAATGAAAATTAAATTGTTCAAATACTGAATGGTTTGTATTGAACAGCAAACATAACACTTTTTAGTTTATACCTTTTCTTCCTTTTACCTACATTTTATTTGTGCTTTTTATGTCCTAAAAATAATTGTATTCACAAAAAGTAAAAAACTAACTTGAGAGTAAATCGAACCAATGTTTTCATAAATTGTATCTTTATCTATTTTATAATTGATTTAAAATAGATTTATTTAGCTTTGTTATAAGATTTCATAAACCAATGAGTGGTTTTGTTTTGTTTTGTTACTTACTTTTTCTTTCCAGCCTTTGTCTTAAACTCAAGGCATTTTCCCCACTGTATTGGGTGAAAACTGGACCACAAACATATTTTACGCTGCCTAAATCATTCATTTAATCGTCAAAAAATTTAAAAAAGAAAACAACGAGCCCTGATATCACATTCCAGGGAGATTTTAATGTTCAAAGGTTGACGTTCCTGAGGCTGTTTTATAACAAGGAAAGTTCTTTAACGGTCACGATTATTCTGGAAACTTCTCGAAAACTGAACGATCGATGCAGACGGACAGGAAATCAATAAAAGATAGAAAAGCACATGTGCTTTGAAAAAATGAACCAGAGTGTCTCTTGTCTTGTGAGGTGGAGTCACTTTTGAAGAACAACAACTGTTATGTTGCAACACTAACCTCCGTGATGCTTCATGCTAAAATTAGCATTAAATATTGCATCATGTTCTGTTCATTCTATCGCCCTCTTTCTAAGTATGAGGATCGTCGAGAGCATGGGTTAGCTGACAAATTTCCTCAGGGGCCACATTGTATTCTGTACGACTGTTTTGAGGGGCCATCATCAAAAGAGACTACAAAAAAAAACAAGAAAAGCCAGAAAAAAGCATCAACATTAGATGAACCCTAACATACCTACCTTTATAGACCTTCCATTTAAAAAATATATATATACACATTTGTCCCAAAAATGAATTTATTGGGCAATAAACATTCACGAAAAGGAAAAGAAGTGATGAATAAAGAAGTGAATACATCTTAGTTTAAGTTAAATAAATCAGTTTACTTTAAATACAAGAATTACAAAAAGAAAATATCAGTCATTTTCTACATGGTTTACTCTGACCTTATTAGGTCCATATAAATACAGTCAAAGGGCCCAAGAGTGTCCCCTTGTTGAGTCTCTGTAGCCTTGACCTCGTTACCTTCTCTGACGATACTCGATGGCCACGTACTATTTCAGTTCGAGGCCTGCTCGTCTTCAACTGTTGCTCCCTCTGTGTCCAGGGCCTGCGAGTGGACGTGTCTCTGAACTGTGAACTGGTGCCGGTGGACTTCGCGGACACACGGCAGGTCAAAGCCTCCTTCAAGAAGCTGCTGCGAGCCTGCGCTCCCAGTTCTACCTCCTCTGACTCAGAAGACTCCTTCCTCAAAGCCCTGGAGGACTCTGAGTGGATCCTGCAGGTGAGCAAACATCCAGACCTTAAGGAACGTTATTAGAGAGTAATTTCACAGCTATAGTCGGCACGTTTTTCTACGAACGACCCTTCACTCAACCCATAGACCAAACAATGCTCAAAAAACACTCTGAAGCCGTGCCCCCCGGAGACACGGCTTCCCATGGATGGCATCAACTGAGCTCATATCGGGGGGGTAATCTGATTGACCATCTGCAACCTGCGTCTGTAGAGCGTACATGTCCAGCCAAAGCCGAACAAACAGGGCCTGCATGCAGGGGGAAGATGAAGTGAGCGTGCGTGTCTGTATCTCTAAATTCACATCTGATCTCCCGCAGCTTCACAAGATCCTCCAGCTGGCTCTGATTGCGGTGGAGCTTCTGGACAGCGGCTCGTCGGTTCTCCTCAGCCTGGAGGACGGCTGGGACATTACAACCCAAGTGAGTTTGAACTATTGGTGCTTGAATCTCTGCTCATTTATTAATATACAACCAAAATATGTTGATATTGTCCCATAATAATAATAATAATACCAGAACAGTTACTGATATCCTCACTATTGACTAGGGGTGTGTATTAGCAGGAATCAGGCGATATGATACATACCAAAATACACGGGCAAGGATACTTTATATTGTAAAATATTGAAATACTGTAGGTACAAGGAAGTATTTGTAGTATTGTCCGAGTACTTGACTCTGGTGTTGCAGAATTTACAGACCACATGACTCTTGACGAAGTTGTTACTACTTGTTTTGAAACCAAACTAGCTTTAAAAGAGTCGACTGTATCCTCTCGTCCTCAGTCATCATCGGGATCTCACAGGATTTCATTGTTCCTTTATTTGCGGAGGACATATAAGTTTAATTGCACAACACAAAAATGAACAAAGCGCTGCAAAAACTTGTCGAGATGTCCAAATATGTCCATACGCTTTTGAAAACTGCTGGAGTCGACTGTATCCTCTGGTCCTCAGTCATCTCGCAGGATTTCAATTTTCTTTAAGCTGCGGAAGACGTGGCAACTGTTGCCATCTGAAACGCTGATGGTATTCTTCTACACAAATTTTATTGAAATTAAACCATAAACCAACATGAATAAAAATAAAAAATATGATTTGAAAACATTAACAAATACAACTTTGAAAAAAATAAAAAATCGATACAGTATTTTTGAATATCAATACAATATGGTGAAAAAAAATACTAGCATATTTAGTTAAACAAGATGTTCCAAAAACAACTTTAAATGCTTTTTTGTCACTATCTCAAAATAAATATTAACCAATGTGTGTCTTTGATTTACCTTATTTATATTATTTGGTACATGACTCACACAACATACACACAGAAGGTGTGAATGAGCTCCAGCTGCAGCTCACTATTGACAAAAACTTCAAAAAGTCCTTGGATTCAGATGGTAGCTCAAGATAAGCCCAACAATATAATTGTTTCCAGTTCCTAAAAGTTGCATTGAAATTCAGTCTTCGGTTTTTTGGGACATTTTTTAAGTAACAGATGATCACATGACCTCCGTGGCGTAGATCAAACATAGCCTGTCTAAGCTTTATCTAGGGCAGGTGAAGCTATTTTATCAATCAGATGGTTAAGGAATAGAGATCATCACAACAAAATGGCCCAGATAGACAGTGAAACCACAATAGAATCCATAAAAGATTAAACAATAAAAAATGTAAATCAAATTTGTCAAACAAAATTCTGCTAAAGGATCCCCCGGCATGAGGCCCGTGTCTCCACAAGAATTGCCTTATGGTGGCCCCCGGCCAGTTTGAGACCCCTGTCGTAAATCACCTTTTAAATATGCATTTCAAAGCTTCTCTAGTTGAAGCAACTCTTTGTGTGTCAAACTCAGAAACACGTTGATTACATTTGAGTTTTTTCTTTTTATCTCGACAGTCATTATCGGTTATCAGAGTGTGTTTGGGTCTGTCGTCACTCGTCGAGCGGGGCCCATGTGTGACTCATCAGTCTAATCAGTCTCTCCGTGGAGTGAATGTGCAAAAATGAAGAAAAAAGATTTGGAGTCGTCGGTGCCTTATGTCTCTGGTTTCAGTCACGAAGTGTTGTGGTTTTGATTTAGAAGCCGATAAATAATTTTTTTTTGTCTTCCTGGATTCTTATCAGTTTTCAGCTGTGTTTCTTGGTCCCGTCCCCGGGTTCCTCACATGTTCCGCTTGGACCTGCTGAAGTGTTTGTGCTGCGGGTTTGTTGTCCTCGCAAGTGTTTACAGGGTTTAGAAAACGCCCCGGGCTGCTGTTTGAATGTGAAAAGTTTGAAGGACCCCCCTGTGCCTGGGCACGTGTTGGGCATCTTTCTCCATCTTGTCATGTTCTGATCCGGCTGCAAATGGGCTCCACATGTTTTGACTCCTCAAGTCTCACCGAGGAGTCGACACTTTCACACTCGTCCTGGACGTCGGTGTGACATTTCCACACTGTTCCCCCCGCAGCCGTTTCCTCCCTGAGTTCTGGTCGTTGGCCACGAGGGCGTTGGGTCGCCACAGACTGTCTCCCCCGTTGTCAAGATTCCCGTAAGTGGTCTTGCTCGTAATTGACCTTCACTGCGCTATTACTAGGTCATTATACAAGAGGAAATCTTCTTAACAACGTGTCGCTTGTGGCGACGCCGCGGATGTTATCGTCGACGGAGAAGGTTCCTGATCAAAGAGGTCACATGTGACTGATGCAGGGCGAGACACTGGGATGTCCCGTGGGTTCTTACATGCTGATAAGTCCTGAGACAAGCATGGTATTGAACGGTTTCTTGTGACTTTTAAGAAAAACCAAATGGACAAGTCGGTGACTGTTTGTGGAGTCGCATACAGTGCAAATTAACTGCTTTTGAACAAAGAACTTTTTTGAGTTCGACTAAAATGAAACGGGTGATTTAATACAACAGCTGATAAACCTGATGACGAGCACAGAACAGCCAATAATTACAGCATCCACTTCACTTAAGGTGCAGATCAAACGGCGAAATCCCATGATTCCTTTCTACACAGGACTGTATTTATTGACGGCTGACTGGTCGCTTCAATCCAATGTATTGGCTATGTTGCCATGTCAAAAGTGGTCGGCTGGGCGGCAAAGCATTATGGGAGCTGTTCAGATCAACGTTACTGAGAAGGTTGTTGTAATTATTACAATTAAATACTACATTAAGGCCTAAAAGCTCAACTTTACAGAAGCTGAGCTTCAAGAAAACTTCACTCCTGAACTTGAGTTTATGAAAATGCGGCATAAAGAATGATGAGGTAACCACAAGGGGGCGTGCTTTACTTGCTGTCGTTAGTAATAGGAATTACATGGGGGGGATTGCGGGCCAGATGTGGCCATATGACGGCATTTATGTGGCCCTTATGAGCTCAAAGTAAAACATGTAGCATTAACTCTAAAAAACATTTACTAGGTGTTTTGTTTTAAGTTTTATTTTTGTGAATATTTATTGACTCTCAAAATAATCTGAATTATCATATTTAGAAAAAGAAAAAGTTATTTTATATAGTTTTTTTTAAAGTGAAAAGTGTTTAACTATTTTAATTGGAATGTTAACTAAGTTTATTTAATGTTGTTCCATCTTATTTTATTCCATCATATTTTGGCTCCTCTCTTCTAGCTGGTTTTGACACTTAAATCTCTGATACAAATGGTGTCATGTGTGGGATTTTGAGGTCATGATGAGTTTCTCATAGAGAACAGGTGGTTGATTAAATGTTGCTTTAAGAGTTTTGCTTCTAAAAATCTTGATCCCAGTTGATCACAGAGTTGATTTGGTGTCCGTGTCCCTGCAGCTGGTGTCGTTGGTGCAGCTGCTCAGCGACCCGTTCTACCGAACACTGGAGGGCTTCCAGGTGCTGCTGCAGAAAGAGTGGCTGTCGTTCGGACACAAGTTCAACCAGCGTTCAAACCTGAGTCCCAGCAGCCAGGGCAGCGGCTTCACGCCCATCTTCCTGCAGTTCCTGGACTGCGTTCACCAGGTGACGTATCGCTCTCTCGTTCATTTCTCCGGCATGAGCTCACCGTCCTCCGGCAGGAATGCGTGAACTGAGCCGTCACTGTCAGTACATTTGTTTCAGTTTTACACTTCGCGGAGTCAAGTCTGTTCGTCGACGTGAAGGTCACGCGGCGAAGCAAGTGCTGCCCAGATGTTTCAGATGATGGATGTTGCATGTGTTTCTATAGAAGTGTAGCATATTGAATTAGTCAATTTAACATTTTAAATTATGAAAATGTAATTTATATTTTTTTCCTATTTTATTTTAAGTTTTCTTTTTTGTTTAAATGTTTTTTATTTAAAAGTTTTCTAAATTAATGAATGAATGTTTATTTTACACATAGAGTTTGATATTCTAATTCCAATAATTAAAAAAAAATGATAGATTCAATATTTATATAGTAATAAATATACAGTGTATATATATATATATATATATATATATTTATTTTTTTAAATATTCAGTTATTTAACAAAAACAAATCAATCTTTCTATAAACAAAGTACTTTGAATTAATTGTTCCCTCTCAATATAAAAATACTTGAATTCTAGTATTAAAAAATATATAATAAATAAATGGTAACAAAAAAACCTAAACCTAATATTTTAACACATAGGTGTTATCTCTGGGTCAAGGTGACTAAATGACTCAAGGGATACCTTAAACACATTTATTTTCGGGTCACCAGACCCAGAGACAACACAAGGGTTGATTAAAAAATGTACATTTTAAACATTTTAAATGTTAAATTCAAGCACTTCATGCTTCAGCGTTGCGTGTAAAGCGCTACATGCTAACAGACGAGGTCTCATCGGGGGGTCCGGGGGTGGAGAAGGAACTCTCATTCCCGCTCCAGATTAATGCTAGAAATGCCGAAAATGCAGTGAACGTCCTGTGCTCCTCTCAGGAGAGTTGCCGGGGCTCACGCCCCAACACTTGCATCAACACATACTTTCCGCATCTGTCTTTTGAAAAGCAAATGTTGGCCGCGAAGGGTCTTGGGGTCTGGAGGGGCTATAAACGGGAGAGAAGAGTGTTGGAGAGGAGCTGAAAATAGCTGAGCCTTCTCTCCAAAAAAACAGCTGTTGTTTTTGCCAGTGGACCCAGGTGGCCCTCAGACATTCAACTTCGCTTTCGTTGACCACTTGACACCCCTGGAGGGGGAACAATGGACGCCGCTCGGCCTGGACGCCGTCTGGCGGTGATATCACTCCATACGAACCCGAGGAGCTTCTTCCTGTTCCTAATTAGTCTGTTGAAATGGGATGTGAAGCCACAATAAAAGGATGCTCTGCAGCTGTCTCGGTTGACCGTGACCCCCTTCATCTCTCGTCTCGTGTCCTCGCAGGTTCTGGAGCAACATCCTCTGGAGTTTGAGTTTAATCAGTACTATCTGAAGTTCCTGGCCTATCACCACATCTCCAACCGCTTCAAGAACTTCCTGTTGGACTCCGACTACGAGCGTCTGGAACACGGTCGGTGCTTCAGTCCAGCGGGGGATGTTTTTCAATTTTATTCTCTCTGCACTTCTAGAACTCGCTTTTCACGGCTGTGTTTAAAATAGTTGTTGTCGGCCAAGACCGATGATAGCGATCGTTTTTCTTTCCTAAAATCAATGGCAGCCACTGTTAATAGAGCCTAATGGCTTTCAATATGAAGCGGTCCAGAGCTGACAAAGTCCTGCCAGCGACTCCAGAACACTCCACTGTAAACATGTCTGAAGTCAGGAGAGGTTGAGGAGACGTTTTGAGGAGAAGTTTTGAGGAGAAGTTTTGAGGATTCCTGTCGTTCCTCCGCAGGCCTGTTGTTCGAGGACAAGGGTGAGAAGCAGGCGCGGAAAGGCATCTGCATCTGGGAGTGTATCAACAGGATGCACCGCAGGAGCCCCATCTTCTACAACTATCTCTTCAGCCCCTCGGAGAACGAGGTGAGATTTTGTGTTTTTTTAAATTCACTTAAAACCCTAAAACACATTCATTAAACACAAATCTGGCCCACCAAGTCATTTTAAGTGGCCCACTGGATGGTTGGACCTAAATCAAAGTACATTGATATGGATGTTGATCAGGGGTTTGAGAAAATATTGATACACTTGAATATCGAATTACGATACTGTATCGAGACTCAACTTTTCTTTTTAATGATTTTATATATAATAAATATTATAAATATATTTTAAATTGTGGCTTCCAAATCATATTTTATTTTTATCATAGTTTTTTTTCATGCTTTATATTTCAATGAAGTTTGTATAAAACTATATATTTATGTATATTTTTTTAATTTAGAATTTACATTCAAATAATCACAGCGTTTGTAAGTCATGCTGTCTGTAAATTCTGCAACACAAGAGTCAGTACTACAATACTGAAAATATACCCTTGTTTCTACAGTATCACAATATATCGCAATATATATTTATCGTTATATAATATATCTATCACTGCCCCTGTGTCATGATTCATATTGTATCGCCAGTTTGTATCCGATACATACTTCTGCTATACAGTTTGATACACAAAGATGGCATCATAAGGTGAAAGCCCAGTAATGACTGAGGACAAGAGGATACAGTCGACTCCAGCAGCTTTTAAAGCTGATGTTTGGACATATTTTGGTTTCAAAACAAATGAAAGTAGTTACGACTTCATCAAGAGTCATGTGGTCTGTAAATTCTGCAACACCAGAGTCAAGTACTGGACAATACTACGAATATATCATTGTTACTATTAAAAGTATTAAAATACATTGTATTGTCGCCCCTGTATTGTTGTATTAATTGTATTGCCAGATTCTTGCCAATACACATCCTAATGTCGATAATGGAATTTAATAAAATGCTAGTGTTTAATAAAAGATAAGATGACGAACAGATGTTAATCAAACGGATGGACGTTGATGGTAAAATAGAACAAACACGGAGATAGATATAGAGATAGAGTCCAAATAATGGAAGAACATTTTGACTCATACTTCCTTATACAGTTTCGTCTGCAACCTCGACTCTTAACAGGTTCCCTGTGTGTGAGTTGGACGCCCGTGAACCAATAATCCATGACAAACTAGCTCCTCGTCTGCAGGTGAAAGTGTGTCATCACTTCTGTCCTCTTGATTCAATGTCGTTGGATTGGATCTGAGCTGCTTTTACGGCTTCATAAAACAACTCAACGCCCCTCGTGTCACAACTTGCTCTTAAAGTCGACTTTGGTTTGGCAACCAAATCAGTAGTTTCTCAGAAGTGGTTTGTTCCAGTTGTGAGCGTCACTTGAACCAGTAACACCCTCGCATGTCAAGTCGGGTCATCAACGCTGCTACTGGGGCTCCTGGAAAATAAACCTCTCCAGAAAGATTTCGGTGAAACTAAAATAAATCAGTATTACATTCTAATAATCACCAAAGTATTTCACCTTTTATTATTTTTACAGATTATTAATCAACAATTAAAGGGAAAAAGTAAAGAGAGTTAGAAACATGTATTTAAATTGAGTAATCTAATTGTAATGTAAATGTAATTTAGGTAATGTGTATACTTTTTTTTAACATTTGAAATAGTTGCGATCGATACAACATATTGAGATGAGTGTAGTAACAAGGATATATTTGTAGTATTGTCCAGTACTTGACTCTGGTGTTGCAGTATTTACAGACCACATGACTCTTGACGAAGACGTAACTGCTTTCATTTGTTTTGAAACAAAAATATGCCCAAACATCAGCTTTTAAAGAGTCAAATGTATCCTCTCGTCCTCAGTCATCATCGGGATCTCACCGGATTTCATTGTTCCTTTATTTGCGGAGGACACACAAGTTTAATTGCAACACAAAAATGAACAAAACGCTGCAAATACTTGCATTTTTAATTGTAAATTTAGAAAATCTTATTATTTTACTCACACTTTTTTCAAATACAAACCAAAGACAAACTTTGATAAAGATAATATTTGATTTAGATACCAAAGATAAATCGATACAGTGATACTGAATATTGATATATCAATGGAAAGAATCTTGAAATACTTTTGAATTGAATATTTTAGACTCTTAATTTGAAATACCATGATAGAAATGAGCACGAATGGACAACACACTGCACAGGAGAACAAGAACACCTTGTTCTGCATCGCACACTGAGAATTCTTCAAATGAATCATTCGAACGTTTAACATTTCTTGACGATTAAGTTAATGTTCGAGGTATTTAACTAGGAAGGAGAAATATCCAGACTAAAGCATGACCTCCTTGGCAGAGGTGAATATAATCATGAGCATGATGTTGACAGTCAAACAAAGCTCAGTCTAACATCTTCTTCTGTACGTCAAACAAACAATCATTGTTGCTTTTTCTCTTAATCCTGGAACTTTAGTCTGAGCCTCATAAAAATGTATAATTCCAACGTCTATCAAGATTATTAAGATAAGGAGAAGACTGCGTTAAATGGACAGACGTGAGGTGAACTAGTCGTTGTTTCATCAAATGTTTCTTCTCGCTTCTTCAGCTGGTTCTGAAGCCGTCCATCAGCATCCCCTGCCTGAGGAAGTGGGAGCTCTTCACGGAGGAGACGCTGTCCACGGGTCCCTGCTTCGACTGGAGGATGATGGCGGCTCGGGCCGACAACTGCGAGGAGGCGGAGACCATCTCCAACAGCAAGCGCCGGATCGTGTGGCCGTGCTACAGCAGCGTGGGCCGCGCTCAGCCCGACGCCATCACCAAGCTGCTGGCGGTGAGAAGCTCCTCCCTCCAGTCCTTGCACTAGAACCTAGTGGACCTCAGAACCTTGAATGGATATCAGCGTCTCCAGAGAATTGAATTTTGATTATTTGATGAATTGTTGCATTTTAATTAATTATTAATTATCATTTTATTTTGAAAGGTCAGATTTTCTTTTTTTTAAGTAATTTAATTTTGTCAAAATGTTCAATATTTTTTTTTACACATTTGATATTGATTTTCCAATCTTCCAAAAATAAAATATCTTAAATTAATATTTGTTAATTCAGAGGTTTTTAAATTCCACATAAAAATGTTAATGGTATAAAAGAGAAATAGTTCTGAGCTACTTGATGGAATTTTCAAACATTCATGGTGACATTTTTTAATTGAATTTAAAAGGCTATTAATTAAACAAATATTTAATTTAAAACATTTATTTTTGACGTATTTTTGTTTTTGATTTCAGTAACAACAAAAACTATTCAACATTTTAATATTTAACTCATTTTAAATTCAATGAAAATGAATTCAAACTTTAAATATAGAAATTATTAAATTAAATTATAAAAACGGGCCATTGCTTAAAAACAAACAACATAAAATACAGTTTTAAATTCTAATTTAATGTGGTTGAATGGTTGTGTCAAAGTAAGGTAAGATAAGGTAAAACTTTATTATTTTTCCAATAGCCACAGAAAATACAGCAATTTTTCATAACAAATAAATCAAAATAAAATAGTCTAAAAAAGTAGAAGAATTTTCATGTTGATATTATGACCTAAAAAGACATCAGTGTTTAAGATAAGATAAGGAACAGTGATGATGGATGTCAACAATTATCCTGATGTTGAAGGGAGTGAGTTAAGTTTTTTAAAAAAAAGACAGATTTTGGCTCATTTTGTGACGGAGACACTTATTGTTCCAGGACATCGAGAGGCTGGACGCGGAGCTGAGCCAGACCGTGGACAGGTGGCACGTCACTCTGGAGCGAGTCCGCATGAGCGTCCAGGAGGACCTGAAGCAGGAGGGAAACGTAAGACGCCGATCCGGGTCTTGAAAAAACTCCCGTCCTGAGCTCTTCCGTCTCAATGTCCGCAGCTGAGCAGGCAGTCGCTGTCCATCTCCGGCCTCGTCCCCACGTCCAGCCTGCAGGCCTTCCAGCGCCGCTCCATGCTGCACCTGCCAGACAACGCTCTGGGTGAAGACCGCGGCAACACCGTGTCCAACGGGATCAACCGGCGCGCCGCCACGCTCTACAACCAGTTCACCCCCAAGAGCGAGGAGAACAGGTGGGTCGTGAGTCAGCGCTGAGGTCATGAGCGACGGCCTGGACCGCGTTAGGCGGGATTTTTTACTATTACTCTGAGGATTATTTTCCCGCGAATGATAAAAACTGATGGCAGATATGAAGCGATTGCGACATCGTCAGTTTGACGCTGAACCGGAGCGTCTGCTACAGATGTTGCTGTGATTAACAACATTCCTCGGATCCTTTCGCCTTTTTCTCCAGAGTCGATGCCTCACAGTTACACGGTTATCACAAGTATTTGAGTGACATCATGTATTTAACGTTTCAAATGTTGAGGTTTGTGTACGTGGCATTTAAACATAATTTCATTCAATGATGTGAAACAAATATTTTCCCCTTTTTTTTTTTTACACACAGATTTTGAATTTCTCATTCCAATAATTCAAAGATATTTTTTCTAAATTCCATATTTTTTAATTCACAGCCTTTTGAATTCAATTTAGAATATGTTGGTATAATAAGCACATGATCATCTACGCGTCACATGATTGGCTTAAAGTTATATTGAATTTAAAAGGCTATTAATTCGAAAGTATTGAGTTTAAAAATATATATTTTATATTATTGGAATCAGAATATCAAACTCTATGTGTAAAACAAATTGCATTCATCTTGAAAAGATTCAATTTTTTTCAAATTTAATTAATAAAAATAAACTATATAGAAATTATTGAATTCAATGAAAAATTGTTGTTTTTTTAAACTATTTCAATAAAACGATTTTAAAAAAAAGTACATTTCATTTAATTCAATGATGGGAAACAAATATTTTCCTTTTTTTTTTTTTACACAGATTTTGAATTTCTCATTCCAATAATTATAATTCCAATAATAAAAATATTTTTTCTATATTCCATATTTTTTAAGTCACAGCCTTTTAAATTCAATTTAGAATATGTTGGTATAATAAGCACATGATCATCTACGCGTCACATGATTGGCTTAAAGTTATTTTGAATTTAAAAGGCTACTAATTCAAAAGTATTTAGTTGCTGGAAAAATATTTTATATTATTGGAATCAATATATCAAAATCTATGTGTAAAACAATTTGCATTCATTTTGAAAATATTCTCCTTTTTTTTAAATTTAATTAATAAAAATAAAATATATAGAAATGATTGAATTCAATGAAAACATTTTTTTTTACTATTTTAATAAAATAATTAAAAAAAAAGGTACATTTTAAAGTAAACCATAAGTACTGTGATGACACTCGTATACTTCCATAGACCTGTTCCAAAAAAACACAGTCATAAAAGCAGTAAAACTGATGGCGTCTGACCCACTGTCTGAAGGTCGTTCGAGGGCGTCCTCTACAAACGAGGGGCGCTGCTGAAAGGATGGAAGCCGCGCTGGTTCGTGCTGGACGTCACCAAACACCAGGTCGACCTCAGAAGCTGCGGCTCGTTTCCCGTCGACGGACACTGACCGTGTGCTCGTGTCTCCGTTGCAGCTGCGCTACTACGACACCGGCGAGGACACCAACTGTCGAGGACACATCGATCTGGCCGAGGTGGAGTCCGTGGTGATCACGGCGCCGACCATCGGAGCTCCGAAGCACATCAGTGAAAAAGCTTTCTTTGACGTGAGGAAGTTTAACGTGAAATAATCTACGAGTTCTTGCATGAACTTTGAGTTATTGTATTACAAATGTTTTTAACCCTTATGTGTCTCAGGGTCAAGGTGACCCGAAGGCCTCAAAACAAATATGTTTTTGGTATCCCTTGTGTTATCTCAGGGTCAAGATGACCCAAAGGCTTGAAAACAAACATGTGTGTCGTATCCCTTGTGTTATCTCAGGGTCAAGGTGACCCAAAGGCCCGAAAACAAACATGTTTGTGGTATCCCTTGTGTTATCTCAGGGTCAAGGTGACCCGAATGCCTCAAAACAAATATGTTTTTGGTATCCCTTGTGTTATCTCAGGGTCAAGATGACCCAAAGGCTTGAAAACAAACATGTGTGTCGTATCCCTTGTGTTATCTCAGGGTCAAGGTGACCCAAAGGCTTGAAAAAAAATGTATTTGTGGTATCCCTTGTATTATCCCAAGGTCAAGGTGACCCAATGGCACGAAAAAAAACAACTTGTTTGTGGTATATCTTGTGTTATCTCAGGGTCAAGTTGACCCAAAGGCCTGAAAACAAACAACAAGAGATAACACAAGGGATACCAAAAAACATGTTTCTTTTCAACCCTTCGGGTCATCTTGACCCTGAGATAACTAGAGCATTGAATTTATTTTTGAATAATTGAATAATTGATAAAGTCTATATTAACAGGTTGAACTTCTCTTTTAATAATCTGGATATTTTCTTAAATGACTTTATTTTACACATAGTTTGTTATTCTAATTCAGACGTGGTCCACATGTGGCTAACTATTTTATTTTGTATTGTATTAACTCTTGATAAGTACTCTTGATGTACTTTGTTCTGTATTTTACCGCTTTATTTTGTCCCTTTTGTGAATAATTATTGCCCCTCAAAACTATTTCAGTGAATAATGAGATCATATTTTCGTAGATTTTCTTTTTATATATATATATATATATATATATATATATAAATGTTGATTCTTTTTTTTCTTCTTTTTTTAAATTATTCATCATGCTTTGGCTCCTCTTCTTCTGGCTTGATGGCCCCTCACAACACTCTAATAATATATATATATATATATATATATATATATATATATATATATATATATATATATATATATATATATATATATATATATATATATATATATATATATATATATATATATAATGTGGCCCCTGAGGAGATTCTATTGCCCAACTCTGTTTTTATCCCAATAATTTAAAAAAAAATATATATATATTTTTTTATTCTAGCTTTTTTGAATTCAGTGTAAAAGTATTGATATAAAAGTACGACTAGACAATAACAAAAGAGAACCAAGATGTTTGATCAAACTTTTAGCCAATAATGATGTCACTTATTTTTTTACTTAACATTTTATATTGAATTTAAAATACTTAATATAAAAAACTACTACTAGAAAATCTATTTTTTTATTTTTAATTATTAGAATATGAAACTCCATTTATAAAATGTAATAAAGTAACTAACACGTTTTGAAAATATTCAAAAAATATATATATTAAAAATGTCAATTCATAAAACAATGAAATGCTTAAAAACAATAATATTTCCATTAAAAATTAAAATTAAAAAATGTTTCAACATTTAAAATATCCTGACGTCCACTTGTCTCCTCAGCTGAAGACCAGCAAGCGGGTCTACAACTTCTGCGCCTCGGACGCGCCCAGCGCTCAGCTGTGGATGGACAAGATCCAGAACTGCATCTCTGACGCATGAGCCGCTGACGCCGAGGTCACGCCGTGAACCCCGGAGGCGTCGGGAGAGAAGCCGCCGCGACGGACGATCTCAGAGCGTCTTTGTTGTCGTCGCGAAGCGAGCGCCGAGAACAAAGTGCCTGGCAGCGCCCGGTCCTCGCTATCAGCCCCTCACATGATCCGCCCCTCAGGTCAGTGGGGTGAAGGTCGGCGGCTGATAGAAGCTCCTGAGCAAAAGCACTAGTTATCCTACTCTAACCTGCACATAGAAGCAATATCACTGGCCGTGCAAACTGTGGGTTCAACTCCTGAATATAAAAGATTTTAAAGCTTTTTCAAAATGATTTCTATTTTACTACGAGGAAACGGTTATTGCTGCTTGTGAACCAAACGCTCAGAGATTTTTAAAGCACAACATGTTTGCACTCAAATGTATCCAAACCTAGATTTTTGTATCGGACACGGATGTGTCGCCACGTTTCCCTCGGACGTTAAAAAAAACAAAAAACGACATAAAACAAACACTATTTGCACAGCGAGTTCAAAAGTGTGTTTTTTCTTTGTATTTAAACAAGTCCTTGTTGAATGTTCATTGACGTGCGTCTCTGGCTCGTCGGGTGTAAATTATTCTTTTTATTCAACGTTTACTCGACTCGTCCTGTACATACAAGTGCTTCCTTTTATATCCCGTTTGTTCTTAACCTCGTTCTAACCTTCTTTCTATCCGTGTCCAATAACCTTTGACCCCGGTGCAAACACCTGAGTGGCCTGCTCCTCCGTTTTTTCGTGACGTTGAACTGTTTTCGTGTGTTTTTAAACTGAACTACAAAGTGACACTATCGAAGATATGCGACGCTTTTCTGTGACTGTACCTCTGTGCCATGTTCTGTTGTCGTTTTGTCCGAAATAAATCAAACGTACTTGAAACCTACTCTATTTGACACCATCGGAAGTATACATTTGTGCCTTTGTTGCAATGCATTCTGGGAATTATGAGGGAATGTTTTAGATAAATGTTTTAAAAACTCTTGTTGAAACTTTCAGAATTGAGCATATTTGTTTCTGGCTCCCCCCACTGTTCGAACTGTGTAATTGCATAGTCATGAAAATTAATTTTTTTTAAAAATAATAAAAATAAAAATAAAAATGTTTTTAAGTCAGTACTTCACGCCTGATGGGGATTAATGGAAATAAATGCAACTGCCGTTCTTTTGGCCCTTCCCCATAATCAGATTTGGCGGTCACGTGGGGAACAGCATAGCCTTTAAATAAGCATTTTATTTATTTTTTAATAGTTGAATTTAATTAGTATTTATATTGAAAAGTTGAATTTGATTTATTTGAAACAATTAAATAAAAATAAACAAATAATATTTTTATACATTTTTAACATATATAATTAATATTTTACTTCCATTAATTAAATTTTTTTTTTCAAAACTAGTTTTTTTTTTTAAATTCATAGCCTTTTAAATTCAATATAAATAAGTTGGTATAAATAACCGCCAGACAGCACCAACCGAGCACCAAGCTACTTTCAGCCAATCAGAAAGAAGCTCTGGTGTGTCAGTTCATCATGGTGAGTTTATAAAGCAACGGTAAGATTTTAACTATTGGTAACTAATGTTAATTTTACAGCCTGCTGTGATTTTAAAAGTCGGATCGAGTGGCTCAGAGTTCGATTGCTTTGGTCTGGTAAAAATGACACTGTTATACCAACATTTTTATTTTGAATTTAAAAGGCTACAAATTCCAAAATATTAAATTTGGAACATTTATTTTTTTCAGTTATTGAAATTACAATATCATACTCTATGTGTAAAAAGTATTATTATTATTATTTGTTTAAATAATTCAACCTTTTAATGAGCAAACGATTGATTTCAGTTATTAAAATCAATATCCTATTAGCACTGATGTACGATTCCTGGAAGGATCTTCTTCCTCAGAAACATCTACAGTTACACACCAGACCACCATCACCGGGAACAAGACCTTCTGCTCCACTTCCCTCTTCCCTCTTCCCTCCTTCCACCTCGTCCTCTGGAACGCTGTCGTCGCTCATGTTCGTCTCAGACTCAGAAATGCGTGAGACGGATGAGCAGTCGCTCAGGAATTCAAGCTGGATTCACGACCACAGCGGGACGTCATCGAGGATTCTGTCCATTAAAACAATGGAGCGTCTTAAAACTGGTGTCAGGTGCTGCAGGAGGTCAACATCTGGGTCCATATTTAGCCTTCGGGGGCCCCCCTCCGGGGGTGGAGGGAGATTACGACCGAGAGTCACAAACAGCTAGGATTGGAAGCCCTCCAAAGAGAGTGTGGTGTGGGAATCTTCTGCTCCGAACAGGAATTTGTTTCACTGAATAGCCAGTTGTCTTGGACTTGGACACAAGATGACCCCTTTTTTTCTAATTAGAAGACATGAGTTACATAAGAGACACCAGCGCCTTCTGGGAATCAGTAGATCAGAGCCGAAGAGCGTAGGGGTGCCATCTGGTGGACATTCGAGATAAAGACGTCGTATCGTGATACGTCATCAACCCGTCATAGATGAAGAACCAGGGACTCGATCCAGAGCTTTGAGTTCCATCAAACACCATCGTGAACTCACTCGTTACAACCCTGGAAACAAAGCAAATGAAAGGTTGTAGCTACAACCGCTGATGGAGTCTTCTGTTGACTTCAATTACCCACAATCCTCTTTGGTATGTGAGCAGAAATAAAGATGAACTTCTGCTCAATGAACTTTCAAAAATCCACAGAAGAACAATAATCACTTAATTTCAGACATGACGGGTAAATAAATTTAAAAATACATTAAATATTTCCTGCTTCATGATACAGTGTCTTCATTTCGAGAGGCCACTAGATGGCGCTCTACATTTGCAAAAAGATCCCAGGTTTCATTGGATTAGTAGATTATAAAGCGGAGAGTGACATCTAGTGGTCTTTCAAAAATGAAGACACTGTATCATGATGCATTGTCTTCATTTCGAGAGGCCACTAGATGGCGCTCTACATTTGAAAAAAGATCCCAGGTTACATTGAATTAGTAGATTATAAAGCAGAGAGTGACATCTAGTGGCCTTTTAAAACAGAGACACTGTATCATGATGCAGTGTCTCCACTACACAAGTGTTTCATGAAGCCTCGTCAACACATCAGCGTTCTCTACTACTTTAACTAGCAAGTTTACTGCAACGTTTAATAATGTATTCACTAACTTTTCTTTTGTTTCCTTATTTTGCCTGCTTAGGACCTGTTGTCTGTAATTTCACTTAAAGAAACTGTGTCTTTGTAACATCCATCGGCACATGTTGTATCGGCACATGTTGTATCGGCACATGTTGGATCGGCACGTGTTGGATCGGCACGGGTTGGATCGGCACGTGTTGGATCGGCACGGGTTGGATCGGCACGGGTTGGATCGGCACGTGTTGGATCGGCACGTGTTGGATCGGCACGTGTTGGATCGGCTCGTGTTGGATCGGCACGTGTTGGATCGGCTAGTGTTGGATCGGCACGTGTTGGATCGGCCCACGTTGGATCGGCACACGTTGGATCATCACACGTTGGATCATCACACGTTGGATCGGCACACGTTGGATCAGGACACGTTGGATCATCACACGTTGGATCGGCACACATTGGATCATCACACGTTGGATCGGCACACGTTGGATCGGCACACGTTGGATCGGCACACGTTGGATCGGCACACGTTGGATCATCACACGTTGGATCGGCACACGTTGGATCGGCACATGTTGGATCGGCTTATGTTGGATCGGCACACGTTGGATCGGCACACGTTGGATCGGCACACGTTGGATCGGCTTATGTTGGATCGGCACACGTTGGATCGGCACACGTTGGATCGGCACACGTTGGATCGGCACACGTTGGATCGGCACACGTTGGATCGGCACACGTTGGATCGGCACACGTTGGATCATCACACGTTGGATCGGCACACGTTGGATCGGCACACGTTGGATCGGCTTATGTTGGATCGGCACACGTTGGATCGGCACACGTTGGATCGGCACACGTTGGATCGGCACACGTTGGATCGGCACACGTTGGATCGGCACACGTTGGATCATCACACGTTGGATCGGCACACGTTGGATCATCACACGTTGGATCGGCACACGTTGGATCGGCACACGTTGGATCGGCACACGTTGGATCGGCACACGTTGGATCGGCACACGTTGGATCGGCTTATGTTGGATCGGCACGTGTTGGATCGCCTCGTATTGGATATGCACATGTTGGATCGGCACGTGTTGGATCGGCACGTGTTGGATATGCACATGTTGGATCAGCTCATGAAACCATGTGACCGTGACATGCCTCCGAGAGAACACGTCACTCATTCATTTATTTCATTCTCTGGTCGTCCGCCAAAAAATGTGATGCATTAAGTTGAGATTTGAAGCT
This sequence comes from Callionymus lyra, assembly GCF_982586985.1. Taxonomy (NCBI): domain Eukaryota; kingdom Metazoa; phylum Chordata; class Actinopteri; order Syngnathiformes; family Callionymidae; genus Callionymus; species Callionymus lyra. The sequence continues at coordinate 12,899,307 of NC_141823.1, forward strand.
CAAGGTTTTTGGACGACGTGTGTTCACAGCTGTGTCCAGTGTTTGGTCCATAAAACGAGCGGAACGGCCCTCAAAAGGCCCCCGACCCACTTCATTCTCAGATGAGACCCATTTATTTTTATTGCTTCACATCCTGCAGCAGACGTTGGTGTCCCGGACAGTGTGTGTGTGTGTGTGTGTGTGTGTGTGTGTGTGTGTGTGTGTGTGTGTGTGTGTGTGTGTGTGTGTGTGTGTGTGTGTGTGTGTGTGTGTGTGTGTGTGTGTGTGTGTGTGTGTGTGTGTGTGTGTGTGTGTGTGTGTGTGTGTGTGTGTGTGTGTGTGTGTGTGTGTGTGTGTGTGTGGACGGGGGGTTCTGACCCAGATGAGTCCTGGAAGATGATGTCATCGGTGTCACTGACATCATTCTCTCAAGTCCAGATGATGAGCGTCTCACACGGTGACCCACACTTTCTCTCTCTCGCCTCACATTGAGCCGAGCCCAGTCCACCATGTGAGCCACTTGGACGTCCCCCATCCCCCCCCCCCCCCAAAGAAAAACCCCAGACCAGCAGATGATCCTCAAGAATGCTCCTTGGATCCGTGAGGTGGATTTCACGAGGACCGGCACATGTGGCCGCGGGTGATGAGCCAGTGTTTCTGGACCAGACTTCATGAAGATTCAAATCTTATAATGTTGCAAAACGAATGTTTTTCTCAGAATTGTTGGATCAAATTTGAAGAATTTAAACGCAACACGGAGCAGCAGGAAAGTAACTGAAGACAGACTCAGTGCTGGACCTCGTCACACGACTCATACTTCAACATTTACGCCCGGATTCCTTCAGTCACGGTGGAACATGGTTTATGTTTTCAAATAAATAATAAATGTTCTCATCATCATTTTAATAGTATTATTATTACATTTTTATTTTTATTTTGAATCTAATATATTAGTTTAGAAAACAGTGCTACTTGTGGAAAGGAATGATTGACTTTTTACTATTTTTTTATACTTAAAAATACTTGTCGAACTTCTCAAATCCGGTCATTTAAAAATAATTGCGCCATCTACTGGATGATGATAATTAATTTCAAATATAAAACTGTAGAATATATATAATTTACGTACTATTATTAATACGTTTTTGTGATTAAACTTTATTTATTTTTAATTATGATAAAAATCACTCGCTCGTGTATCAATCATAATAATAATTTGTTTTTATATAGAAGATTCTGAAATATATTGACAATGAGATCCGGAAATAATAAATAATAAAACATTTGGTTAGTATCAGATTGTGTTATTGTGATACTTAGTAAATAAGTTTGAAAGATAGATTACTACATGGTTTATAGATCTCACAAAGAGAACATTTTAAGCCATATCCCTTTTAAAAGAGAAATTGCAAGTAAAAGTATGGAATAAAATAATATAAAATAAAGAAGCAGCAAGATTACAAATATTTGAATAACAGGAAAATGTAGTTAAAAAAAACACTTTAAATTCCTCCGAAACAACCGTGTAAAATGTTCTCAAGTAAAACAAACTATTTGTTAAGAATTAAAACAAATAAATAAACGTTTTAAATATTTTAAAGCAGCAGCTAAAAAGTCTGATGACACGCGTGTTGCATTCACTGTCCACGTTGCTGTGGGAACTTAAATATTCGTCTCATATTACCTTATTTATAGTATTGTATCCTGCTCTTTAATCCAATAATCGATTATAACACTTAGTATTTTTTCGTCCTACATCGTCCCATCATGTTAAAAATTATTGTGGTCAAATATAATTTTCATGAATTCCCATTTGTCTGAATCTTTACTTGGTTATTCAAACTATCCGTTAAGGACGCGGAAGAAGAAAGTTAACAAATCGTCTGACGCAACCGCAGAGAGAAAATGGCGACACACCGTGGAAAGGTGAGGAATATGTTCGATGACTTTTCTTCTTAAAATTAAAAAAAAACTCGAGCCGCGTTTGTTATTTTAATTTTGTTTTCTCTCTAGGGGAATAAAATGGACAGAGCGGAAGTTCGAAAGGTATGAAACACCCTGGACACGTCATCGGTAAATGTTGAGGCTCAAATACTGACAAATATAAAGATTTAAAGTTTCACACAGACATGGATTCACTTGATTCAAGATGGAATTTTAACCTGTGACTGTGTTGCGATCAATTTTGAAAGTCGCAAATTATGATCTAATGATTCTATTTTCCCTGGTCATTCAGTGAAAAAACTGAAAACGTACACGTTCAAAACACTTACATTGTTTGGAAGCTACTGTATCGATATTCAACTGCACTTATATATAAAAAACATGTTTTATATTAGTTTATTTGGCTTTTCATCATAGTTCTTTAATGGATTATGGTTTAATTAAGTCTGTATCAAATAAAGCAATTATATTAATTTCTTTATTTACATGCAAACATTCACACTGTTTTTGTTGTGATTAAACTTCTGGTCGCCTCTGAAGTGACAATGAAATCCCAGTGATGACTGAGGATGAGAGGATACGTTTGACTCAAGCTTCTTTTAGGTCATATTTGCGTTTCAAAACTAATAAAAAGCAGCTACGACTTTGTCAAGAGTCATGTGGTCTGTGAATTCGTCAACACGGGTGTCAAGTACTCGACAATACTACAAATATATTATTGCAAATTAACATAGATACTCTCCAATACACAATACTAATGTATTGGTATGAATGTTCACTGCCACCTTCACACTAATGTAGACCCAGCAATCTTATTCTTTTACTTTAGTGCTGAATACTGTCCAGAAAAAAGTAAAAAAGGCCAGATTTGGTGAAAGAAAACACTCACTCGTCACAAGTTCCCTTAGCTTTTTTTAATATGTTGTTGTATATATAGATGGTTCATCCATACACCAACCAAAAGCTTGAGACCTTCACGACAAGTCCAATTGTACATGCATCACCGATGTATCCAATTGTACTTTCAGCGCTCACAAACATGTCCCGCAGCCACGTCGCCCTGAACACCAAGAGCATTCTCTCTTTTTCTTTTTTCTCCATGATTTATCCTGAAAATCAAAGTTTTCGAGGTTCCCCCTGATCTGCCGAGTATCCGGGCGTCTGTCACGTCGGTTCCTCCGGCAGCTGCTTGCCCGGTAACACTTAAAGTTACAGCTGTATTCATTTTTTTTTTCTTTTTTTTTTTAAATCGTCTTCAATTTTTAAAAAAAATTGCAGTCTGATACAGAAGGCTAGAAGACCTGAACAATATGAAAGTGCTAGTCATTAATTTACAGCGATCAGGCATCACATAGTACTATGAAGTATCCAATATGCTACATATGAATACAGTTGACGCCTTACAAACACCTCTGGTCAGTTTGTGCCAAGGCTCTGGAAAATTCTTGACCTTGGCTTATTTGTGCACAAACGCAAAGTTTATGCAGAAAATAACAGACATCAGCACTACCAGAGGTATAATCCTATTACAGCCAGTCGGCGATAATGCGATATTTAGTCCCATTATCAATTTCTACCTGTTAAATCCATATTTTGTGTTTAATTGGGAAACAAACAAAAGAGTTGCCATCATTTCTCTTCCAACGCCGGACTCCAAAAAAAAAAAAAAAAAAGACAACATTGTTCGGAGCTTCTTCTCTTTGCATCATGCTCAAGTTCTTGGTTTGTTTTCCCCAGCCATTGGTTGCATTTTGGTTGCTTTCCCACATCGTCTGCTGCTATTTTCCCACTCGATAGATTTGGAGAATGACTGAGAAGAACCAGTTCTGGAACCACTACTTAAGGGAAGAACACAAGCTTTTTTTCACTTCACTACAATCAGTCACAGAGTAATAAAAAGGTAGAACGGGGGGGCGACTCAATTCATTCCCGGAGCGGTGCCTCCGAAGTTGAAGGTGGGGGGCACCACTGGAGCCGTGAACTTGTAGCCGCCGTGCTTCTCGATCATCCTGGATTCTGCGGAAGCAACCAGGAGCCAATGAGAAACAAAATGGAGGGTTTCGAGTTTATCAGTGTCATCAGAATATTGAATGCTAAATGTTGACACTTTATTTTAATGTTTGTTTTTTTGCATTTGATTCTTTTTTTAATCATTTAATTCAATACTTTCTATATTGAAAGGTTGAACATGTGTTTAAGTTGAAGTGAAAAAAAGACGTGTGTTTTGACCAATAATTTCAAAATACAATATTTTATATTCGTATAATAGTGACACAATGATTGAAAGTTAAATGAAGTACCTCAGTGCTCTCCTGGTATTGTCTGGTACTATAAACCAAAGTTTGTATATTAATTTAAAGGCGGCAAATGGAAAAAATATTGCATGTAGTTTTTAATTAAATATTTATAAAAAATATTATGAAATTATTGAAAAACAACAAATTCAACCTTTGAATATAAATGATTTAATTTTAATAACTATACCTAGTTATTTAGTTTCAAAATGTAATATTCAATATTGTATACTTCCATTATTAACAAAATATTTTTGCTCTGAATCCATGTGTTCTTGCAAAAGACGAAGACAACTTCCATGCAGTTTAATATCGCTTTTTATTTTTTATTGTAGCACATTTACAGCATAGGATGTCAACAACTGTGCCTCAAGCGGTGCTAAATATAAGTTTATAATGTCCGAAGGAGAAAACTACTCTGATTTTTCTCACCGTGTGCTGCCCGTCTCTGGTCTGCAAGTGTGCCAATGTCCTGAAGTTGTTTGCCTTGTTCCTCGTCGAGGGTCTGCGTTAGTGCTTGATACCACCCGGGGTCACGACTCTGAATATCTACGCCGCAGAAGGAGGGAAAGATTTACCGTTTGTTCTCGAACCCTCAAGTCCTGCCACCAGTGTGTTCTTACTTTGTAGTATGGCTTTGAAGATCTGATACTCGTCTACCAAGTTGTCTTCGTCGTCAACGGCCGTGTTGAAGCCTTCGAGCGCCGTCACCTCGGCGTCGTCCTCCTCCCAGTCCTCGTCGTCTCCGTCTTCTCCCGCTTGCTTCGCCAGCATCTCCAGGTACTCCTGTCCTTCCTCGTCGATGTCGTCCTCGTCGCTGCCCAGCTCCGCTGCATTTGTGGACGAGGGGAGGCGTACTTTGAAACAACCTCGTCGACATTAAGATTCTTTGAACGTCTCACCGTTGTCCTCGTCCTCCTCGCCGTCCTCGTCGTCGTCATCCTCGTCGTTCTCGTGCTCCGCTCGACAGGCGTACGCTCTCTTTAGGCCGCTAAAAAGCAAAATGGCTGCTGGAAGAAGTTGGTTGGCCACCTGGTTGATGGCGGGGGGCCGGTGCTCCAGGTCGATGAGGGCGCACAAGCCGAGGATGCACATCTTTCGGTCGTGGAGGCTGGTTGTGTTTACGAACAAAAACAAAATGTCAGTCAAACGAGCGAAAAGATGTTTTATATAGTAAGTGCGAGAAAATATTCACGACCATTTTACTGTAAAAATCAAATCGATTTTACATTTTTTCGGAGATCTTTTATGGTTTATATTCAATAATTTGTCTTTGAAATTATACACGGATATATTCCATTTAATATGTATGAAGAGTACATTTTTGTGTTTGTGTTAACTTAGACGTCAGTCTGCATTTAAAGAAAAAATAAAATCCTGTGAACTTTCAATGGTGACCGGGTACGAGAGGATGCAGTACACTCCATTTTGGTTTCGAAACAAATAAGCAGTTACGACTTCGTCAAGAGTCATGTGGTCTGTAAATTTTGCCACACCAGAGTAAAGTACTCGACAATACTACAAATATATCCTTGTTACTACAGTTTTGCAATATATAGGAATTTATAGTATTGTTGCCCCAGTTGTAGGTGATATGTATAAGTACTCAACAATACTACACATATATCCTTGTTACTACAGCATCTCAAAAAACGTTGCAATATACCATATTGTTCCCCTGGTATCGTGATACTTATCGTATGGCAAGATTATTGCAAATACACACCCGTACTATACAGATAGTTCCGAGTATTTTCGGCATTAGAAGCCTCACCCGAGGAAGCAGTCGACATCTTTAAGCCACTGGGAGATGAAGTGGTTTGTGATTGGCTCAGTGTTGTTAGGAAAGCGTAGATTCTCCAGAGTGTTGAGGAGAAGCGGCGGGCTGTAATAAAGTGCAGCGATGGCCACCTGCAGACACATCGTCCGCAGCTCGCTGGTCTTCACCTCCCGCGTCAGACGCTCCAGCGCAGCAGCCACAAACAAAGGCACAACCTTGGAAACATTTTTTTAAATGTTAAAACTTCCCCTTTAATTCGTTTAGAGAGAAAACTCCAGACTGACCTGGTCAATGCCACGACCTTTGCACTGCAGAATGATGACCTCCAGTAGCTTCGCTGCATGGCATTCTGGGTCCTCACCCGGATCCCCCGTCAGCACCTGTTGCGAAGAAACCGTGTCAATTTAAGCATTTTACACTGGAGATTTATTCAGTTGTTATTTTACCTTCTTGCACATGTTGTAGATGATCTCCAGATATTTGGTGTCTGACAGGAGGGTGTCCGTGTCGACCGTTACATAATTATGAAGGAGAGGCATCATGTCTGAAAAGGCACAAACCTTAGTTACTACAAAAAAAAAAATATTAAAAACTGCTCTTCTACTAATGGGTGTCAAACTCAAGGCCCAGGGATCAAATTTTAAGTGGCCCTCAATTTCGTTTCGCACCAAAAATTAAACAAAAAATACACACAAAAGTTTCACTCATTTAAGAGGCAATAAAGATTGGATAACAAATGTCAATAATTAATTTGCAAACCTCCAAATACGCGTTGAAATTTTAATTTTTTCACACACATTTGTCGGAACATATTGCAATAATCTAGCAACAAGGATACTTTTGTATTATTGTCGAGTACTTGACCCTCTCGAGACCAAAAGACTTGACAAAGTCGTAACTGATTTCATTTGTTTTTAAAACCAAAATGTCCAAACATCAGCTTTAAACGCTGCTTGAATCGACTGTATCCTCTTGTTCTCAGTAATAAGCCGGATATCGTCATTAAAATTGCATAATACATTTAAATAAATTAAAATGTGACACACTGCTGTTGAAAATGGATACAGTATTGTGAAAATACATTTTATTTCGTTCATCCCTGGACCCAGATTGTTGCTGACATGTGGCCCCATGTTTGAGTTCGACACCCATTTATTTTAAAAATGGGGACACTTGTGTGCTCAGTGGTCGATTCACAAACCTGTGAAGTAGTCGAATCCGTCCTGCTGGAAGACTTCATAAACGAGTGGAAGCAGCTGCCACATCTGTGGTGAAACCTGTTGGCAGGTCAGGCTGTACGCCAACGACAAGATCTCCTCGTAAAATTCTGTGTAGCGGTGAAAAAAGGTTGAGTAACAGAAGTGAAACACTTTGACGGGCAAACAGTCGTCTCTGAAAAACCCGGCAGCAGGAATGCGACGGTGCAGGTAAGACACAACTTACCCAGAACGTGTTGTTGCAACACAGTGCCGATCACCTGCAGGCAGATGCCTTCGAGCTGCTGAGTAATCTGAGACAGGAAAACTAGTTTAAGCACCAAACAAATAACAGAAATTAAAGCATTTTTTTTCAGAAGGACATCTCATCTGACATCTTATCACAAACTCGTGGATCATCATTCGTTTCTGGCTTCCCCAGTGTAATTACAATGTCATAAACAAATGTGGACTTTGGCTTGTGCCGTAGCTTTTAGAACACGAGAAGGAGGCTCTGGTTTCACCCTCCTGGAGAAGGTACTCTCGGCCATTATGGAAATAAATTCAAAATCTGTCAGTGGCATGAAGCGGTTTACAAGGAGATCAAAGTTGTTGTTGTTGTGGCGACCAGTGCCAGGAGTGAGTTGGCAAAAACCTTTCCCTTCGACACGATAAGTGATTTACATGACAGTTCTTCTGGTGCCGTCTTTAATAATAATGATTCTCATTAAGAAGTGCTTTCATCGTTTGAATTAATGAAGTGCATTTTATGATGTTTTTTTAAAGACTGATGTCCTCCCGGAAATCCATGATTCTTCCTGGAAAGCAACACTAGCTAATGACTTCATGTCCCGGCACTATTTCTAGCTGCTGCCTCAGCCTCTGAGTCATTTCAAACATGCCGAGGAAAGAGCGCCTGTTCCAAGGAGTTGGTGGGAGGCAGCAGCGTGTTGGCAGCGGGATCACAATAGAGGAAGTGGCGGCCGAGTGCCGAGCGGCGGCGTGGGAGGCATGTTCGCCGGACGCGTTTCAATTTACCTCTTTGTGGTCCTCCACCACGCTCAGCAGCGTGTCGATGGTGTTGAGGATGCCCATGGCCGTCACCGCCTTGTCATCGCCTCCCTCCTCGTCGGGTCCCGTCTGAATCACCTGGTTGAACGTCATCGCCTGCAGGGACCGGAACAGATTAGGGACTCGAAGATAAACAAACTTAAGCCGACTCCATCTTGGATCCTTGACTCGCAGAACACACCATACTATAGTGAGAAAATATCAATACACATATTGCTTCTTTTTTTTAAATGATAGTATATCAACATTCAACAGCACTAAACTTTTTTTTTCACATTTTTATCAGTTATTTAATGGTTTATATTACAATAGATATTACAGAGTTACCATTTACAAAAAAAAAAGAAAATACTTTTAAATAAAAACATTGTTTTAATTATACTTCCGGGGCTAGCTGGCAGCAGTCACAACATCCTCTCTAGCTAAAGGAACAATGGCAAAGACTGAGGACGAGAGGATACAGTCGAGTCCAGCAGCGTTTAAACCTGATGATCCTCTGTAGCTAAAGGAACAATGGCAAAGACTGAGGACGAGAGGATACAGTCGAGTCCAGCAGCGTTTAAACCTGATGATCCTCTGTAGCTAAAGGAACAATGGCAAAGACTGAGGACGAGAGGATACAGTCGAGTCCAGCAGCTTTTAAACCTGATGATCCTCTGTAGCTAAAGGAACAATGGCAAAGACTGAGGACGAGAGGATACAGTCGAGTCCAGCAGCGTTTAAACCTGATGATCCTCTGTAGCTAAAGGAACAATGGCAAAGACTGAGGACGAGAGGATACAGTCGAGTCCAGCAGCGTTTAAACCTGATGATCCTCTGTAGCTAAAGGAACAATGGCAAAGACTGAGGACGAGAGGATACAGTCGAGTCCAGCAGCTTTTAAACCTGATGATCCTCTGTAGCTAAAGGAACAATGGCAAAGACTGAGGATACAGTCGAGTCCAGCAGCGTTTAAACCTGATGATCCTCTGTAGCTAAAGGAACAATGGCAAAGACTGGGTACGAGAGGATACAGTCGAGTCCAGCAGCGTTTAAACCTGATGACCCTCTGTAGCTAAAGGAACAATGGCAAAGACTGGGGACGAGAGGATACAGTCGAGTCCAGCAGCTTTTAAACCTGATGATCCTCTGTAGCTAAAGGAACAATGGCAAAGACTGGGGACGAGAGGATACAGTCGAGTCCAGCAGCTTTTAAACCTGATGATCCTCTGTAGCTAAAGGAACAATGCCAAAGACTGAGGAAGAGAGGATACAGTCGAGTCCAGCAGCGTTTAAACCTGATGATCCTCTGTAGCTAAAGGAACAATTGCCAAGACTGAGGACGAGAGGATACAGTCGAGTCCAGCAGCTTTTAAACCTGATGATCCTCTGTAGCTAAAGGAACAATTGCCAAGACTGAGGATGAGAGGATACAGTCGAGTCCAGCAGCGTTTAAACCTGATGATCCTCTGTAGCTAAAGGAACAATTGCAAAGACTGAGGACGAGAGGATACAGTCGAGTCCAGCAGCTTTTAAACCTGATGATCCTCTGTAGCTAAAGGAACAATTGCCAAGACTGTGGATGAGAGGATACAGTCGAGTCCAGCAGCGTTTAAACCTGATGATCCTCTGTAGCTAAAGGAACAATTGCAAAGACTGAGGACGAGAGGATACAGTCGAGTCCAGCAGCTTTTAAACCTGATGATCCTCTGTAGCTAAAGGAACAATGGCAAAGACTGAGGACGAGAGGATACAGTCGAGTCCAGCAGCGTTTAAACCTGATGATCCTCTGTAGCTAAAGGAACAATTGCCAAGACTGAGGACGAGAGGATACAGTCGAGTCCAGCAGCTTTTAAACCTGATGATCCTCTGTAGCTAAAGGAACAATTGCCAAGACTGAGGATGAGAGGATACAGTCGAGTCCAGCAGCGTTTAAACCTGATGATCCTCTGTAGCTAAAGGAACAATTGCAAAGACTGAGGACGAGAGGATACAGTCGAGTCCAGCAGCTTTTAAACCTGATGATCCTCTGTAGCTAAAGGAACAATTGCCAAGACTGAGGATGAGAGGATACAGTCGAGTCCAGCAGCGTTTAAACCTGATGATCCTCTGTAGCTAAAGGAACAATGGCAAAGACTGAGGATGAGAGGATACAGTCGAGTCCAGCAGCTTTTAAACCTGATGATCCTCTGTAGCTAAAGGAACAATTGCCAAGACTGAGGATGAGAGGATACAGTCGAGTCCAGCAGCGTTTAAACCTGATGATCCTCTGTAGCTAAAGGAACAATTGCAAAGACTGAGGACGAGAGGATACAGTCGAGTCCAGCAGCGTTTAAACCTGATGTTTGGACACATTTTTGGTTCGTCAAGATTTATGTAGTCTGTAAATTCTGCAACACCAGAGTCAAGTACTCGACAATACTACAAATATATTGTGCAAGTATCAATATATATTGTATAATTGCCCTTGTATCGTGGACAAATCGTTTTGCCAGATTCCTGCCAAAACACAGCCCTACAAGCTTACCAAGTGCTGCGTCATCTCAACGGCGATGGGTGCGACTTCCTTGCTGTACTCGCAGATCATCTTCTGGATGACATTGGTGAGGTCATCGTTTTCCGTTACCCTGACGATGTGCAGCAGCGCCTGCATCACCGGCCGGATGAAGGGGGTGACATACTCTTTGGCTGCGCAGAAGAAGAAGAAGAGTCGGTGACTAACGAAAAACCGTTTTGTCGACCTTTAAAAACAAGACCGCTGGCTCACCTTTTTCCTGATGGCTGATTAGGACCTGCAGCGCGATAGCAGCCTCCACTTTGACTGGCATTTCATTGTCGTTGATTAAACAAAGGCGGGTCAGCTCCAGGGCCGTCTGCAGGTTCTGGTCACTTTTGAACCTCACCTCAGAGAAGTAATGCAGAACCCAGCAGGCCTTTAGAAGAAAAACAAAAACATAAACCTCTCTGCTGTAACACCAGTTTCTACTTCAGGTCAACTTTGAACAGTTTCCCCTGATTAACATGTGCAGAAGAAGATCATGCTGGATCGCCAACAAATCAAATATAGCAGCCCATTTACAAAGAGTACAATATCTTCTTTCTACTTGTCAGAACTTCAAATCCAGGTCACTCACTCTTGCTCTCATGTAGCCCAGTTCATTGCGGAAAAGAGGGAAAACATGATTCTGCAGCATGAACTCCATCTGATCCTTGTAAATCTTTTTCTGGGAAGAAAAAAAAATGGGTAAAGTTTTTGCACGTCAACGAAAATGTGGCTGAAGGCGCATGGACCAATGATTTACCTTCAGCAGGATCTCTGCCAAAGAACCGATCATGTGAAGAGCACCGTCCTTCTTCCTCGGGTCAGAGGCTGGATCAGTGAGGATCTGGTAGCAGAAGCCCATCGTCTTCTGCAAAACCTGAAGGAGGAAGCCAAACAAAGTTAAAAGTATCAATGGTCATGTACCAGGTGGGTGTAATTCACAAAATAAATAATAATAACATTTAAAATAGACATTCTACAAAGGTGGTTATTTAGATTTGATGGTTAAAATTTTGATTTTTCAACAATAATGTGGTAAAAACTCCAAATATATATTAATACAGTTAAGTTAGTTATTAATTTTCCATAAACTAAGATTAACTTCTGTCCTTTAATAATTCACTTTTCCTGCCAAATCATGTTCCTTTTAGATGGTGTGATACAGCTGATCATTAAAAAAAAAAAAAATTAAAATGGGAAATGAAACTGCTGCACCAACTCAAATTAAATCACTTTCCAATGTAATAAAAACTGTTGTAACTGTTGATCTGACACTTTTCTTTAGGGCCTAGTAGCCATTCATCATTGTTAACCCAGAACAGGTGAATCTGCTCTCTGTTTGGGTGACTTATACGAATGCGAAGCTTCAGTCCTGCTTTCAAACTAGTTTTAAATTTCCAGACCAGATAAACTGTCGTATAAAATGTGCTTCTCAAAACATGTTGGTGGATGCAGGACTAAAATCCAGGGACTAGAAAAGGGGAATTCTCTGCATGATTCCAGCCAGTCTGCAGTCAATAATAGACTAGGACAACAACAATACGTTATTTTTTGTTACCAGTGTCACGAGTGTCCATGGAGAAAGAGTGTCTTCGGTGTATTAGTTATGGAGAACATCAGCACAACTGACCTCTTTCCTTTTGTTGCAGGCGGTGAAGAGAAGAGTCTGGGCGGCTGTCGTGGGAGAAATGAAGTCCTCGAAAACATCTGTAAGGTCAACAAGGTCAGTCGCCAAGAACCACATTTAGCTTCGACTCAAACTTTTTCCAAGTTACCAAATTTCATGCGGATGTACTCGTATGGATCCTCTTGCCACAGCTCCTCGTCGCTGTCCGTGTAACACATGAGTGGGAAAACCACATCCTGGATGATGCCCTGCGGAGGAAGACGAAAACAAGTGAGTAAAACAACAGATTTGGGAAATTTAAAAACATACATTTTGTTTAATGTAATGTAAATCTAATACGAGAACAAAACCTTCTCAGCGTTAGTACCTGGATGTGCTGTTTGAGGTTCTTCCATGTAAGGGCATGTGCTATCCCCTGGTTGATGTAGTTGAGCGTCTGTTGAAGTACCCTTGGAGCCACGTATTGCTTCTCCTTGTACTGATACAAGACTTTCAGCAGCACCTGAAATGTGAAGGATAAGGATTATTTATAGGATGAAAGAAAGGTAAATTAACATAATGCTTTGCCGCCCAGTCATCCAATAGCAGGCGTCGATCACGTTGACATGGCAACAGACATAGAATTTAAATACATTATTGTAGCAACCAATTAGCCGTCATAAATAGAGCAGTGTGTTGAAAGGCATCATGGGAGATTGTTTTGTTGGTGGCTGTGGCAATTACAGCCTCCCCACACAGTTCTTTGTTCGTGTTGAAGTTTATCTGCTGTTCACATAAATCGGTGTGAACAATGACAAAGAGCTTCTGCAGTTCCTGAATATAATTACATATGCAGTATTGTGTCAAAAAAAGACATTGAAACAGCAGAAGATAAACTGCGTTATTTGAAACTTCTTACCTGCTGTGCAGGAACTGCGTAGTCCTTGAGGAAAAGATCGGCAAACTCTGCGTACTCTTTGGTTGTGTTGCCGGGGCTTCCGTATCTTTGGACGAGGAACAAATATTAGAACAAAATCCAACACATCTTGAGAGGTTCAGAAAATACCTTTCAAAGAGCCGAGCCAGAATGTGCAGAGCCCACTTTTTGCATTTCCACCACGGCAGCTCGGGCCGCTCATCTTCATCAATTTGCAACGTTTCCTAAAAAGACAGAACCCAAGATTCCATTTTATGACTCCACAAACAAAACACCTGAGCAGCCGACAACAGAACCGAGGCTTCTTCTCACCAGGGGAACGTCTCTATCCACGACTGTCTTGAGGATCTCCATCCACTCTGTTAGGTTCTGTCTGTTGATGAGCTCCAGTGGGAGGTTATACTGTTGAGACAAAGTCACAACTTAAAAGACCCGCCAATGATGCAGCCAAAACCGTAGAAAAAGATGCATTACTTGAAAGAGGGCGTATAGAATTTTAAAGATCTGTTTCTGGATCAGGACAGAGTCGCTGGAGTGGTCAGGGAGGAGTTGAATGAAGCGATCTTTCAACATGGGCATGAATATGTGCATGGCTGCCACCAGGGGCTGACGCTCCTCGGGCTTCTTGTATCTGTGGAACAGCGGAATAATTAGTCACAGTGTCTTGGCAGAGTCCCGATGAATGGAGGGGGGTTCGAAACATACTCATAATTTTTCACCAGCTGGTAAAGACAGAGCAGAATGCCGAGCCAGCCTGCGCTGTTGTCGGACTGAAGATAAAAGCCGATCTTGTCGACGATGGCGGTCCACTTGCCGGGGTAGTCGTGCTTTATCATGTGGTGGATACATGTCGTCAGCTGGACCCTGGAAGGCACAAAGCATTGGGTTAAAAAAAAAAAGAGTTAATTTAGAAAGAGGATCAGGGATAGAAGGCGCTCGTTTTACCTGATGCGCTCTGGAGAGTGAATGATAGCCTCCACGATGTTGTCTCGTATGAACTGCCTGTCTTCGTCAGGAATGTTATTGACAGGTGGCTCCGAGCCTGAACACTCTGCTTCATTCCAGTGCTGGGTGATCATGTTCTTAAGGTAAATAACACCTGGAAGAAAAGGAGGAAGCAAGTCTCACTGTCAGACAAATTCAGTATTTAACCATGGAGTTTGAAATAAGCCATTTTCTATATAAAAGATCATCACAGATACTTGTCATTTCATGTAAATCGTGTGAAAATAAAGGCTGCAGTGGTTCTTAGTTGACAGTAAAAACATGGGCAGAGATGAGTGGATAAAAAAAACATAATAAATGGTTCACATTTGAGAAAAGTAAGGTCAAATGAACTATTTCTGGACAAACAAAAAAACATTCCATTAGGAGAAAGTTCTTGCGTTAACTCATTACAATTTAATTTGTAGCAATAGTTACAAATCCACACATGGAAACATTCAATAAAAACACCCTTAGATTTTTTTTTTTCTTAAACACCAAGCCACAACGATGGTTTGAAATTCACTATACAAATAATAGTACGATTATTTAATAAATTAGTGACACATCATTCAATCTCGCCCTTTTCAAATACATTTGACAGCTGATCTCTTAACAGGAGATAAAATACCACAGTAGCCAGATACAAGAGTACGAATAATGGATTATAAAGTAACCATGCGAGGTGAAAAATGATACAGAACTTGCATAAAAAAATTATTATTTTTTAAATGTACATCTCATTCACTTCATATGGAAGAATGTGACGTGGCAACATGGCTAATAGCTAAAAACATTAAACCACTAAAACATGTTGGTTGTTGAAAAAAAAGCCATATGGGGGTTTCAGCGTCACAGACGAGACTCACCCGCTTGTCTGACTGGCAAATCCAGCTGATCAGACATGGTGACTCGCAGCAGAGTGGACACAAAGTTTACCTGGGTGTGACCCTGAAATGACAATTAAAAACAGCTGAGAATAGCTCGGCTACACAAACATCGGCGAAACATTTCATGAAAAAAATAAATAGGTCATCCAGCATATTTCCACCCGGTTGGTATGTAGTCGAACACTTGTAAGAATGTGACAGATGACAGAACATCTGTACGATTTGAGACACAATTGACTAGATTCTTAACACACTTAAAAAGTTTACATTCTGTGTCAATGACATAACTATTATAACTATTTAAATTAATATTGGGTTGAAGTCAAGCGCCATCTTTCGCTGGTCACCCTGCACTAAAAAACACTGGACCAGTGCGAGTTTATGACTAAGCATCGGGGCTGGATTTAGATTGAGAGCTCCAAAAAGAATGACTCTGTCCTCCCCCATATTACATGCCTTAAGTCATTTTACAGCACGGATATACCTCCCGCATGTGCTGTGTGAACAAGACGTTCACGTGAATCATCACGCTACATGAGTGGGTTTGAAAGAAGAAGAAAAAAAACAACCAATTGTTTGAGTTAAATTACTATTCATGGAGGAAAAAATACACTGGACTTGTTATGAAACAATATAATCCATCATCTTTACTACATTTTACATGACTTTCTATTCAACTTAATCTTCAGCTTACTTATTCTAAAACTTTAAAAAAGTACTGCACAGGATCCCACTGATGATCCTCCAGCTATAAATTAAATGTGTAGTCGCAACAAAAGAGTGTGCTGACAAATATCTTTTCATTGTGAGCTCAACATTCCAGATGCTCGGATCTTCAACAGAGGGACGGAATGTTAACAACTCGTCGGCGATTTCCTAGAAAGTCCTCATGGAAAAAAAAAATGAAGGATCATTTTAAAAGTTTAAAGAGCCACATGGATGCACTTTTTCGTCAGCACAAACGTGAGCGTCAGTCCCGACTCTTTAAAAAACTTGATCCGTTTACGACGAATACATTTCCAGACAAACTCACGGACGTTTTGTCAAACATGTTTTATTTGTCTTGATAAGACAGTCGAAGAATGTCATCACTCGGTCGGTTTGACAGTGACACGTGAGCAGCGGCTATGTAGCTCCCAGTCACCACTAGCCTAGCTAGCTTCTTTAGCAAGATACAAAGTCTGATCGACGAAATAAACGCGACAACAGTCTCCATGTAACACGTCGTGTGTGTCTGGGAAGTGTAACAACAACCAGTCAAAGTGAAACACGGGACACAACACTTCCCACTTTGGCTCACGCTACAAAGTTAGCTCGGTTAGCATTAGCAACACAGCTGGGGTGGGAAAGAAGGAGCTAAAAGACTTCGAAAGGGAGGAAAAACTAGCAGAACGTTTTAATCCTCGGGACACAGTGTACACGAGGGGGTGTCACACGGATACTGTCGGGGGTCACGACAGCAAAAGGCATCGATCGGGGACCTGCGTGATCGCACCATCTTGATGTTGTGAGGCCCGAGCACAGACCGCGCCACACAAGCGATCAAAACCAGCAGCTTTTTTTTTACCTCGTTCAGCTTGCTCTCCGCGGCCTCCCGCAGGTTCGGGTCCATCGTACCCCGAAGGGCCTCGACCAAAGACTCGGGATCCATCCTGAAAACTCTTGCTTTTAGACCTCGGATTTATTTCTCAGGCTTGAACAATTTGCAGTCACTGCGCACATGGACGCACAGCTCTCCGGTTACCCGGCGCGAAAGGAAGCAGTGAATGAAGGACCCGGATAGATCAGCGCCAAATTTGTGCAACACCAACATCCGGCTGCGGCTGTTCGTTTGGGAAATGTAGTTTTTGAAGGTTATTATTGTTGTTTTTTCTTGTTCACTGCTAGGTTACTCACTTTTATTTTTTTTATTTTTTTTTACAAAGTCTTGGATTCCTTGATTTTCTGGAACTCCTGTTGTGTTATCAGTTTTATCTTGATCTTTAAAGTATATACTTTATTGAATATTGTTTTGATTGTTTAAGCGCTTTGTGACCCTGGTCTGGAAGAGCGCTATACAAATAAAAATTACTTACTTCCTTCCTTACTTACTTACTAAAGATAAAATAAACCAACAGATGACAAATCAAACCATTTATATTGTATAGCTTATATTTGATTAGAAAGTAATAAACAAATTATAGATGATTTGGTCTTGAATGTACAATTGTAAATCTTGATATTTTATATCATAAATTACTTTTATTATTAAGTCTATTTCTAAACTCTCACATCATAGGGGCTTATTGTTTGAGTGTTGTGTTTTACTGTGAGGTAAAATATTATCAAGGGACCAATACTGTGAACTGAATGAGATTGTGAGGAAGCATGACTGATGTTTACCGACAGTTGTTTTGTGTGATGAATTTTCAAAATGCACAAATAGTGGCTCAACTTTTTGTGTGTTTTGGAAAAACCCTGAAGATGTTTTTTGTAGTGCATAAGTTATATTTTCACACACAGATTTGTAACAGTTAAAACACATTAATTTATAGTGAGTTATAGAAATAACTTTATACTGATATTATTTATAATTGTTTATACAGACTTGTTTACTGCTAACTTTCCTTGGACTTTAACTTTTTACGTTTTTTTTCTCATCTCTGTCCAAAATGTTGGTGTCATACTGTTGTCTGAGAACTACAGATAGTTTATAAAACACATCACAATTTTACAACACTTTGTTAAAACAATTTGTTTAAAAAAAATAAAAATAAAAGTTTTACCTTACCTTACCTTACAATTAGACTGCTTACCTTTTTAAATTGGGGAATACATACTTTAATGGGCAAGGGGTTTTTAATAGACATTTTCAAATATAATTTGATAAACTGCAAAGTCTTTGGGGAGCAGTATATGTTCACAGCCCCCACAAAGGGTCACAAATCTAGTCCCAGGTATACATTGCTGATCCTGGAACATGGTAGAGAGTGAATACATGAATAAATGTCTTAAACTAAGTGTTTTTTATATAATTGGATTTTTGTGACCCTACAACAATATGGAAAATTAAGACTTTATAATATTTTTCCTTAAAACAATGCAGTCCCTGACATTATTGAAAACAATTCTCGTTTTACTTTACAACTTTCATCCACTGTCCTTCCTACTTACATTACATCGAACTGATGTACAAGATATACAAATGATTAGAAAATTCAGCACAATGTATTTGGAACAATTTTATCTTCCTTTTTGATTTCATGTAGAATCTGAAATTAAGTTAATCGGAGAAACATATTTAGAGAACAATATTGCCATTGTTGATAAACCCCCAGTTTAGCTATTTCTAATTACAATACAGAAGAATAACTACAATTTAATAAAAATTTAATAAATGTAGTAATGATATGACACATGTTTTAGTAGCTATATATATAAATATATATATATAAAAGACTACAACAGAAATATATACTTTTATACGTTTAAATTAAAGGAAACTTTCTTTGTAAATATGTTATTTGAGGTACTTTGTCGTTTTATTTATCACCTGCATAACAAGCAAAAAAAATGCATTTAACTGCTTTTCAAAGATATTTACCTTTTTGATATGTGCACGATAAAAAATAACTTGAGATTAAATACATATTTCTTTTAGAAAAACATCATCTTGTCACTTCCTGTAGGACGTCACGTGTCTGGATTTCGGACGGCTGACGAATGCAAGCGTGAACCGGTTTGCGCCAATCAGAAGAGTAGCGGCGCGCATGCGCAGTCATTATCTGAGTAGCTGCCCTGTGACAGCAGCACTAGCTCGTGTTGAGCTAAAGGGACGAGAAAGTGTAAAATGATCTGATACTTGACTGATTGTAAATCGGTTTTAAGTTTATTATCGCATTGAAAAAACATGCCTTCCATTCAGAGGAGCGTCCAGTCGTCTCAGAAGATGGAGCAGAAGAGCAGAGAAGGACGAGATAGTGACGGCCTGGTAAATAAAGATAACAGTGACTCGTCAGTATTTAAAGGTACGTTAAAGACACGCTAACGAAAGAAACGTTTCTTCAAAGGATGTTCCATGAGTTATTCTGTTCAATAAAAGCAAGTGTATGTCAGATAATACCTTTTAAAGTACAGCGAACACACGTACAAGCTAATATTATTAGCTTCCCTGTGGCTTTGATGTTCACCGTACATAAGTATCGTCAGATGTTAGTAACAACGTTGAGTCACTGGCAGATGATGTAAAAAAAAAAAAAAACATTTAAATTGTCTCGTTGTGATATAAAACACTTGTATCCGGTTTGACTGACGCTACAGAAACAAGGAAGTGAATCTCCAATGAGCAACAATGCAACTCAGTACACGCGTCATCCCGGGTATTTCACTGCTATATTACCACAGAGGAAACTTCAGTCGTTCGCTTGAACAAATACCTATGTGTTGGTGGACAGAAATAGAAATAGTGTTTGTAATTCAACCCAGAAAAACAGCAGCTGACTCAGGAAACCATCGTTCATCACGAGTAACTGTCCAGAATGACTTTCTTTACTTGTTCTTAAAGCCAAATATCTACATGATTCACTTCTTTTGGCAGCGACTGTTCTGTAATAACACAATTCTCAACAATGAACAAATACTTGTACTTAAATGTCATTAATATATATTTTTATAAAAGTATCTTTAGATACATTCATTGCAGGACTAAAAAGCTACAATATTTCGTGTCAGTGCAGTCATTCAGAACCAAACTGACAGCCATTTTGAAACGAAAACATCAACAAAACATAACTCAGATCAGAAAAATAAAAAATGGGAAGTTACACTTCAAGTTACTTGTGTTACTACAAAGGCTGTGTATTGGCAATAATCTGGGGAATACCATACACATCACAATACGGGGGCAGCGATCGAATATATCGCCTTGGGATAGTAAACACACCATTCTTAACATCAGTTAACTAAATACAAACAGAGAGATATATATTATATTATATCCAGTCCTGTTGAATATTGATATAGTGGGGGGAAGATTGTGATATTTCAGTTTTTATCGATATTTTCTAACACCATTAGTTACTACAATATAGACACAAAATCATTATTAAATAAGACGAGACAAAAATCCCATATGAGTGACCTCAATGTTGTTTTGGTTTGTTTTATTATATTAAAGCTGAAATGATAAATGTCCTATGAATATTCTATATCCGTTATCTTTCCACTTGTTACTACCTAAACCCTCTTGCTTTGTTCAATTATCAACCAGCAAGGAAATATTTACCTCTTTAGTTAATGACTAATTGGAATCCTCAACTTTGGTTCTGTCTTGATGGGATTTCAAGGCCATCAAAATATCAAGACCTCTCTCATAGATTGTCTCCTTCTTCCTTGTTGATGCTGTTATTTTTAACCTCTGGTGTGTTTTGTCTCTTCTGATCTTCACAGAAACTCCTCACGCTGCTGGTGGCTCGGCACGTATGTCAATATTGATACTGCTGGCAATCTTTACCTGCTCAGCTTCTTTCATGTATCTCGCCTACAGGAACTTCCCGGAGCTCTCTGAGTAAGTACGGCACGGTTGACCCGATACTCCAGGTTATTAATCAGTACACGATAAAAATATGTTAAATTGGGTTTTGGCTTGATTTGCTCTTGCAATGTAAATTTATTTTTGTCCTTGTTCTTAGTGACGAAATGGAAACCATGAAGATTCCTAGAAGCATGGAAGATGCCAAAGCTTTGGGAACTGTCTTGTCAAAATACAAAGACGCTTACTACACCCAAGTGCTGGTGGCCTACTTCACCACATACATCTTGTATCCTCAAAGAAAATCTGTTGTTTTTTTTGCCCCTTTTTGTTCTTATTTAGCATCACTAAAGTCTATTTGCATTATGTTTTTATATTTTATATATATATATATATGATATTTCCTTAATACTAAAAAAGTCTACAAACATTTGCAATCCCCGGATCCATCTTCCTCAGCATCCTTTCTGGCTATCTGTACCCCTTCCCTTTAGCCTTGTTCTTGGTCTGCTTGGTAAGTCCACGACACAACAGTTCTTATTTTATATTAAATATAAAGTTGTATATCTATACTGTATATGCTTCATCGTCTTATATATATATCACCACTTTTCTTCATGTCTTGACAGTGTTCTGGTCTGGGTGCTTCTTTTTGCTACCTGCTGTCATACCTGGTGGGCCGGCCTGTGGTCTACAAATACTTCACAGAGAGCGCACACAAGTGGTCGCAGCAGGTAGGAGTTCTTAGCAAGTGCTGCAGTTCTCCAGCGTTGTTTAAAAATATCACAGAGCAGCACTTTATTTATATAGAGTCACACCGTTTGGTGTGTTGTGCATTGAATCTATGATGCATATCCCAATACAGGGGCAGAATTTATACAACACGTGACTCTTGATCGAGTCTTAACTGATTTCATTTGTTTTGAAACCAAAATATCAGTCATCGATCCTGGCGATGACCCTTTTTTCTGGCGCAGTGGTTAGCGCGTTATCCTCACAGCAGGAAGGTTGCTGGTTCGCTTCCAGGTCGGGAGGGAGCCACCGTTTCTGTGTGGAGATTGTATGTTCTCCCCGAGTTGTGTGGGTTTACTCCGGGGACTCCAGTTTCCTCCTTCAGTCCAAAAACATACAGAGGTTGATTTGGAATTTGGTGAAATTGTCCGTGTGTCCGTGTGTGTGTGTCCGTGTCCGTGTGTGTGTGTGTGTGTCCGTGTGTGTGTCCGTGTGTGTGTGTGTGTCCGTGTGTGTGTCCGTGTGTGTATCCGTGTGTGTGTCCGTGTGTGTGTGTGTTTCCGTCCGTGTGTGTGTGTGTCCGTGTGTGTATCCGTGTGTGTCCGTCCGTGTGTGTGTGTGTCCGTGTGTGTGTCCGTGTGTGTGTCCGTGTGTGTGTGTGTGTGTCCTGTCGAGAGTGTCCCCTGCCTCTCACTGGAAGATACTGGGACAGGCTCGAGCCCAACCCGCTACCTTGTAATGGATTAAGCGGGGAAATAAAATGAATGAATAAAACATCAACACACACAGAAAAAATAAATAAATGCAAACGACAACAAAACAACGTAAATAGAAATAAAACTAATAAATAAATGAAAATTTAAAAAAATACACAACATAGAATGGGTTGAATTTAATGAAATGTAGTTTCCTACAAAAATATACTTAACATCGTCAGAAAAATAGTCGGGAAATAAAATCACTAAATTTAAGTGTATCAATATTTTCTTACAGCCTGAGTTTGGAAGACAATAGAGTTTAGAAAAAAAAGATGTTCAACATGAATTAAAAAAGTGTTTCTAATGGATCAACTGTATTCATCTGTATCTGGATTGCAGGTTGAAAAACACCGAGGCCATTTAATCAACTACATGATCTTTTTGAGGATAACACCCATCCTTCCCAACTGGTTGATCAACATCACGTCACCCGTACTGAACGTGCCTCTGGGGGTCTTCTTCCTCGGGACCTTCCTTGGTAAGATGCCTCCATAACCCCCTGTTCTCTTCTTCCCTGCCTCCATTCATTTTTCCTACGGTGTTTCTCAGGAGTGGCGCCCCCTTCTTTCGTGGCCATCAAAGCCGGAACCATGTTGTACACGATGACGACGGCTGGCGAGGCCGTGTCCTTCTCCTCCATGGCGGTCCTCGGCGTGCTCGCCGTCCTCGCCATCTTGCCCATCGTCTTCCAGAGAAGGCTACAACAGAAAATGGAATGATGCGTACGCTCGACCTCCTCCCCCGCTCCGGGTGACAGACCCTTCACCTCCACACACCGCCCCCCTCCATCAGCTCAGGAACGGGTGTCTGTCAGTCAAGCTGCTCTGCGTCAGACTTCTGCTGCGTCGTGGAAAAGTTGATTCTTGCAGCTGCGGCTTGTGGACCGAGGTGTCGACAGGCTGCGTCCTCCAACCGTATTCTTATTTATGTCCGTCAAATGTGTGT
Organism: Callionymus lyra; assembly: GCF_982586985.1. Classification (NCBI taxonomy): domain Eukaryota; kingdom Metazoa; phylum Chordata; class Actinopteri; order Syngnathiformes; family Callionymidae; genus Callionymus; species Callionymus lyra. The sequence continues at coordinate 12,922,453 of NC_141823.1, forward strand.
TTTCGGTGAATACTGTGAGGAAAAGATCCACATGATTTGATTTCAAATCCAATACTGCTCATCCACGGCGTGTTGAAAAGGTGCTACCATTAGGGTTTAGGGTTTCATGAAAGAATCAGCTTTTAAAAAAAGTCCCAAATTACTTTTAGTTTACGATTATTTAATCCATCATTTTTGTCTTATGATTTTTCTGATCATTCTTAATGTGTTACATTGATCTTCGACACATGTTCGCGTCTCTATTTTTTTTTTAAAGCACAAATATTAGTTTTGGCAACAAGAAAAATGACTCTTAGTAGCACCTTTTTAGTTTTCTTTTTCTTTAAATTGATTTGGCCAATGAGCAATAACTGTTGGTTTGAGGTTTCCATGTTGAGAGAAGGACCTGGTGCTTGCCTCGGACAGAATCTACTGCCTGAAAATATCCATTTGTTAATGTGCATGAACCTAAATATTTACAGATGGAAGAAATGGCGGATTTTCGCCTAAATATCTCAACTTGGATCATCTTATCTCTGGCTTTATTTATTAACTTTTAAAAGTGTCATTCATGTCTATTTTGTATTAAACCTTGATCTGATGTTAGCACAGAGAATAAACATGAAGGTCTTTAACATGAACCATGTTTTTCTTTATTGTCCAAGAGGGAAATTTGCCAAATCCTTTTTTTTTTTTCTATTTTGTGTTGAATCTATCTGATGTCTTAATGTAAGATTAACTTAACTCTTTAACTAACTACCTTTTATGTTAACAATAAAACTTCTGTATAAAAAAAAACTATAAAAGAAAAAGTGTTTGCATTTCTTGAAAACATTTGAATGAGCAAAAAATAAAGGTCTATGTTTGAATGTCCTAAAAAGAAAAATTTATAATGATAATAAAGAGAATGTGTCCAAGAGGAGTGTCAACAGATTGATCAGAAAGGCTGGTTCTGTGGTTGGCATGAAGCTGGACTCACTGGTGACAGTTGCTGAGAGGAGATCACTGGACAAACTACTGTCCATCATGGATGATGACAGTCATCCTCTCAACACTGTCATCAGTGAGCAGAGAAGCAGATGGAGCACGAATGCTCCTCCCATGATGCAACACTAATAGACTCAAGGACTCATTCATTCCTCGGGCTATTAAATTGTACAATTCTAAGTTCGGGGGCAGGAGTGGAGTAAAAGTATCTTGACATTCTGTTCTCTGTTATTGATCTATGTTCTTTATCTTTAGACTAAGATTGTATCATCTTGTTCTTTCTCTTTATTTCTCTTTGTTCTTGTTCTTATTTTATTTTTTTTTATTTTTTTTATGAAAAATTGCTGTATTTTCTGTGGCTATTGGAAAAAAAAACAATTTCCCGAAGGAGACCTCCTGAGGGATCAATAAACTTTTACCTAAAGATTTTCTTTATTTTGATAGATTACAAACTTTGTTTCTATAACAGTCATGATGTGGGTAGAAAATGTTCCATGTGTTAGACACAAATCTACCAGCAGGTGTCGACAAAATAATTTAGTTATTACCGACGTTAAAATGTATCATTACAAATATGTACTACTTGATGTCGTTCAAAAACATATTTTTGTACGCATTGACATACAATATAGGTATTTTTAAAATATTTGGGTGAAGATGATGTATTTGTCGATTTAAATTTCAATTATTCAGACCTATGATAGTTTTTTTTAATAGACCTTATGGAAGTATATCAGTGCCATTAGAATATTGAAAGGTTGAATTCAACATTTCAAATATTGAAACCTTAAAGGTAACTTATAAAACCCAACTCTCCTGACTCACATGTTTCAAATGTTGAATCTGAAAAAGATGAAGTAAGTCTGTCATCATGACCATGTTATGAACCTATTACTTTATAAAGTTCTACCCCCATGAACGAGAGGTTACGAGCGTGGAGCCCGTTCTGATGTAATAATGGCTTCACTCCTCCGGCCAGCTGTAATCACACCCACTTTGTTTATACAACGAGTCCCTTGGAGTTGGAGATTTCCAGGATAGATTACGCTGCAAGACAAATCGCAATACTTTACCAATCACAGCAGAGTGGGTGGGGTTATGGTAAAGAAGATTTCATCTGCAGAAAAACAGTGTCTTCAGTGGGCGGGGCTTAAGCGCATTTTCTTTTCAATGAAAAGAGAGTTTTGTACAAACAGACACATCTTAAGACATTTTTATTTGTTCAGGCTTTTCCTTGATTTTCTGAGACTCCTGTGTTGTTCTCGGTTATCTTGATCTTTTAAGCATATATTTTTATTGAGTTTTGTTTTGATTGTTTAAGCGCTTAAAGTATCTGGATGTTCTGTCCTATGTTAGTCTTTGTATCCTCTGTCTTTGTTATTTGTTATTTTTCTTTGATCTATGTTCTTTGTCTTTAGACTTAGATTTTGTCATCTTGTTCTTTCTCTTTATGTTCTTGTTTTTATTTTATTTTGATTTATTTTTTATGAAAAATTGCTGTATTTTCTGTGGCTATTGAAAAAAGAACAATTTCAATCAATAAAGTTTTACCTTACCTTACCTTACCTTATATCTCCAGATTCAATGCACAAAACACCAAACAATGGGACCCTATATAAATAAAGTGCTGCTCTGTGATATTTTTAACAATGCTGGAGAACTGCAGCACTTGCTAAGAACTCCTACCTGCTGCGACCACTTGTGTGCGCTCTCTGTGAAGTATTTGTAGACTAAAGAATAAAGTTTTACCTTAACTTACCTTTGTGACCCTGGTCTGGAAAAGCGCTATATAATAAATATAAATTACTTACTTACTTACTGATGGAATGGAGTACAATAAAGTCCAACATCTATTTAAGAAACACTTAAATCAACTTATTAGTTGAACTTTAATTATGTATTATTATTAAAAATAAAATAAAATAATCATAAAACAAACCTACAATTTAAGGTAAGGTAAGGTAAGGTAAAACTTTAAATTATTTTTTTCCAATAGCCACAGAAAATACTGCAATTTTTCATAAAAAATAAATCAAAATTAAATAAGAACAAGAACAAAGACAAATAAAGAGAAAGAACAAGATGATACAATCTAAATTTGGGGAAATTGTAAATTTGTTTAAGAAAATTCTGATTTTGTAAAAAAAAATTGTTTCACTTCGGGGCCACCGTAGTTTGTTTTCGACTCTTTTTTAAATAACTATATATTTTTTCTTTAGTTTTTTAATTAAATGTATTTCCAACCGATCCTCCAGCCCCGGCCCCTTTAACCCTGTCGTCGTGACGAGCTCTTATTGTGAAGGCCGGAAGTGTGGTCACCACTCGTCGTCGAACGGCGGTACCTTCTCATGTGATCTGTGGGCGCTTGACACTCCGGAGCATCCGTGATGGCAGAGAGAAATCAGGTCCTGGAGTTCTTCTAATATGCTCCCTGCGGAGGACCCCAGGGCGCCACCGGACCTCTCCCACCATGACCACCGGCTTCAGCTCTGCCTCCTGCCGGTTCGCGGATTATTTTGTGATCTGCGGACTCGACACCGAAAGCGGGCTGGAACCAGACGAACTGTCCGGTAAGCATTTTAGCGTCGAGATGGAGGAGGAAACGACGAGCCCGAAGCTCCAGTTGTTGACGTTAATTCTCTTTTTTTGTCGTTATTTTTAATCGATATTCTACCTTTTTTTATTTCCGACTGGTGCTGGATATATTCTGGGATGTATGTTCCTGTGGAGCGAGGCCTTTGCTAACGTCGCCAGCTTGTTTGTTTTCTCTGCTGGAAGAGGATTATTGAGTCGTTATGACAGTTTTCTCTTAAAACCACAGCATATTCTCAGTATATTTCACATCTTAAAACACATTCGTGTCAAGAATATTGTTTACATAAGTATTTATTTTAATACGGAGCGTCGTAAACAATAACATTACAATCGCCATTTATGTTTTTTTCTGTAGTACATCTGGAACATCACGTGGTTCCTTTTTCTTTTGGGTATCTTTACTTTACTACAAAAAAACCGTTTGTAAAGTAATGTGTGGCTGAGATTTTATTTATTCATTTATCCAAGTATTGATTTTTTATCCATTGGGTGAGGAATACGTGTCCAAATGTCTCAGTGATATTTGTTATTGTGTAGTTATACTGTTGTAGTAATACTGTTTAAAATATACAAACACTGGATAGAATTGTTACCAAGATAATAATTCGACAAAATCAACTAATTCAAAGATTATAACGTTTTATCTAAACTATAAAATGACTTTAAAACTATTTCCTTCAACTGAGAAAAATCTCTAAATTAAGGAAAATGATGTCACAACACGATCTGGAGCTTGTAATCCATGTGTTTTCTCGTTTATACTATTGTAACAGTGTATTCTTTTGTCTTAACAAGTTCTCGCCTGGAGTTAATACAAAACTCTGCAATGAGAATTCCGACCCGCTCTAGTAGAAGAACTCACATTTCCCCGATTCCTTAAAACTCTTGTCTTGAGACGACTCTGTGCTGTAAAATTCAATGTCATTGGATTTGGGAGATTGTGTCACAAATGTTTATAATATTCAGAGTTTAAAAGACTCCTATAAGAAGGTACAAATGTGTTCTTTGAATGAATCGGCGATGATGACAAATTCTTTGATCTTTGACAGTGTTAATTCAAAGATAAAACCTCAAGATTGGGATTTAACCAAAAACATCTTGATTGCCTGCGGGAAAGTTAAAAACATCGTGGAATTAAATGTGCGTGACTAAAAAGAAAATGAACAAAGCTAATGTCGACTTTAAAGGCGTCATTTGTTGCATCATCGGTTTGTTCTGCTTTCAATTCACTTTGACCTTCTATCCTTTTCCTGTTGATGCTAGAAGACACTTCGAGGGAGAATTTGTGTCGTCGTGGTTTGGTTTCAGGGGCTGAGAGGAAGGGTGTTGTGAGACACTTCAATAATGTCAGGGTTTTCCACGGTTGTGCTCCCGATGCCAGTTTGTGACCGGAGGAAACTCCGTCCACACATTTCTTCTCTGTTGGTAGAAAGAGTGAAAGTGTTTGTGGTGAAGAATGAGAGCATCTAGTCTCAGACTCGAGGTGTTTTAATCTGTTGGTGACCAGGTCACTCCAGGGATAATCCTCTTTCTAACAACACATCGTCACCAAAACAAACACAACCCTGACTAAACGGTGACAATTGAAATGAAGGCGTAAACAACACTTTGTCTTAAACGTCTCGGTATAAGTGATCTACTTTCTTGTTATTTCCTTTCATTTACATGCAGTCAGCTCAAGTTTTCACTTCCTCTTTCTTATTTCCATGAAACTTCCTGTTTCGTTCAGATTCTTTTGTAATTCATGAGGTGTGAGCACATTAAAGAAAGTGTGTTACTGTGATTCATGGCAGTATTTTGAAAACAAGCTAGTATTAACTTACTGATTTAACTTCATGTTGTATATTAAGGGTGTGTATTGGCAAGAATCTTGTGATACGTATATATAGGGGCAACAATACAATAAATTGCAATACTGCAGTAACAAGGATTCATTTGTAGTATTGTCGTGTACTTGACTCAGGTGTTGCAGAATTTACAGACCACATGACTCTTGACGAAGTCGTAACTTATTTCATTTGTTTTGAAACCAAAATATGTCCAAACATCCGCATTAAAAGTGCTGGAGTCGACTGTATCCTCTTGTCCTCAGTAATCTCTTGGTTTTAATTGTTCCTTTAACTGGAGAGGATGTAATGACTTCTGACAACACAAAAGACGCAGTGAATATTTTCATGTTAATTCTAAATAATAAAAAAATATATTATTTTATTTTACACACTTCATTGAAATATTATTAATAAATAACTATGATTAAATAATTTAATATGATTTGAAAGAGAATATAAGTGGATTCAGTGGTGTTTTATATCGATATAGTTTTGTGGAAATGCCTCACAACATATCTGTGTATCAATATTTCATCATAACACCTAGGTTATGTAAGATAAACGTAATATAATTTGCAGCTACAACAGCTGCTGTCTGGTCTTCAGCCGCTTGTGTAAAGACAGGAGTGACACCTGGATAAAAGCCGTATAGATGGACTTTAAGGTTGTCGTCCGATCGCGCCGTAACTAGTGCAGGAAATGGACCCTCGAAGGTGTGAGAATCAGAGCCTCATTGTACTGACCGCTGCATGCTGAGGAAGGTGGCAACAATGTGTGCTGCAGTGACATTGAAGTCCACATTATTCATGCGACCTCAGGATAATAACACCTTCTTACACTAGGTCTACTTCGCTTCATTTTCTAATATAGGGTTGCAGATGTGGCTACATCCTACCCCAGCTCGATGTGTGGAATAAATAAGTATTTTTACACGTCCAAAGAATATCATTATCAGAATCACTAAAGGATATTTAGCAAGAATAACAAGTGAATAGACACCAAACTATCCATTTACACATTTCATACTGTTGTTGTGAGAGGCAAAGGGAAGATGGGACAAATAAAATAAGCTTAATTAGATGGAAAATTCAGTGGGAAAAAATAATAAATGGGACAATATAATATAAGATTGAGCTTTACTTTGATAGCATATTATATAATTTTCCATTTATTTATTTAAATATCCTTAAGATCCTTTTGTACTTTATATTGAAAAAAAATCCAATATAAAGTACAAAATGAAGTTATGCCATGAAATAATCAAATGCATCTAAATAAGCACATTTTCTGGGTAATATTTCATTTTAAATGCATTTATTTTAGAAATACGGTATAAAAACACTTTTTAAAAATGAGTTACAGTACATAATAATATTCTTCTCCATTAAAAGCATTTAAGACCTCATTATGGCTGAATAAATAGATTAAGATGGACGTTCTTTTCCTGCATTTATACAACCACGACCGTTTCTATTTTTGTGGTCAGTGGCTGTGTGTGGGTTTTTTTTGTTACCACACCTAGAATCAAAGTCTGGGGTTTGCCCGTATCAGTTTTGCGAAAGTGTTCTGGAAATTCCTCAGCGACGATTACAAGAATGTGTCGAACAACTGCTTCAGTCAGTTCATTATTTGTCAGTGAAATCCTTTTACTCAAGTACAAAACCTTGCTCCATGGTACTAACTTACAATCGGCTTGTGTTTTTCTTTTTTTAAGGTAACGGCAAACTACATTTCTTAATCAAGTTGGATTTATATCGAGGGCACACATAGGAGATGGTGATAAATGACCTATAAAAGAAGAGTTTTTAAGCTTTTTAAAATGCAGGTTCCATAGACGGTCAACATAAGACGATGTACAGGCTCTGAAAAATACCCAGTTAGCATATTTATGACCCTCCCAGACTCGCACACTCGCTCTTACACACTCACTGGCTGTTTATTCAAATGCTAAATATCCTTTTGAGTTCCTCAGGAAACTCTCCCTC